>NC_089911.1:8698183-9044190 GCF_040182565.1 Anser cygnoides
TGGGCAGCACTCAGTGCCTGCCTCTCCCAGGGATGGTTTTACAAAGGTTGTTAAAGATAGACTTAGTATGCCTGGCAGTTTTTCTCTGTGTTTTAGTTTGTGTTGATCCTGCCTTCTTAATTTGTGTTAATCGCGCTTTCTTATGTTAATAAAGAAGGGGAAGATGTGGGAGTGTGGCCATGGGGGTCGACAAGCCCCATGGTTGGTGATAACATCGGACTCTTAAGGATGAGACCATCAGGAATTTAAAGAGTTGAGAGGGAACAAAGAAGGGTGATTCAGGTGACACCTTCTTGTCTGGGGTGGCTAGTTCTCCAGCCATTAATGCATGGAAGTGGCTGGGTGTTTGCTGTTGCCGGGCAAAGTTGTTGACCAATGACTAGTTAGTGGAAAGGTACTGCTGTGAGGCGGAAGTTATAGGAAGGGAGCCTTTCCTGAATAAGGGATAGAATGAAGTTGTGCCCTCACTCTGAGAGATGAAGTTATGCCCTCAGTAAGAGAGAGTTCAAGTTATGTCATCAATAAAGAGGTAGCAGTTACAGATCCTGAAAGAACCCCGTTGTCCGTGCGGTCTTTACGCCACAAATCGCCCCCCAACAGGGACATGAAAACGAACAGGGACGAGAAGAAAACAAACAGGGACATGAAGAACAGGAACAGGGACAGGCTAACAGAACAGGGACAAAAACAAAAAAGGAATGAATAGGGACAGGCAAACGGAACAGGGAAAAAAAAAAAAAAGGAATGAATAGGTACAGGCTAACAGAACAGGGACGAACAAAAAGAGCTTATGGGAGGGTCACGCTGGCTTACGCAGGACCCACAAACAAGGACTCCAGGAGTTGGAGGGGCAGCCAGAGCCCCCCGGCTGGGCAGCACTCAGTGCCTGCCTCTCCCAGGGATGGGGTTGCAAAGTTTGTTAAAGATAGTCTTAGTATGCCTGGCAGTTTTTCTCTGTGTTTTAGTTTGTGTTGATCCTGCCTTCTTAATTTGTGTTAATTGCGCTTTCTTATGTTAATAAAGAAGGGGGAGATGTGGGAGTGTGGCCATGGGGGTCGACAAGCCCCATGGTTGGTGATAACATCCGACTCTTAAAGATGAGACCATCAGGAAAGTAAAGCCTTGAGAGGGAACAAAGAAGGGTGATTCAGGAGACACCTTAACCAGGGACATGAAGAACAGGAACAGGGATAGTCTAACAGAACAGGGACAAAAACAAAAAAGGAATGAATAGGGACAGGCTAACAGAGCAGGGAGAAACAAAAAACAGCATATGGGAGGGTCTCGCTGGCATAGGCAGGACCCACAAACAAGGACTCCAGGAGTTGGAGGGGCAGCCAGAGCCCCCCGGCTGGGCAGCACTCAGTGCCTGCCTCTCCCAGGGATGGTTTTACAAAGTTTGTTAAAGATAGACTTAGTATGCCTGGCAGTTTTTCTCTGTGTTTTAGTTTGTGTTGATCCTGCCTTCTTAATTTGTGTTAATTGCGCTTTCTTATGTTAATAAAGAAGGGGAAGATGTGGGAGTGTGGCCATGGGGGTCGACAAGCCCCATGGTTGGTGATAACATCCGACTCTTAAAGATGAGACCATCAGGAAAGTAAAGCCTTGAGAGGGAACAAAGAAGGGTGATTCAGGAGACACCTTAAACAGGGACATGAAGAACAGGAACAGGGATAGTCTAACAGAACAGGGACAAAAACAAAAAAGGAATGAATAGGGACAGGCTATCAGAACAGGGACAAACAAAAAACAGCGTATGGGAGGGTCTCGCTGGCATAGGCAGGACCCACAAACAAGGACTCCAGGAGTTGGAGGGGCAGCCAGAGCCCCCCGGCTGGGCAGCACTCAGTGCCTGCCTCTCCCAGGGATGGGGTTACAAAGTTTGTTAAAGATGGAATTAGTATGCCTGGCAGTTTTTCTCTGTATTTTAGTTTGTGTTAATAGTGCTTTCTTAATTTGTGTTACTCTTCCTTTCTTAATTTCTGTTAATCGCGCCTTCATAATTTGTGTTAAACCTGCTTTCTTAATTTGTGTTAATCGAGCTCTTTTATGTTAATAAAGAAGGGGGAGATGTGGGAGCATGGCCATGGGGGTCGACAAGTCCCATGGTTGGTGATAACATCCGACTCTTAAAGATGAGGCCATCAGGAAAGTAAAGAGTTGAGAGGGAACAAAGAAGGGTGATTCAGGAGACACCTTAAACAGGGACATGAAGAACAGGAACAGGGATAGTCTAACAGAACAGGGAGGAAAACAAAAAAGGAATGAATAGGGACAGGCTATCAGAACAGGGAGAAACAAAAAACAGCATATGGGAGGGTCCCGCTGGCATAGGCAGGACCCACAAACAAGGACTCCAGGAGTTGGAGGGGCAGCCAGAGCCCCCCGGCTGGGCAGCACTCAGTGCCTGCCTCTCCCAGGGATGGGGTTACAAAGTTTGTTAAAGATGGAATTAGTATGCCTGGCAGTTTTTCTCTGTGTTTTAGTTTGTGTTAATAGTGCTTTCTTAATTTGTGTTACTCTTGCTTTCTTAATTTCTGTTAATCGCGCCTTCTTAATTTGTGTTAAACCTGCTTTCTTAATTTGTGTTAATCGAGCTTTCTTATGTTAATAAAGAAGGGGGAGATGTGGGAGTGTGGCCATGGGGGTCGACAAGCCCCATGGTTGGTGATAACATCCGACTCTTAAAGATGAGACCATCAGGAAAGTAAAGAGTTGAGAGGGAACAAAGAAGGGTGATTCAGGAGACACCTTAAACAGGGACATGAAGAACAGGAACAGGGATAGTCTAACAGAACAGGGAGGAAAACAAAAAAGGAATGAATAGGGACAGGCTATCAGAACAGGGACAAACAAAAAACAGCGTATGGGAGGGTCTCGCTGGCATAGGCAGGACCCACAAACAAGGACTCCAGGAGTTGGAGGGGCAGCCAGAGCCCCCCGGCTGGGCAGCACTCAGTGCCTGCCTCTCCCAGGGATGGGGTTACAAAGTTTGTTAAAGATAGAATTAGTATGCCTGGCAGTTTTTCTCTGTGTTTTAGTTTGTGTTGATCCTGCCTTCTTAATTTGTGTTAATCTTAATTTGTGTTAATCGAGCTTTCTTATGTTAATAAAGAAGGGGAGATGTGGGAGTGTGGCCATGGGGGTCGACAAGTCCCATGGTTGGTGATAACATCCGACTCTTAAAGATGAGACCATCAGGAAAGTAAAGAGTTGAGAGGGAACAAAGAAGGGTGATTCAGGAGACACCTTAAACAGGGACATGAAGAACAGGAACAGGGACAGGCTAACAGAGCAGGGAGAAACAAAAAACAGCATATGGGAGGGTCCCACTGGCATAGGCAGGACCCACAAACAAGGACTCCAGGAGTTGGAGGGGCAGCCAGAGCCCCCCGGCTGGGCAGCACTCAGTGCCTGCCTCTCCCAGGGATGGTTTTACAAAGGTTGTTAAAGATAGACTTAGTATGCCTGGCAGTTTTTCTCTGTGTTTTAGTTTGTGTTGATCCTGCCTTCTTAATTTGTGTTAATCGCGCTTTCTTATGTTAATAAAGAAGGGGAAGATGTGGGAGTGTGGCCATGGGGGTCGACAAGCCCCATGGTTGGTGATAACATCCGACTCTTAAGGATGAGACCATCAGGAAAGTAAAGCCTTGAGAGGGAACAAAGAAGGGTGATTCAGGAGACACCTTAACCAGGGACATGAAGAACAGGAACAGGGATAGTCTAACAGAACAGGGACGAAAACAAAAAAGGAATGAATAGGGACAGGCTATCAGAACAGGGACAAACAAAAAACAGCGTATGGGAGGGTCTCGCTGGCATAGGCAGGACCCACAAACAAGGACTCCAGGAGTTGGAGGGGCAGCCAGAGCCCCCCGGCTGGGCAGCACTCAGTGCCTGCCTCTCCCAGGGATGGGGTTACAAAGTTTGTTAAAGATGGAATTAGTATGCCTGGCAGTTTTTCTCTGTGTTTTAGTTTGTGTTGATCCTGCTTTCTTAATTTGTGTTAATGTGTTAAACCTGCTTTCTTCGAGCTCTTTTATGTTAATAAAGAAGGGGAAGATGTGGGAGTGTGGCCATGGGGGTCGACAAGCCCCATGGTTGGTGATAACATCAGACTCTTAAAGATGAGACCATCAGGAAAGTAAAGAGTTGAGAGGGAACAAAGAAGGGTGATTCAGGAGACACCTTAAACAGGGACATGAAGAACAGGAACAGGGACAGGCTAACAGAACAGGGACAAAAACAAAAAGGGAATGAATAGGGACAGGCTATCAGAACAGGGCATATGGGAGGGTCCCACTGGCATAGGCAGGACCCACAAACAAGGACTCCAGGAGTTGGAGGGGCAGCCAGAGCCCCCCGGCTGGGCAGCACTCAGTGCCTGCCTCTCCCAGGGATGGGGTTACAAAGTTTGTTAAAGATGGAATTAGTATGCCTGGCAGTTTTTCTCTGTATTTTAGTTTGTGTTAATAGTGCTTTCTTAATTTGTGTTACTCTTGCTTTCTTAATTTCTGTTAATCGCGCCTTCTTAATTTGTGTTAAACCTGCTTTCTTAATTTGTGTTAATCGAGCTCTTTTATGTTAATAAAGAAGGGGGAGATGTGGGAGCATGGCCATGGGGGTCGACAAGTCCCATGGTTGGTGATAACATCCGACTCTTAAAGATGAGACCATCAGGAAAGTAAAGAGTTGAGAGGGAACAAAGAAGGGTGATTCAGGAGACACCTTAAACAGGGACATGAAGAACAGGAACAGGGATAGTCTAACAGAACAGGGACGAAAACAAAAAAGGAATGAATAGGGACAGGCTATCAGAACAGGGAGAAACAAAAAACAGCATATGGGAGGGTCCCGCTGGCATAGGCAGGACCCACAAACAAGGACTCCAGGAGTTGGAGGGGCAGCCAGAGCCCCCCGGCTGGGCAGCACTCAGTGCCTGCCTCTCCCAGGGATGGTTTTACAAAGGTTGTTAAAGATAGACTTAGTATGCCTGGCAGTTTTTCTCTGTGTTTTAGTTTGTGTTGATCCTGCCTTCTTAATTTGTGTTAATCGCGCTTTCTTATGTTAATAAAGAAGGGGAGATGTGGGAGTGTGGCCATGGGGGTCGACAAGCCCCATGGTTGGTGATAACATCCGACTCTTAAAGATGAGACCATCAGGAAAGTAAAGCCTTGAGAGGGAACAAAGAAGGGTGATTCAGGAGACACCTTAAACAGGGACATGAAGAACAGGAACAGGGGGACAGGCTAACAGGCTATCAGCAGGGAGAAACAAAAAACAGCATATGGGAGGGTCCCACTGGCATAGGCAGGACCCACAAACAAGGACTCCAGGAGTTGGAGGGGCAGCCAGAGCCCCCCGGCTGGGCAGCACTCAGTGCCTGCCTCTCCCAGGGATGGTTTTACAAAGATTGTTAAAGATAGACTTAGTATGCCTGGCAGTTTTTCTCTGTGTTTTAGTTTGTGTTGATCCTGCCTTCTTAATTTGTGTTAATCGCGCTTTCTTATGTTAATAAAGAAGGGGAGATGTGGGAGTGTGGCCATGGGGGTCGACAAGCCCCATGGTTGGTGATAACATGGGACTCTTAAGGATGAGACCATCAGGAATTTAAAGAGTTGAGAGGGAACAAAGAAGGGTGATTCAGGTGACACCTTCTTGTCTGGGGTGGCTAGTTCTCCAGCCATTAATGCATGGAAGTGGCTGGGTGTTTGCTGTTGCCGGGCAAAGTTGTTGACCAATGACTAGTTAGTGGAAAGGTACTGCTGTGAGGCGGAAGTTATAGGAAGGGAGCCTTTCCTGAATAAGGGATAGAATGAAGTTGTGCCCTCACTCTGAGAGATGAAGTTATGCCCTCAGTAAGAGAGAGTTCAAGTTATGTCATCAATAAAGAGGTAGCAGTTACAGATCCTGAAAGAACCCCGTTGTCCGTGCGGTCTTTACGCCACAAATCGCCCCCCAACAGGGACATGAAAACGAACAGGGACGAGAAGAAAACAAACAGGGACATGAAGAACAGGAACAGGGACAGGCTAACAGAACAGGGACAAAAACAAAAAAGGAATGAATAGGGACAGGCAAACGGAACATGGAAAAAAACAGAAAAGGAATGAATAGGTACAGGCTAACAGAACAGGGACGAACAAAAAGAGCTTATGGGAGGGTCACGCTGGCTTACGCAGGACCCACAAACAAGGACTCCAGGAGTTGGAGGGGCAGCCAGAGCCCCCCGGCTGGGCAGCACTCAGTGCCTGCCTCTCCCAGGGATGGGGTTACAAAGTTTGTTAAAGATAGTCTTAGTATGCCTGGCAGTTTTTCTCTGTGTTTTAGTTTGTGTTGATCCTGCCTTCTTAATTTGTGTTAATAATCGCGCTTTCTTATGTTAATAAAGAAGGGGGAGATGTGGGAGTGTGGCCATGGGGGTCGACAAGCCCCATGGTTGGTGATAACATCCGACTCTTAAAGATGAGACCATCAGGAAAGTAAAGCCTTGAGAGGGAACAAAGAAGGGTGATTCAGGAGACACCTTAAACAGGGACATGAAGAACAGGAACAGGGATAGTCTAACAGAACAGGGACAAAAACAAAAAAGGAATGAATAGGGACAGGCTATCAGAACAGGGACAAACAAAAAACAGCGTATGGGAGGGTCTCGCTGGCATAGGCAGGACCCACAAACAAGGACTCCAGGAGTTGGAGGGGCAGCCAGAGCCCCCCGGCTGGGCAGCACTCAGTGCCTGCCTCTCCCAGGGATGGGGTTACAAAGTTTGTTAAAGATGGAATTAGTATGCCTGGCAGTTTTTCTCTGTGTTTTAGTTTGTGTTGATCCTGCCTTCTTCGCGCCTTCTTAATTTGTGTTAATCGCGAGCTTTCTTATGTTAATAAAGAAGGGGGAGATGTGGGAGTGTGGCCATGGGGGTCGACAAGCCCCATGGTTGGTGATAACATCCGACTCTTAAAGATGAGACCATCAGGAAAGTAAAGAGTTGAGAGGGAACAAAGAAGGGTGATTCAGGAGACACCTTAAACAGGGACATGAAGAACAGGAACAGGGACAGGCTAACAGAACAGGGCAAAAAAGGAATGAATAGGGACAGGCTATCAGAACAGGGACAAACAAAAAACAGCATATGGGAGGGTCTCGCTGGCATAGGCAGGACCCACAAACAAGGACTCCAGGAGTTGGAGGGGCAGCCAGAGCCCCCCGGCTGGGCAGCACTCAGTGCCTGCCTCTCCCAGGGATGGGGTTACAAAGTTTGTTAAAGATGGAATTAGTATGCCTGGCAGTTTTTCTCTGTATTTTAGTTTGTGTTAATAGTGCTTTCTTAATTTGTGTTACTCTTGCTTTCTTAATTTCTGTTAATCGCGCCTTCTTAATTTGTGTTAAACCTGCTTTCTTAATTTGTGTTAATCGAGCTCTTTTATGTTAATAAAGAAGGGGGAGATGTGGGAGCATGGCCATGGGGGTCGACAAGTCCCATGGTTGGTGATAACATCCGACTCTTAAAGATGAGACCATCAGGAAAGTAAAGAGTTGAGAGGGAACAAAGAAGGGTGATTCAGGAGACACCTTAAACAGGGACATGAAGAACAGGAACAGGGATAGTCTAACAGAACAGGGACGAAAACAAAAAAGGAATGAATAGGGACAGGCTATCAGAACAGGGACAAACAAAAAACAGCGTATGGGAGGGTCTCGCTGGCATAGGCAGGACCCACAAACAAGGACTCCAGGAGTTGGAGGGGCAGCCAGAGCCCCCCGGCTGGGCAGCACTCAGTGCCTGCCTCTCCCAGGGATGGTTTTACAAAGATTGTTAAAGATAGACTTAGTATGCCTGGCAGTTTTTCTCTGTGTTTTAGTTTGTGTTGATCCTGCCTTCTTAATTTGTGTTAATCGCGCTTTCTTATGTTAATAAAGAAGGGGGAGATGTGGGAGTGTGGCCATGGGGGTCGACAAGCCCCATGGTTGGTGATAACATCCGACTCTTAAGGATGAGACCATCAGGAATTTAAAGAGTTGAGAGGGAACAAAGAAGGGTGATTCAGGTGACACCTTCTTGTCTGGGGTGGCTAGTTCTCCAGCCATTAATGCATGGAAGTGGCTGGGTGTTTGCTGTTGCCGGGCAAAGTTGTTGACCAATGACTAGTTAGTGGAAAGGTACTGCTGTGAGGCGGAAGTTATAGGAAGGGAGCCTTTCCTGAATAAGGGATAGAATGAAGTTGTGCCCTCACTCTGAGAGATGAAGTTATGCCCTCAGTAAGAGAGAGTTCAAGTTATGTCATCAATAAAGAGGTAGCAGTTACAGATCCTGAAAGAACCCCGTTGTCCGTGCGGTCTTTACGCCACAAATCGCCCCCCAACAGGGACATGAAAACGAACAGGGACGAGAAGAAAACAAACAGGGACATGAAGAACAGGAACAGGGACAGGCTAACAGAACAGGGACAAAAACAAAAAAGGAATGAATAGGGACAGGCAAACGGAACAGGGAAAAAAAAAAAAAGGAATGAATAGGTACAGGCTAACAGAACAGGGACGAACAAAAAGAGCTTATGGGAGGGTCACGCTGGCTTACGCAGGACCCACAAACAAGGACTCCAGGAGTTGGAGGGGCAGCCAGAGCCCCCCGGCTGGGCAGCACTCAGTGCCTGCCTCTCCCAGGGATGGGGTTGCAAAGTTTGTTAAAGATAGTCTTAGTATGCCTGGCAGTTTTTCTCTGTGTTTTAGTTTGTGTTGATCCTGCCTTCTTAATTTGTGTTAATTGCGCTTTCTTATGTTAATAAAGAAGGAGGAGATGTGGGAGTGTGGCCATGGGGGTCGACAAGCCCCATGGTTGGTGATCACATCCGACTCTTAAAGATGAGGCCATGAGGAAAGTAAAGCCTTGAGAGGGAACAAAGAAGGGTGATTCAGGAGACACCTTAAACAGGGACATGAAGAACAGGAACAGGGATAGTCTAACAGAACAGGGACAAAAACAAAAAAGAATGAATAGGGACAGGCTATCAGAACAGGGACAAACAAAAAACAGCATATGGGAGGGTCTCGCTGGCATAGGCAGGACCCACAAACAAGGACTCCAGGAGTTGGAGGGGCAGCCAGAGCCCCCCAGCTGGGCAGCACTCAGTGCCTGCCTCTCCCAGGGATGGGGTTACAAAGTTTGTTAAAGATGGAATTAGTATGCCTGGCAGTTTTTCTCTGTATTTTAGTTTGTGTTAATAGTGCTTTCTTAATTTGTGTTACTCTTGCTTTCTTAATTTCTGTTAATCGCGCCTTCTTAATTTGTGTTAAACCTGCTTTCTTAATTTGTGTTAATCGAGCTCTTTTATGTTAATAAAGAAGGGGGAGATGTGGGAGCCTGGCCATGGGGGTCGACAAGTCCCATGGTTGGTGATAACATCCGACTCTTAAAGATGAGACCATCAGGAAAGTAAAGCCTTGAGAGGGAACAAAGAAGGGTGATTCAGGAGACACCTTAAACAGGGACATGAAGAACAGGAACAGGGACAGGCTAACAGAGCAGGGAGAAACAAAAAACAGCATATGGGAGGGTCCCACTGGCATATGCTGGACCCACAAACAAGGACTCCAGGAGTTGGAGGGGCAGCCAGAGCCCCCCGGCTGGGCAGCACTCAGTGCCTGCCTCTCCCAGGGATGGTTTTACAAAGGTTGTTAAAGATAGACTTAGTATGCCTGGCAGTTTTTCTCTGTGTTTTAGTTTGTGTTGATCCTGCCTTCTTAATTTGTGTTAATCGCGCTTTCTTATGTTAATAAAGAAGGGGAAGATGTGGGAGTGTGGCCATGGGGGTCGACAAGCCCCATGGTTGGTGATAACATCCGACTCTTAAAGATGAGACCATCAGGAAAGTAAAGCCTTGAGAGGGAACAAAGAAGGGTGATTCAGGAGACACCTTAAACAGGGACATGAAGAACAGGAACAGGGATAGTCTAACAGAACAGGGACAAAAACAAAAAAGGAATGAATAGGGACAGGCTATCAGAACAGGGACAAACAAAAAACAGCGTATGGGAGGGTCTCGCTGGCATAGGCAGGACCCACAAACAAGGACTCCAGGAGTTGGAGGGGCAGCCAGAGCCCCCCGGCTGGGCAGCACTCAGTGCCTGCCTCTCCCAGGGATGGGGTTACAAAGTTTGTTAAAGATGGAATTAGTATGCCTGGCAGTTTTTCTCTGTATTTTAGTTTGTGTTAATAGTGCTTTCTTAATTTGTGTTACTCTTGCTTTCTTAATTTCTGTTAATCGCGCCTTCTTAATTTGTGTTAAACCTGCTTTCTTAATTTGTGTTAATCGAGCTCTTTTATGTTAATAAAGAAGGGGGAGATGTGGGAGTGTGGCCATGGGGGTCGACAAGTCCCATGGTTGGTGATAACATCCGACTCTTAAAGATGAGGCCATCAGGAAAGTAAAGAGTTGAGAGGGAACAAAGAAGGGTGATTCAGGAGACACCTTAAACAGGGACATGAAGAACAGGAACATGAAGAACAGGAACAGGACAAAAACAGGCTAACAGAGCAGGGAGAAACAAAAAACAGCATATGGGAGGGTCCCACTGGCATATGCAGGACCCACAAACAAGGACTCCAGGAGTTGGAGGGGCAGCCAGAGCCCCCCGGCTGGGCAGCACTCAGTGCCTGCCTCTCCCAGGGATGGTTTTACAAAGTTTGTTAAAGATAGACTTAGTATGCCTGGCAGTTTTTCTCTGTGTTTTAGTTTGTGTTGATCCTGCCTTCTTAATTTGTGTTAATCGCGCTTTCTTATGTTAATAAAGAAGGGGAAGATGTGGGAGTGTGGCCATGGGGGTCGACAAGCCCCATGGTTGGTGATAACATCCGACTCTTAAAGATGAGACCATCAGGAAAGTAAAGCCTTGAGAGGGAACAAAGAAGGGTGATTCAGGAGACACCTTAAACAGGGACATGAAGAACAGGAACAGGGATAGTCTAACAGAACAGGGACAAAAACAAAAAAGGAATGAATAGGGACAGGCTATCAGAACAGGGACAAACAAAAAACAGCGTATGGGAGGGTCTCGCTGGCATAGGCAGGACCCACAAACAAGGACTCCAGGAGTTGGAGGGGCAGCCAGAGCCCCCCAGCTGGGCAGCACTCAGTGCCTGCCTCTCCCAGGGATGGGGTTACAAAGTTTGTTAAAGATGGAATTAGTATGCCTGGCAGTTTTTCTCTGTATTTTAGTTTGTGTTAATAGTGCTTTCTTAATTTGTGTTACTCTTGCTTTCTTAATTTCTGTTAATCGCGCCTTCTTAATTTGTGTTAAACCTGCTTTCTTAATTTGTGTTAATCGAGCTCTTTTATGTTAATAAAGAAGGGGGAGATGTGGGAGCATGGCCATGGGGGTCGACAAGTCCCATGGTTGGTGATAACATCCGACTCTTAAAGATGAGGCCATCAGGAAAGTAAAGAGTTGAGAGGGAACAAAGAAGGGTGATTCAGGAGACACCTTAAACAGGGACATGAAGAACAGGAACAGGGACAGGCTAACAGAGCAGGGAGAAACAAAAAACAGCATATGGGAGGGTCCCACTGGCATAGGCAGGACCCACAAACAAGGACTCCAGGAGTTGGAGGGGCAGCCAGAGCCCCCCGGCTGGGCAGCACTCAGTGCCTGCCTCTCCCAGGGATGGTTTTACAAAGGTTGTTAAAGATAGACTTAGTATGCCTGGCAGTTTTTCTCTGTGTTTTAGTTTGTGTTGATCCTGCCTTCTTAATTTGTGTTAATCGCGCTTTCTTATGTTAATAAAGAAGAAGGAGATGTGGGAGTGTGGCCATGGGGGTCGACAAGCCCCATGGTTGGTGATAACATAGGACTCTTAAGGATGAGACCATCAGGAATTTAAAGAGTTGAGAGGGAACAAAGAAGGGTGATTCAGGTGACACCTTCTTGTCTGGGGTGGCTAGTTCTCCAGCCATTAATGCATGGAAGTGGCTGGGTGTTTGCTGTTGCCGGGCAAAGTTGTTGACCAATGACTAGTTAGTGGAAAGGTACTGCTGTGAGGCGGAAGTTATAGGAAGGGAGCCTTTCCTGAATAAGGGATAGAATGAAGTTGTGCCCTCACTCTGAGAGATGAAGTTATGCCCTCAGTAAGAGAGAGTTCAAGTTATGTCATCAATAAAGAGGTAGCAGTTACAGATCCTGAAAGAACCCCGTTGTCCGTGCGGTCTTTACGCCACAAATCGCCCCCCAACAGGGACATGAAAACGAACAGGGACGAGAAGAAAACAAACAGGGACATGAAGAACAGGAACAGGGACAGGCTAACAGAACAGGGACAAAAACAAAAAAGGAATGAATAGGGACAGGCAAAGGGAACAAAAAAAAAAAAAGGAATGAATAGGTACAGGCTAACAGAACAGGGACGAACAAAAAGAGCTTATGGGAGGGTCACGCTGGCTTACGCAGGACCCACAAACAAGGACTCCAGGAGTTGGAGGGGCAGCCAGAGCCCCCCGGCTGGGCAGCACTCAGTGCCTGCCTCTCCCAGGGATGGGGTTGCAAAGTTTGTTAAAGATAGTCTTAGTATGCCTGGCAGTTTTTCTCTGTGTTTTAGTTTGTGTTGATCCTGCCTTCTTAATTTGTGTTAATTGCGCTTTCTTATGTTAATAAAGAAGGAGGAGATGTGGGAGTGTGGCCATGGGGGTCGACAAGCCCCATGGTTGGTGATCACATCCGACTCTTAAAGATGAGGCCATGAGGAAAGTAAAGCCTTGAGAGGGAACAAAGAAGGGTGATTCAGGAGACACCTTAAACAGGGACATGAAGAACAGGAACAGGGATAGTCTAACAGAACAGGGACAAAAACAAAAAAGGAATGAATAGGGACAGGCTATCAGAACAGGGACAAACAAAAAACAGCATATGGGAGGGTCTCGCTGGCATAGGCAGGACCCACAAACAAGGACTCCAGGAGTTGGAGGGGCAGCCAGAGCCCCCCGGCTGGGCAGCACTCAGTGCCTGCCTCTCCCAGGGATGGGGTTACAAAGTTTGTTAAAGATAGACTTAGTATGCCTGGCAGTTTTTCTCTGTGTTTTAGTTTGTGTTGATCCTGCCTTCTTAATTTGTGTTAATTGCGCTTTCTTATGTTAATAAAGAAGGGGGAGATGTGGGAGTGTGGCCATGGGGGTCGACAAGCCCCATGGTTGGTGATAACATCCGACTCTTAAAGATGAGACCATCAGGAAAGTAAAGCCTTGAGAGGGAACAAAGAAGGGTGATTCAGGAGACACCTTAAACAGGGACATGAAGAACAGGAACAGGGATAGTCTAACAGAACAGGGACAAAAACAAAAAAGGAATGAATAGGGACAGGCTATCAGAACAGGGACAAACAAAAAACAGCGTATGGGAGGGTCTCGCTGGCATAGGCAGGACCCACAAACAAGGACTCCAGGAGTTGGAGGGGCAGCCAGAGCCCCCCGGCTGGGCAGCACTCAGTGCCTGCCTCTCCCAGGGATGGGGTTACAAAGTTTGTTAAAGATGGAATTAGTATGCCTGGCAGTTTTTCTCTGTATTTTAGTTTGTGTTAATAGTGCTTTCTTAATTTGTGTTACTCTTGCTTTCTTAATTTCTGTTAATCGCGCCTTCTTAATTTGTGTTAAACCTGCTTTCTTAATTTGTGTTAATCGAGCTCTTTTATGTTAATAAAGAAGGGGGAGATGTGGGAGTGTGGCCATGGGGGTCGACAAGCCCCATGGTTGGTGATAACATCCGACTCTTAAAGATGAGACCATCAGGAAAGTAAAGCCTTGAGAGGGAACAAAGAAGGGTGATTCAGGAGACACCTTAAACAGGGACATGAAGAACAGGAACAGGGACAGGCTAACAGAACAGGGACAAAAACAAAAAAGGAATGAATAGGGACAGGCTATCAGAACAGGGACAAACAAAAAACAGCGTATGGGAGGGTCTCGCTGGCATAGGCAGGACCCACAAACAAGGACTCCAGGAGTTGGAGGGGCAGCCAGAGCCCCCCGGCTGGGCAGCACTCAGTGCCTGCCTCTCCCAGGGATGGGGTTACAAAGTTTGTTAAAGATAGAATTAGTATGCCTGGCAGTTTTTCTCTGTGTTTTAGTTTGTGTTGATCCTGCCTTCTTAATTTGTGTTAATCTTAATTTGTGTTAATCGAGCTTTCTTATGTTAATAAAGAAGGGGGAGATGTGGGAGTGTGGCCATGGGGGTCGACAAGCCCCATGGTTGGTGATAACATCCGACTCTTAAAGATGAGACCATCAGGAAAGTAAAAAGCCTTGAGAGGGAACAAAGAAGGGTGATTCAGGAGACACCTTAAACAGGGACATGAAGAACAGGAACAGGTCTAACAGACAGGCTAACAGAACAGGGAGAAACAAAAAACAGCATATGGGAGGGTCTCGCTGGCATAGGCAGGACCCACAAACAAGGACTCCAGGAGTTGGAGGGGCAGCCAGAGCCCCCCGGCTGGGCAGCACTCAGTGCCTGCCTCTCCCAGGGATGGGGTTACAAAGTTTGTTAAAGATGGAATTAGTATGCCTGGCAGTTTTTCTCTGTATTTTAGTTTGTGTTAATAGTGCTTTCTTAATTTGTGTTACTCTTGCTTTCTTAATTTCTGTTAATCGCGCCTTCTTAATTTGTGTTAAACCTGCTTTCTTAATTTGTGTTAATCGAGCTCTTTTATGTTAATAAAGAAGGGGGAGATGTGGGAGCATGGCCATGGGGGTCGACAAGTCCCATGGTTGGTGATAACATCCGACTCTTAAAGATGAGGCCATCAGGAAAGTAAAGAGTTGAGAGGGAACAAAGAAGGGTGATTCAGGAGACACCTTAACCAGGGACATGAAGAACAGGAACAGGGACAGGCTAACAGAGCAGGGAGAAACAAAAAACAGCATATGGGAGGGTCCCACTGGCATAGGCAGGACCCACAAACAAGGACTCCAGGAGTTGGAGGGGCAGCCAGAGCCCCCCGGCTGGGCAGCACTCAGTGCCTGCCTCTCCCAGGGATGGTTTTACAAAGTTTGTTAAAGATAGACTTAGTATGCCTGGCAGTTTTTCTCTGTGTTTTAGTTTGTGTTGATCCTGCCTTCTTAATTTGTGTTAATTGCGCTTTCTTATGTTAATAAAGAAGGGGGAGATGTGGGAGTGTGGCCATGGGGGTCGACAAGCCCCATGGTTGGTGATAACATCCGACTCTTAAAGATGAGACCATCAGGAAAGTAAAGCCTTGAGAGGGAACAAAGAAGGGTGATTCAGGAGACACCTTAACCAGGGACATGAAGAACAGGAACAGGGATAGTCTAACAGAACAGGGACAAAAACAAAAAAGGAATGAATAGGGACAGGCTATCAGAACAGGGACAAACAAAAAACAGCGTATGGGAGGGTCTCGCTGGCATAGGCAGGACCCACAAACAAGGACTCCAGGAGTTGGAGGGGCAGCCAGAGCCCCCCGGCTGGGCAGCACTCAGTGCCTGCCTCTCCCAGGGATGGTTTTACAAAGGTTGTTAAAGATAGACTTAGTATGCCTGGCAGTTTTTCTCTGTGTTTTAGTTTGTGTTGATCCTGCCTTCTTAATTTGTGTTAATCGCGCTTTCTTATGTTAATAAAGAAGAAGGAGATGTGGGAGTGTGGCCATGGGGGTCGACAAGCCCCATGGTTGGTGATAACATAGGACTCTTAAGGATGAGACCATCAGGAATTTAAAGAGTTGAGAGGGAACAAAGAAGGGTGATTCAGGTGACACCTTCTTGTCTGGGGTGGCTAGTTCTCCAGCCATTAATGCATGGAAGTGGCTGGGTGTTTGCTGTTGCCGGGCAAAGTTGTTGACCAATGACTAGTTAGTGGAAAGGTACTGCTGTGAGGCGGAAGTTATAGGAAGGGAGCCTTTCCTGAATAAGGGATAGAATGAAGTTGTGCCCTCACTCTGAGAGATGAAGTTATGCCCTCAGTAAGAGAGAGTTCAAGTTATGTCATCAATAAAGAGGTAGCAGTTACAGATCCTGAAAGAACCCCGTTGTCCGTGCGGTCTTTACGCCACAAATCGCCCCCCAACAGGGACATGAAAACGAACAGGGACGAGAAGAAAACAAACAGGGACATGAAGAACAGGAACAGGGACAGGCTAACAGAACAGGGACAAAAACAAAAAAGGAATGAATAGGGACAGGCAAACGGAACAGGGAAAAAAAAAAAAAAGGAATGAATAGGTACAGGCTAACAGAACAGGGACGAACAAAAAGAGCTTATGGGAGGGTCACGCTGGCTTACGCAGGACCCACAAACAAGGACTCCAGGAGTTGGAGGGGCAGCCAGAGCCCCCCGGCTGGGCAGCACTCAGTGCCTGCCTCTCCCAGGGATGGGGTTGCAAAGTTTGTTAAAGATAGTCTTAGTATGCCTGGCAGTTTTTCTCTGTGTTTTAGTTTGTGTTGATCCTGCCTTCTTAATTTGTGTTAATTGCGCTTTCTTATGTTAATAAAGAAGGAGGAGATGTGGGAGTGTGGCCATGGGGGTCGACAAGCCCCATGGTTGGTGATCACATCCGACTCTTAAAGATGAGGCCATCAGGAAAGTAAAGCCTTGAGAGGGAACAAAGAAGGGTGATTCAGGAGACACCTTAAACAGGGACATGAAGAACAGGAACAGGGACAGGCTAACAGAGCAGGGAGAAACAAAAAACAGCATATGGGAGGGTCCCACTGGCATAGGCAGGACCCACAAACAAGGACTCCAGGAGTTGGAGGGGCAGCCAGAGCCCCCCGGCTGGGCAGCACTCAGTGCCTGCCTCTCCCAGGGATGGTTTTACAAAGGTTGTTAAAGATAGACTTAGTATGCCTGGCAGTTTTTCTCTGTGTTTTAGTTTGTGTTGATCCTGCCTTCTTAATTTGTGTTAATTGTGCTTTCTTATGTTAATAAAGAAGGGGAAGATGTGGGAGTGTGGCCATGGGGGTCGACAAGCCCCATGGTTGGTGATAACATCCGACTCTTAAAGATGAGACCATCAGGAAAGTAAAGCCTTGAGAGGGAACAAAGAAGGGTGATTCAGGAGACACCTTAAACAGGGACATGAAGAACAGGAACAGGGATAGTCTAACAGAACAGGGACAAAAACAAAAAAGGAATGAATAGGGACAGGCTATCAGAACAGGGACAAACAAAAAACAGCGTATGGGAGGGTCTCGCTGGCATAGGCAGGACCCACAAACAAGGACTCCAGGAGTTGGAGGGGCAGCCAGAGCCCCCCGGCTGGGCAGCACTCAGTGCCTGCCTCTCCCAGGGATGGGGTTACAAAGTTTGTTAAAGATGGAATTAGTATGCCTGGCAGTTTTTCTCTGTGTTTTAGTTTGTGTCTGATCCTGTTAAACCTGCTTTCTTAATTTGTGTTAATCGAGCTTTTTATGTTAATAAAGAAGGGGGAGATGTGGGAGTGTGGCCATGGGGGTCGACAAGCCCCATGGTTGGTGATAACATCCGACTCTTAAAGATGAGACCATCAGGAAAGTAAAGCCTTGAGAGGGAACAAAGAAGGGTGATTCAGGAGACACCTTAAACAGGGACATGAAGAACAGGAACAGGGATAGTCTAACAGAACAGGGACAAAAACAAAAAAGGAATGAATAGGGACAGGCTATCAGAACAGGGACAAACAAAAAACAGCGTATGGGAGGGTCTCGCTGGCATAGGCAGGACCCACAAACAAGGACTCCAGGAGTTGGAGGGGCAGCCAGAGCCCCCCGGCTGGGCAGCACTCAGTGCCTGCCTCTCCCAGGGATGGGGTTACAAAGTTTGTTAAAGATGGAATTAGTATGCCTGGCAGTTTTTCTCTGTATTTTAGTTTGTGTTAATAGTGCTTTCTTAATTTGTGTTACTCTTGCTTTCTTAATTTCTGTTAATCGCGCCTTCTTAATTTGTGTTAAACCTGCTTTCTTAATTTGTGTTAATCGAGCTCTTTTATGTTAATAAAGAAGGGGGAGATGTGGGAGCATGGCCATGGGGGGACAAGCCCCATGGTTGGTGATAACATCCGACTCTTAAAGATGGTTGGTGATAACATCCCATCAGGAAAGTAAAGAGTTGAGAGGGAACAAAGAAGGGTGATTCAGGAGACACCTTAAACAGGGACATGAAGAACAGGAACAGGGACAGGCTAACAGAGCAGGGAGAAACAAAAAACAGCATATGGGAGGGTCCCACTGGCATAGGCAGGACCCACAAACAAGGACTCCAGGAGTTGGAGGGGCAGCCAGAGCCCCCCGGCTGGGCAGCACTCAGTGCCTGCCTCTCCCAGGGATGGTTTTACAAAGTTTGTTAAAGATAGACTTAGTATGCCTGGCAGTTTTTCTCTGTGTTTTAGTTTGTGTTGATCCTGCCTTCTTAATTTGTGTTAATCGTGCTTTCTTATGTTAATAAAGAAGGGGAAGATGTGGGAGTGTGGCCATGGGGGTCGACAAGCCCCATGGTTGGTGATAACATCCGACTCTTAAAGGATGAGACCATCAGGAAAGTAAAGCCTTGAGAGGGAACAAAGAAGGGTGATTCAGGAGACACCTTAAACAGGGACATGAAGAACAGGAACAGGGATAGTCTAACAGAACAGGGACAAAAACAAAAAAGGAATGAATAGGGACAGGCTATCAGAACAGGGACAAACAAAAAACAGCGTATGGGAGGGTCTCGCTGGCATAGGCAGGACCCACAAACAAGGACTCCAGGAGTTGGAGGGGCAGCCAGAGCCCCCCGGCTGGGCAGCACTCAGTGCCTGCCTCTCCCAGGGATGGTTTTACAAAGGTTGTTAAAGATAGACTTAGTATGCCTGGCAGTTTTTCTCTGTGTTTTAGTTTGTGTTGATCCTGCCTTCTTAATTTGTGTTAATCGCGCTTTCTTATGTTAATAAAGAAGGGGGAGATGTGGGAGTGTGGCCATGGGGGTCGACAAGCCCCATGGTTGGTGATAACATCCGACTCTTAAGGATGAGACCATCAGGAATTTAAAGAGTTGAGAGGGAACAAAGAAGGGTGATTCAGGTGACACCTTCTTGTCTGGGGTGGCTAGTTCTCCAGCCATTAATGCATGGAAGTGGCTGGGTGTTTGCTGTTGCCGGGCAAAGTTGTTGACCAATGACTAGTTAGTGGAAAGGTACTGCTGTGAGGCGGAAGTTATAGGAAGGGAGCCTTTCCTGAATAAGGGATAGAATGAAGTTGTGCCCTCACTCTGAGAGATGAAGTTATGCCCTCAGTAAGAGAGAGTTCAAGTTATGTCATCAATAAAGAGGTAGCAGTTACAGATCCTGAAAGAACCCCGTTGTCCGTGCGGTCTTTACGCCACAAATCGCCCCCCAACAGGGACATGAAAACGAACAGGGACGAGAAGAAAACAAACAGGGACATGAAGAACAGGAACAGGGACAGGCTAACAGAACAGGGACAAAAACAAAAAAGGAATGAATAGGGACAGGCAAACGGAACAGGGAAAAAAAAAAAAAGGAATGAATAGGTACAGGCTAACAGAACAGGGACGAACAAAAAGAGCTTATGGGAGGGTCACGCTGGCTTACGCAGGACCCACAAACAAGGACTCCAGGAGTTGGAGGGGCAGCCAGAGCCCCCCGGCTGGGCAGCACTCAGTGCCTGCCTCTCCCAGGGATGGGGTTGCAAAGTTTGTTAAAGATAGTCTTAGTATGCCTGGCAGTTTTTCTCTGTGTTTTAGTTTGTGTTGATCCTGCCTTCTTAATTTGTGTTAATTGCGCTTTCTTATGTTAATAAAGAAGGAGGAGATGTGGGAGTGTGGCCATGGGGGTCGACAAGCCCCATGGTTGGTGATCACATCCGACTCTTAAAGATGAGACCATCAGGAAAGTAAAGCCTTGAGAGGGAACAAAGAAGGGTGATTCAGGAGACACCTTAAACAGGGACATGAAGAACAGGAACAGGGATAGTCTAACAGAACAGGGACAAAAACAAAAAAGGAATGAATAGGGACAGGCTATCAGAACAGGGACAAACAAAAAACAGCGTATGGGAGGGTCTCGCTGGCATAGGCAGGACCCACAAACAAGGACTCCAGGAGTTGGAGGGGCAGCCAGAGCCCCCCGGCTGGGCAGCACTCAGTGCCTGCCTCTCCCAGGGATGGGGTTACAAAGTTTGTTAAAGATGGAATTAGTATGCCTGGCAGTTTTTCTCTGTATTTTAGTTTGTGTTAATAGTGCTTTCTTAATTTGTGTTCTCTTGCTTTCTTAATTTCTGTTAATCGCGCCTTCTTAATTTGTGTTAAACCTGCTTTCTTAATTTGTGTTAATCGAGCTCTTTTATGTTAATAAAGAAGGGGGAGATGTGGGAGTGTGGCCATGGGGGTCGACAAGCCCCATGGTTGGTGATAACATCCGACTCTTAAAGATGAGACCATCAGGAAAGTAAAGCCTTGAGAGGGAACAAAGAAGGGTGATTCAGGAGACACCTTAAACAGGGACATGAAGAACAGGAACAGGGATAGTCTAACAGAACAGGGACAAAAACAAAAAAGGAATGAATAGGGACAGGCTATCAGAACAGGGACAAACAAAAAACAGCGTATGGGAGGGTCTCGCTGGCATAGGCAGGACCCACAAACAAGGACTCCAGGAGTTGGAGGGGCAGCCAGAGCCCCCCGGCTGGGCAGCACTCAGTGCCTGCCTCTCCCAGGGATGGGGTTACAAAGTTTGTTAAAGATGGAATTAGTATGCCTGGCAGTTTTTCTCTGTATTTTAGTTTGTGTTAATAGTGCTTTCTTAATTTGTGTTACTCTTGCTTTCTTAATTTCTGTTAATCGCGCCTTCTTAATTTGTGTTAAACCTGCTTTCTTAATTTGTGTTAATCGAGCTCTTTTATGTTAATAAAGAAGGGGGAGATGTGGGAGTGTGGCCATGGGGGTCGACAAGCCCCATGGTTGGTGATAACATCCGACTCTTAAAGATGAGACCATCAGGAAAGTAAAGAGTTGAGAGGGAACAAAGAAGGGTGATTCAGGAGACACCTTAAACAGGGACATGAAGAACAGGAACAGGGATAGTCTAACAGAACAGGGACAAAAACAAAAAAGGAATGAATAGGGACAGGCTATCAGAACAGGGACAAACAAAAAACAGCATATGGGAGGGTCTCGCTGGCATAGGCAGGACCCACAAACAAGGACTCCAGGAGTTGGAGGGGCAGCCAGAGCCCCCCGGCTGGGCAGCACTCAGTGCCTGCCTCTCCCAGGGATGGGGTTACAAAGTTTGTTAAAGATGGAATTAGTATGCCTGGCAGTTTTTCTCTGTATTTTAGTTTGTGTTAATAGTGCTTTCTTAATTTGTGTTACTCTTGCTTTCTTAATTTCTGTTAATCGCGCCTTCTTAATTTGTGTTAAACCTGCTTTCTTAATTTGTGTTAATCGAGCTCTTTTATGTTAATAAAGAAGGGGGAGATGTGGGAGTGTGGCCATGGGGGTCGACAAGTCCCATGGTTGGTGATAACATCCGACTCTTAAAGATGAGACCATCAGGAAAGTAAAGAGTTGAGAGGGAACAAAGAAGGGTGATTCAGGAGACACCTTAAACAGGGACATGAAGAACAGGAACAGGGACAGGCTAACAGAGCAGGGAGAAACAAAAAACAGCATATGGGAGGGTCCCACTGGCATAGGCAGGACCCACAAACAAGGACTCCAGGAGTTGGAGGGGCAGCCAGAGCCCCCCGGCTGGGCAGCACTCAGTGCCTGCCTCTCCCAGGGATGGTTTTACAAAGATTGTTAAAGATAGACTTAGTATGCCTGGCAGTTTTTCTCTGTGTTTTAGTTTGTGTTGATCCTGCCTTCTTAATTTGTGTTAATCGCGCTTTCTTATGTTAATAAAGAAGGGGAGATGTGGGAGTGTGGCCATGGGGGTCGACAAGCCCCATGGTTGGTGATAACATCCGACTCTTAAGGATGAGACCATCAGGAATTTAAAGAGTTGAGAGGGAACAAAGAAGGGTGATTCAGGTGACACCTTCTTGTCTGGGGTGGCTAGTTCTCCAGCCATTAATGCATGGAAGTGGCTGGGTGTTTGCTGTTGCCGGGCAAAGTTGTTGACCAATGACTAGTTAGTGGAAAGGTACTGCTGTGAGGCGGAAGTTATAGGAAGGGAGCCTTTCCTGAATAAGGGATAGAATGAAGTTGTGCCCTCACTCTGAGAGATGAAGTTATGCCCTCAGTAAGAGAGAGTTCAAGTTATGTCATCAATAAAGAGGTAGCAGTTACAGATCCTGAAAGAACCCCGTTGTCCGTGCGGTCTTTACGCCACAAATCGCCCCCCAACAGGGACATGAAAACGAACAGGGACGAGAAGAAAACAAACAGGGACATGAAGAACAGGAACAGGGACAGGCTAACAGAACAGGGACAAAAACAAAAAAGGAATGAATAGGGACAGGCAAACGGAACAGGGACAAAAACAAAAAAGGAATGAATAGGTACAGGCTAACAGAACAGGGACGAACAAAAAGAGCTTATGGGAGGGTCACGCTGGCTTACGCAGGACCCACAAACAAGGACTCCAGGAGTTGGAGGGGCAGCCAGAGCCCCCCGGCTGGGCAGCACTCAGTGCCTGCCTCTCCCAGGGATGGGGTTGCAAAGTTTGTTAAAGATAGTCTTAGTATGCCTGGCAGTTTTTCTCTGTGTTTTAGTTTGTGTTGATCCTGCCTTCTTAATTTGTGTTAATCGCGCTTTCTTATGTTAATAAAGAAGGGGGAGATGTGGGAGTGTGGCCATGGGGGTCGACAAGCCCCATGGTTGGTGATAACATCCGACTCTTAAAGATGAGACCATCAGGAAAGTAAAGCCTTGAGAGGGAACAAAGAAGGGTGATTCAGGAGACACCTTAAACAGGGACATGAAGAACAGGAACAGGGATAGTCTAACAGAACAGGGACAAAACAAAAAAGGAATGAATAGGGACAGGCTATCAGAACAGGGACAAACAAAAAACAGCGTATGGGAGGGTCTCGCTGGCATAGGCAGGACCCACAAACAAGGACTCCAGGAGTTGGAGGGGCAGCCAGAGCCCCCCGGCTGGGCAGCACTCAGTGCCTGCCTCTCCCAGGGATGGGGTTACAAAGTTTGTTAAAGATGGAATTAGTATGCCTGGCAGTTTTTCTCTGTATTTTAGTTTGTGTTAATAGTGCTTTCTTAATTTGTGTTACTCTTGCTTTCTTAATTTCTGTTAATCGCGCCTTCTTAATTTGTGTTAAACCTGCTTTCTTAATTTGTGTTAATCGAGCTCTTTTATGTTAATAAAGAAGGGGGAGATGTGGGAGCCTGGCCATGGGGGTCGACAAGTCCCATGGTTGGTGATAACATCCGACTCTTAAAGATGAGGCCATCAGGAAAGTAAAGAGTTGAGAGGGAACAAAGAAGGGTGATTCAGGAGACACCTTAAACAGGGACATGAAGAACAGGAACAGGGACAGGCTAACAGAGCAGGGAGAAACAAAAAACAGCATATGGGAGGGTCCCACTGGCATATGCTGGACCCACAAACAAGGACTCCAGGAGTTGGAGGGGCAGCCAGAGCCCCCCGGCTGGGCAGCACTCAGTGCCTGCCTCTCCCAGGGATGGTTTTACAAAGGTTGTTAAAGATAGACTTAGTATGCCTGGCAGTTTTTCTCTGTGTTTTAGTTTGTGTTGATCCTGCCTTCTTAATTTGTGTTAATCGCGCTTTCTTATGTTAATAAAGAAGGGGAAGATGTGGGAGTGTGGCCATGGGGGTCGACAAGCCCCATGGTTGGTGATAACATCCGACTCTTAAGGATGAGACCATCAGGAATTTAAAGAGTTGAGAGGGAACAAAGAAGGGTGATTCAGGTGACACCTTCTTGTCTGGGGTGGCTAGTTCTCCAGCCATTAATGCATGGAAGTGGCTGGGTGTTTGCTGTTGCCGGGCAAAGTTGTTGACCAATGACTAGTTAGTGGAAAGGTACTGCTGTGAGGCGGAAGTTATAGGAAGGGAGCCTTTCCTGAATAAGGGATAGAATGAAGTTGTGCCCTCACTCTGAGAGATGAAGTTATGCCCTCAGTAAGAGAGAGTTCAAGTTATGTCATCAATAAAGAGGTAGCAGTTACAGATCCTGAAAGAACCCCGTTGTCCGTGCGGTCTTTACGCCACAAATCGCCCCCCAACAGGGACATGAAAACGAACAGGGACGAGAAGAAAACAAACAGGGACATGAAGAACAGGAACAGGGACAGGCTAACAGAACAGGGACAAAAACAAAAAAGGAATGAATAGGGACAGGCAAACGGAACAGGGAAAAAAAAAAAAAAGGAATGAATAGGTACAGGCTAACAGAACAGGGACGAACAAAAAGAGCTTATGGGAGGGTCACGCTGGCTTACGCAGGACCCACAAACAAGGACTCCAGGAGTTGGAGGGGCAGCCAGAGCCCCCCGGCTGGGCAGCACTCAGTGCCTGCCTCTCCCAGGGATGGGGTTGCAAAGTTTGTTAAAGATAGTCTTAGTATGCCTGGCAGTTTTTCTCTGTGTTTTAGTTTGTGTTGATCCTGCCTTCTTAATTTGTGTTAATCTGCGCTTTTTATGTTAATAAAGAAGGGGGAGATGTGGGAGTGTGGCCATGGGGGTCGACAAGCCCCATGGTTGGTGATAACATCCGACTCTTAAAGATGAGACCATCAGGAAAGTAAAGCCTTGAGAGGGAACAAAGAAGGGTGATTCAGGAGACACCTTAAACAGGGACATGAAGAACAGGAACAGGGATAGTCTAACAGAACAGGGAGGAAAACAAAAAAGGAATGAATAGGGACAGGCTATCAGAACAGGGACAAACAAAAAACAGCGTATGGGAGGGTCTCGCTGGCATAGGCAGGACCCACAAACAAGGACTCCAGGAGTTGGAGGGGCAGCCAGAGCCCCCCGGCTGGGCAGCACTCAGTGCCTGCCTCTCCCAGGGATGGGGTTACAAAGTTTGTTAAAGATAGACTTAGTATGCCTGGCAGTTTTTCTCTGTGTTTTAGTTTGTGTTAATAGTGCTTTCTTAATTTGTGTTCTCTTGCTTTCTTAATTTCTGTTAATCGCGCCTTCTTAATTTGTGTTAAACCTGCTTTCTTAATTTGTGTTAATCGAGCTCTTTTATGTTAATAAAGAAGGGGGAGATGTGGGAGTGTGGCCATGGGGGTCGACAAGCCCCATGGTTGGTGATAACATCCGACTCTTAAAGATGAGACCATCAGGAAAGTAAAGCCTTGAGAGGGAACAAAGAAGGGTGATTCAGGAGACACCTTAAACAGGGACATGAAGAACAGGAACAGGGATAGTCTAACAGAACAGGGACAAAAACAAAAAAGGAATGAATAGGGACAGGCTATCAGAACAGGGACAAACAAAAAACAGCGTATGGGAGGGTCTCGCTGGCATAGGCAGGACCCACAAACAAGGACTCCAGGAGTTGGAGGGGCAGCCAGAGCCCCCCGGCTGGGCAGCACTCAGTGCCTGCCTCTCCCAGGGATGGGGTTACAAAGTTTGTTAAAGATGGAATTAGTATGCCTGGCAGTTTTTCTCTGTATTTTAGTTTGTGTTAATAGTGCTTTCTTAATTTGTGTTACTCTTGCTTTCTTAATTTCTGTTAATCGCGCCTTCTTAATTTGTGTTAAACCTGCTTTCTTAATTTGTGTTAATCGAGCTCTTTTATGTTAATAAAGAAGGGGGAGATGTGGGAGTGTGGCCATGGGGGTCGACAAGTCCCATGGTTGGTGATAACATCCGACTCTTAAAGATGAGACCATCAGGAAAGTAAAGCCTTGAGAGGGAACAAAGAAGGGTGATTCAGGAGACACCTTAAACAGGGACATGAAGAACAGGAACAGGGATAGTCTAACAGAACAGGGACAAAAACAAAAAAGGAATGAATAGGGACAGGCTATCAGAACAGGGACAAACAAAAAACAGCATATGGGAGGGTCCCGCTGGCATAGGCAGGACCCACAAACAAGGACTCCAGGAGTTGGAGGGGCAGCCAGAGCCCCCCGGCTGGGCAGCACTCAGTGCCTGCCTCTCCCAGGGATGGTTTTACAAAGTTTGTTAAAGATAGACTTAGTATGCCTGGCAGTTTTTCTCTGTGTTTTAGTTTGTGTTGATCCTGCCTTCTTAATTTGTGTTAATCGCGCTTTCTTATGTTAATAAAGAAGGGGAGATGTGGGAGTGTGGCCATGGGGGTCGACAAGCCCCATGGTTGGTGATAACATCCGACTCTTAAGGATGAGACCATCAGGAAAGTAAAGAGTTGAGAGGGAACAAAGAAGGGTGATTCAGGAGACACCTTAAACAGGGACATGAAGAACAGGAACAGGGACAGGCTAACAGAACAGGGACAAACAAAAAACAGCATATGGGAGGGTCTCACTGGCATAGGCAGGACCCACAAACAAGGACTCCAGGAGTTGGAGGGGCAGCCAGAGCCCCCCGGCTGGGCAGCACTCAGTGCCTGCCTCTCCCAGGGATGGGGTTACAAAGTTTGTTAAAGATGGAATTAGTATGCCTGGCAGTTTTTCTCTGTGTTTTAGTTTGTGTTGATCCTGCTTTCTTAATTTGTGTTAATTGCTGCTTTCTTATGTTAATAAAGAAGGGGGAGATGTGGGAGTGTGGCCATGGGGGTCGACAAGCCCCATGGTTGGTGATAACATCCGACTCTTAAAGATGAGACCATCAGGAAAGTAAAGCCTTGAGAGGGAACAAAGAAGGGTGATTCAGGAGACACCTTAAACAGGGACATGAAGAACAGGAACAGGGATAGTCTAACAGAACAGGGACAAAAACAAAAAAGGAATGAATAGGGACAGGCTATCAGAACAGGGACAAACAAAAAACAGCATATGGGAGGGTCTCGCTGGCATAGGCAGGACCCACAAACAAGGACTCCAGGAGTTGGAGGGGCAGCCAGAGCCCCCCGGCTGGGCAGCACTCAGTGCCTGCCTCTCCCAGGGATGGTTTTACAAAGATTGTTAAAGATAGACTTAGTATGCCTGGCAGTTTTTCTCTGTGTTTTAGTTTGTGTTGATCCTGCCTTCTTAATTTGTGTTAATCGCGCTTTCTTATGTTAATAAAGAAGGGGAGATGTGGGAGTGTGGCCATGGGGGTCGACAAGCCCCATGGTTGGTGATAACATCCGACTCTTAAGGATGAGACCATCAGGAATTTAAAGAGTTGAGAGGGAACAAAGAAGGGTGATTCAGGTGACACCTTCTTGTCTGGGGTGGCTAGTTCTCCAGCCATTAATGCATGGAAGTGGCTGGGTGTTTGCTGTTGCCGGGCAAAGTTGTTGACCAATGACTAGTTAGTGGAAAGGTACTGCTGTGAGGCGGAAGTTATAGGAAGGGAGCCTTTCCTGAATAAGGGATAGAATGAAGTTGTGCCCTCACTCTGAGAGATGAAGTTATGCCCTCAGTAAGAGAGAGTTCAAGTTATGTCATCAATAAAGAGGTAGCAGTTACAGATCCTGAAAGAACCCCGTTGTCCGTGCGGTCTTTACGCCACAAATCGCCCCCCAACAGGGACATGAAAACGAACAGGGACGAGAAGAAAACAAACAGGGACATGAAGAACAGGAACAGGGACAGGCTAACAGAACAGGGACAAAAACAAAAAAGGAATGAATAGGGACAGGCAAACGGAACAGGGACAAAAACAGAAAAGGAATGAATAGGTACAGGCTAACAGAACAGGGACGAACAAAAAGAGCTTATGGGAGGGTCACGCTGGCTTACGCAGGACCCCCAAACAAGGACTCCAGGAGTTGGAGGGGCAGCCAGAGCCCCCCGGCTGGGCAGCACTCAGTGCCTGCCTCTCCCAGGGATGGGGTTACAAAGTTTGTTAAAGATGGAATTAGTATGCCTGGCAGTTTTTCTCTGTATTTTAGTTTGTGTTAATAGTGCTTTCTTAATTTGTGTTACTCTTGCTTTCTTAATTTCTGTTAATCGCGCCTTTAATTTGTGTTAAACCTGCTTTCTTAATTTGTGTTAATCGAGCTCTTTTATGTTAATAAAGAAGGGGGAGATGTGGGAGCATGGCCATGGGGGTCGACAAGTCCCATGGTTGGTGATAACATCCGACTCTTAAAGATGAGGCCATCAGGAAAGTAAAGCCTTGAGAGGGAACAAAGAAGGGTGATTCAGGAGACACCTTAAACAGGGACATGAAGAACAGGAACAGGGATAGTCTAACAGAACAGGGCAAAAACAAAAAAGGAATGAATAGGGACAGGCTATCAGAACAGGGACAAACAAAAAACAGCATATGGGAGGGTCCCGCTGGCATAGGCAGGACCCACAAACAAGGACTCCAGGAGTTGGAGGGGCAGCCAGAGCCCCCCGGCTGGGCAGCACTCAGTGCCTGCCTCTCCCAGGGATGGGGTTACAAAGTTTGTTAAAGATGGAATTAGTATGCCTGGCAGTTTTTCTCTGTATTTTAGTTTGTGTTAATAGTGCTTTCTTAATTTGTGTTACTCTTGCTTTCTTAATTTCTGTTAATCGCGCCTTCTTAATTTGTGTTAAACCTGCTTTCTTAATTTGTGTTAATCGAGCTCTTTTATGTTAATAAAGAAGGGGGAGATGTGGGAGTGTGGCCATGGGGGTCGACAAGTCCCATGGTTGGTGATAACATCCGACTCTTAAAGATGAGGCCATCAGGAAAGTAAAGAGTTGAGAGGGAACAAAGAAGGGTGATTCAGGAGACACCTTAAACAGGGACATGAAGAACAGGAACAGGGATAGTCTAACAGAACAGGGACAAAAACAAAAAAGGAATGAATAGGGACAGGCTATCAGAACAGGGACAAACAAAAAACAGCATATGGGAGGGTCTCGCTGGCATAGGCAGGACCCACAAACAAGGACTCCAGGAGTTGGAGGGGCAGCCAGAGCCCCCCGGCTGGGCAGCACTCAGTGCCTGCCTCTCCCAGGGATGGGGTTACAAAGTTTGTTAAAGATAGACTTAGTATGCCTGGCAGTTTTTCTCTGTTTGTGTTTAGTTTGTGTTACTCTTGCTTTCTTAATTTCTGATCCTGCTGCTTTCTTAATTTGTGTTAATCGCGCTTTCTTATGTTAATAAAGAAGGGGGAGATGTGGGAGTGTGGCCATGGGGGTCGACAAGCCCCATGGTTGGTGATAACATCCGACTCTTAAAGATGAGACCATCAGGAAAGTAAAGCCTTGAGAGGGAACAAAGAAGGGTGATTCAGGAGACACCTTAAGGGACAGGGAACATGAAGAAGGGACAAAAACAAAAAAGGAACAGGGACAGGCTAACAGAACAGGGACAAACAAAAAACAGCGTATGGGAGGGTCTCGCTGGCATAGGCAGGACCCACAAACAAGGACTCCAGGAGTTGGAGGGGCAGCCAGAGCCCCCCGGCTGGGCAGCACTCAGTGCCTGCCTCTCCCAGGGATGGTTTTACAAAGATTGTTAAAGATAGACTTAGTATGCCTGGCAGTTTTTCTCTGTGTTTTAGTTTGTGTTGATCCTGCCTTCTTAATTTGTGTTAATCGCGCTTTCTTATGTTAATAAAGAAGGGGGAGATGTGGGAGTGTGGCCATGGGGGTCGACAAGCCCCATGGTTGGTGATAACATCGGACTCTTAAGGATGAGACCATCAGGAATTTAAAGAGTTGAGAGGGAACAAAGAAGGGTGATTCAGGTGACACCTTGTTGTCTGGGGTGGCTTGTTCTCCAGCCATTAAAGCATGGAAGTTGCTGGGTGTTTGCTGTTGCCGGGCAAAGTTGTTGACCAATGACTAGTTAGTGGAAAGGTACTGCTGTGAGGCGGAAGTTATAGGAAGGGAGCCTTTCCTGAATAAGGGATAGAATGAAGTTGTGCCCTCACTCTGAGAGATGAAGTTATGCCTTCAGTAAGAGAGAGTTCAAGTTATGTCATCAATAAAGAGGTAGCAGTTACAGATCCTGAAAGAACCCCGTTGTCCGTGCGGTCTTTACGCCACAAATCGCCCCCCAACAGGGACATGAAAACGAACAGGGACGAGAAGAAAACAAACAGGGACATGAAGAACAGGAACAGGGACAGGCTAACAGAACAGGGACAAAAACAAAAAAGGAATGAATAGGGACAGGCAAACGGAACAGGGACAAAAACAGAAAAGGAATGAATAGGTACAGGCTAACAGAACAGGGACGAACAAAAAGAGCTTATGGGAGGGTCACGCTGGCTTACGCAGGACCCCCAAACAAGGACTCCAGGAGTTGGAGGGGCAGCCAGAGCCCCCCGGCTGGGCAGCACTCAGTGCCTGCCTCTCCCAGGGATGGGGTTACAAAGTTTGTTAAAGATAGACTTAGTATGCCTGGCAGTTTTTCTCTGTGTTTTAGTTTGTGTTAATAGTGCTTTCTTAATTTGTGTTACTCTTGCTTTCTTAATTTCTGTTAATCGCGCCTTCTTAATTTGTGTTAAACCTGCTTTCTTAATTTGTGTTAATTGAGCTCTTTTATGTTAATAAAGAAGGGGGAGATGTGGGAGCCTGGCCATGGGGGTCGACAAGCCCCATGGTTGGTGATAACATCTGACTCTTAAAGATGAGACCATCAGGAAAGTAAAGCCTTGAGAGGGAACAAAGAAGGGTGATTCAGGAGACACCTTAAACAGGGACATGAAGAACAGGAACAGGGACAGGCTAACAGAACAGGGACAAAAACAAAAAAGGAATGAATAGGGACAGGCTATCAGAACAGGGACAAACAAAAAACAGCGTATGGGAGGGTCTCGCTGGCATAGGCAGGACCCACAAACAAGGACTCCAGGAGTTGGAGGGGCAGCCAGAGCCCCCCGGCTGGGCAGCACTCAGTGCCTGCCTCTCCCAGGGATGGGGTTACAAAGTTTGTTAAAGATGGAATTAGTATGCCTGGCAGTTTTTCTCTGTATTTTAATTTGTGTTAATAGTGCTTTCTTAATTTGTGTTTACTCTTGCTTTCTTAATTTCTGTTAATCGCGCCTTCTTAATTTGTGTTAAACCTGCTTTCTTAATTTGTGTTAATCGAGCTCTTTTATGTTAATAAAGAAGGGGGAGATGTGGGAGTGTGGCCATGGGGGTCGACAAGTCCCATGGTTGGTGATAACATCCGACTCTTAAAGATGAGACCATCAGGAAAGTAAAGCCTTGAGAGGGAACAAAGAAGGGTGATTCAGGAGACACCTTAAACAGGGACATGAAGAACAGGAACAGGGATAGTCTAACAGAACAGGGACGAAAACAAAAAAGGAATGAATAGGGACAGGCTAACAGAACAGGGACAAACAAAAAACAGCATATGGGAGGGTCTCGCTGGCATAGGCAGGACCCACAAACAAGGACTCCAGGAGTTGGAGGGGCAGCCAGAGCCCCCCGGCTGGGCAGCACTCAGTGCCTGCCTCTCCCAGGGATGGTTTTACAAAGTTTGTTAAAGATAGACTTAGTATGCCTGGCAGTTTTTCTCTGTGTTTTAGTTTGTGTTAATAGTGATCCTGCCTTCTAATCGCGCCTTCTTAATTTTGTGTTAATTGTGCTTTCTTTTATGTTAATAAAGAAGGGGGAGATGTGGGAGTGTGGCCATGGGGGTCGACAAGCCCCATGGTTGGTGATAACATCCGACTCTTAAAGATGAGACCATCAGGAAAGTAAAGCCTTGAGAGGGAACAAAGAAGGGTGATTCAGGAGACACCTTAAACAGGGACATGAAGAACAGGAACAGGGACAGGCTAACAGAGCAGGGACAAACAAAAAACAGCGTATGGGAGGGTCTCGCTGGCATAGGCAGGACCCACAAACAAGGACTCCAGGAGTTGGAGGGGCAGCCAGAGCCCCCCGGCTGGGCAGCACTCAGTGCCTGCCTCTCCCAGGGATGGTTTTACAAAGATTGTTAAAGATAGACTTAGTATGCCTGGCAGTTTTTCTCTGTGTTTTAGTTTGTGTTGATCCTGCCTTCTTAATTTGTGTTAATCGCGCTTTCTTAAGTTAATAAAGAAGGGGGAGATGTGGGAGTGTGGCCATGGGGGTCGACAAGCCCCATGGTTGGTGATAACATCGGACTCTTAAGGATGAGACCATCAGGAATTTAAAGAGTTGAGAGGGAACAAAGAAGGGTGATTCAGGTGACACCTTGTTGTCTGGGGTGGCTTGTTCTCCAGCCATTAAAGCATGGAAGTTGCTGGGTGTTTGCTGTTGCCGGGCAAAGTTGTTGACCAATGACTAGTTAGTGGAAAGGTACTGCTGTGAGGCGGAAATTATAGGAAGGGAGCCTTTCCTGAATAAGGGATAGAATGAAGTTGTGCCCTCACTCTGAGAGATGAAGTTATGCCTTCAGTAAGAGAGAGTTCAAGTTATGTCATCAATAAAGAGGTAGCAGTTACAGATCCTGAAAGAACCCCGTTGTCCGTGCGGTCTTTACGCCACAAATCGCCCCCCAACAGGGACATGAAAACGAACAGGGACAAGAAGAAAACAAACAGGGACATGAAGAACAGGAACAGGGACAGGCTAACAGAACAGGGACAAAAACAAAAAAGGAATGAATAGGGACAGGCAAACGGAACAGGGACAAAAACAGAAAAGGAATGAATAGGTACAGGCTAACAGAACAGGGACGAACAAAAAGAGCTTATGGGAGGGTCACGCTGGCTTACGCAGGACCCCCAAACAAGGACTCCAGGAGTTGGAGGGGCAGCCAGAGCCCCCCGGCTGGGCAGCACTCAGTGCCTGCCTCTCCCAGGGATGGTTTTACAAAGTTTGTTAAAGATAGACTTAGTATGCCTGGCAGTTTTTCTCTGTGTTTTAGTTTGTGTTAATAGTGCTTTCTTAATTTGTGTTACTCTTGCTTTCTTAATTTCTGTTAATCGCGCCTTCTTAATTGGTGTTAAACCTGCTTTCTTAATTTGTGTTAATCCAGCTCTTTTATGTTAATAAAGAAGGGGGAGATGTGGGAGCCTGGCCATGGGGTTAGACAAGCCCCATGGTTGGTGATAACATCTGACTCTTAAAGTAGAGACCATCAGGAAAGTAAAGCCTTGAGAGGGAACAAAGAAGGGTGATTCAGGAGACACCTTAAACAGGGACATGAAGAACAGGAACAGGGACAGGCTAACAGACAGGGAGGAAAACAAAAAAGTAATGAATAGGGACAGGCTATCAGAACAGGGACAAACAAAAAACAGCGTATGGGAGGGTCTCGCTGGCATAGGCAGGACCCCCAAACAAGGACTCCAGGAGTTGGAGGGGCAGCCAGAGCCCCCCGGCTGGGCAGCACTCAGTGCCTGCCTCTCCCAGGGATGGGGTTACAAAGTTTGTTAAAGATGTAATTAGTATGCCTGGCAGTTTTTCTCTGTGTTTTAGTTTGTGTTAATAGTACTTTCTTAATTTGTTTCTCTTGCTTTCTTAATTTCTGTTAATCGCGCCTTCTTAATTTGTGTTAAACCTGCTTTCTTAATTAGTGTTAATCGCGCTTTCTTATGTTAATAAAGAAGGGGGAGATGTGGGAGTGTGGCCATGGGGGTCGACAATCCCATGGTAGGTGATAACATCGGACTCTTAAAGATGAGACCATCAGGAAAGTAAAGCCTTAAGAGGGAACAAAGAAGGGTGATTCAGGAGACACCTTAAGCAGGGACATGAAGAACAGGAACAGGGACAGGCTAACAGAACAGGGACGAAAACAAAAAAGGAATGAATAGGGACATGCTATCAGAACAGGGACAAACAAAAAACAGTGTATGGGAGGGTCTCGCTGGCATAGGCAGGACCCACAAACAAGGACTCCAGGAGTTGGAGGGGCAGCCAGAGCCCCCCAGCTGGGCAGCACTCAGTGCCTTCCTCTCCCAGGGATGGGGTTACAAAGTTTGTTAAAGATGGAATTAGTATGCCTGGCAGTTTTTCTCTGTATTTTAGTTTGTGTTAATAGTGCTTTCTTAATTTGTGTTACTCTTGCTTTCTTAATTTCTGTTAATCGCGCCTTCATAATTTGTGTTAAACCTGCTTTCTTAATTTGTGTTAATCGAGCTCTTTTATGTTAATAAAGAAGGGGGAGATGTGGGAGCGTGGCCATGGGGGTCGACAAGTCCCATGACTGGTGATAACATCCAAATCTTAAAGATGAGGCCATCAGGAAAGTAAAGAGTTGAGAGGGAACAAAGACAGGTGATTCAGGAGACACCTTAAACAGGGACATGAAGAACAGGAACAGGGACAGGCTAACAGAACAGGGACAAACAAAAAAAAGCATATGGGAGGGTCCCACTGGCATAGGCAGGACCCACAAAAAAGGACTCCAGGAGTTAGAGGGGCAGCCAGAGCCCCCTGGCTGGGCAGCACTCAGTGCCTGCCTCTCCCAGGGATGGGGTTGCAAAGTTTCTTATTTAGTCTTAGTATGCCTGGCAGTTTTCCTCTGTGTTTTAGGTTGTGTTGATCCTGCCTTCCTAATTTGTGTTAATCGCGCTTTCTTATGTTAATAAAGAAGGGGAAGATGTGGGAGTGTGGCCATGGGGGTCGACAAGCCCCATGGTTGGTAATAATATCCGACTCTTAAAGATGAGACCATCAGGAAAGTAAAGCCTTGAGAGGGAACAAAGAAGGGTGATTCAGGAGACACCTTAAGCAGGGACATGAAGAAAAGGAACACGGATAGCCTAACAGAACAGGGAGGAAAACAAAACTTGCCGAGGCGACCGGCTCAGGGGCAGACGTGCGCTGCAGCGGAGCGCGGGATCGGGACAGGCAGGGCTATTTTTCGGGCATCGAGCCTACGTGAGGGAGCCGCCAGGCACCGGCAGCCCTCGTGAGGGAGGCTGACGAGGCGTAGGCGGGGCCAGCAGCGTCAGCGACAGCTCCTCCCCCCGGCCGTTCAAAGGCAGCCCTTAGGGAGCGCGAGCGACCAGGAGCGCGGCGAACAGGGCCGGCAAACAGGGAGCGACGCGGTGGGAGCGACGCGGCAGTTAGCGAGGCAGTTGGCGCAGGCAGGCAGGGCGGAGCGCTCACACCCGCCCATAGGGACAACTCCTCTAACGGCACTCTCCTGTCAGCTGGGCTACAATGGTCTCCACCAGGCACGGTGCCTTCTCTAGGAAGTCAGTGCACACCCAGACCGACTGCCCGTCCAAACATGCGGCAGTTCAGGTCTCCGGATGCGGGGAGTGTCTGAGCCTCTTGCTGCCATCGGCGGGAGGCAGGGAGACTGCTTGCGTGAGGTGCAAGCAGGTGGACGACCTGGTCCGCATGGTGGCGGAACTCAAGGAAGAGGTGCAGAGGCTGAGGGATATCAGGGAGTGCGAGCGGGAGATAGACTGGTGGAGCGACTCCCTGCATGACCGGAGGGAGAGGGACCAGGGTGAGACGCCCCAAAGGGGGGTGGACCCCCTGGCCTGTTGCCATCGGGCAGAGGGAGGGGACCTGCGAGTTGAGGAGGAATGGAGGCAGGTCCCTGCTCGACCTCGCAGGAGATGCCCTCCCCTGCCGGCACCGCCTTCCCAGGTGCCCTTGAACAATAGGTTTGAGGCCCTGGAGCTCGAGAGACCCGTGGGTGAGGATGAGGTAGGAAGCCTACCCGGGAGGATGTCTGAGGTGAGGAAGTTGACTCCACGCCTCAGGACCGCCTCCACCAAGAAAGAAAGAAGGGTGATTGTTGTGGGCGGCTCCCTCCTCAGGGGAACGGAGGGCCCCATTTGTCGGCCTGACCCCACACATAGGGAAGTCTGCTGCCTCCCTGGGGCCAGGGTCAGAGACGTTACCAGGAAGCTTCCAAACCTGGTTCGCCCCTCTGACTATTACCCGCTTTTGATAGTCCATGCTGGCAGCGATGATGTTGAAAAGAGAAGCCTCAGGGCCATCAAACAGGACTATAGGGGGCTGGGACGATTGGTGGAGGGAGCGGGAGTGCAGGTGGTGTTTTCGTCTATCCCTACGGGGGAAGGGAGAGGCACGGAGAGGACACGGAAAGCTCATGTGGTTAATAGGTGGCTCAGAGGCTGGTGCCAGCATAGAAATTTTGGGTTTTTTCACCATGGGGAGCTTTACTCGGCACCCGGCCTGATGGCCCCAGACGGGTCTCTATCTCCAAGGGGAAAACGGATCCTAGGCCAGGAGCTGGCGGGGCTCATAGAGAGAGCTTTAAACTAGGTAAGAAGGGGGACGGGGCTCAAACAAGGCTTGTTGGAGCTGTGCCGGGGGAAACAATGGCTAGGCCGGGGAAGAAGGCGATGGCCCAGCTGAAGTGCACCTACACTAATGCACGCAGCATGGGTAACAAACAGGAGGAGCTGGAAGCCATTGTGCAGCAGGCAGGCTACGACTTGGTTGCCATCACGGAGACGTGGTGGGACCGCTCCCACGACTGGAGTGCTGCAATGCCTGGCTATCGGCTCTTCAGGAGGGACAGGCAGCACAGAAGGGGTGGTGGCGTGGCTCTCTACATTAGAGAATCTTTTGATGTTGTGGAACTCCAGGCTGGGAATGATAAGGTTGAATCCCTGTGGGTTAGGATCCGCGGGAAGGCCGGCAAGGCTAGCATCCTGGTGGGGGTCTGTTATAGACCGCCGAACCAGGATGAGGAGACGGATGAGGAGTTTTATAGGCAACTGACAGAAGTTGCAAAATCGTCGGCGCTTGTCCTCGTGGGGGACTTCAACTTCCCGGACATATCCTGGAAGCACAACACGGCACAGAGAAAGCAGTCTAGGAGGTTTCTGGAGAGCGTGGGAGATAGCTTCCTGACGCAGCTGGTCAGTGAACCTACCAGGGGTGGTGCCCCGCTAGACCTTCTCTTCACAAACAGAGAAGGACTGGTGGGAGATGTGGTGGTCGGAAGCTGTCTGGGGCAGAGTGACCACGAAATGGTAGAGTTCTCTATTCTTGGCGAGGCCAGGAAGGGGACCAGTAAAACTGCTGTCTTGGACTTCCGGAGGGCTGACTTTGAGCTGCTCAGGACGCTGGTTGGCCGAGTCCCTTGGGAGGCGGTTCTGAAGGGCAGAGGAGTCCAGGAAGGCTGGGCGCTCCTCAAGAAGGAAATCGTGATGGCACAGGAGCGGTCCGTCCCCACGTGCCCAAAGATGAGCCGGCGTGGAAGAAGACCGGCCTGGCTCAACAGAGAGTTGCGGCTGGAGCTTAGCAGAAAAAAGAGGGTTTATAATCTTTGGAAAAAAGGGCGGGCCACTGAGGAGGACTACAAGGATGTAGCGAGGCTGTGCAGGGAGAAAATTAGAAAGGCCAAAGCTCATCTGGAGCTCAATCTGGCTACTGCCGTTAAAGACAACAAAAAATCCTTTTACAAATACATCAACGCGAAACGGAGGACTAGGGAGAATCTCCATCCTTTACTGGATGCGAGGGGAAACCTAGTTACTAAGGATGAGGAAAAGGCTGAGGTGCTTAATGCCGCCTTTGCCTCAGTCTTTAGCGGCAATACCGGTTGTTCTCCGGACACCCAGTGCCCTGAGCTGGTGGAAGGGGATGGGGAGCAGGATGTGGCCTTCGCTATCCATGAGGAAATGGTTGGCGACCTGCTACGGAGCTTGGATGTGCGCAAGTCGATGGGGCCGGATGGGATCCACCCAAGGGTACTGAGAGAACTGGCGGAGGAGCTGGCCGAGCCGCTTTCCATCATTTATCGGCAGTCCTGGCTATCGGGGGAGGTCCCGGTTGACTGGCGGCTAGCCAATGTGACGCCCATCTATAAGAAGGGCCGGAGGGCAGACCCGGGGAACTATAGGCCTGTCAGTTTGACCTCAGTGCCGGGGAAGCTCATGGAGCAGATTATCTTGAGGGTCATCACGCGGCACTTGCAGGGCAAGCAGGCGATCAGGCCCAGTCAGCATGGGTTTATGAAAGGCAGGTCCTGCTTGACGAACCTGATCTCCTTCTATGACCAAGTGACGCGCTTGGTGGATGAGGGAAAGGCTGTGGACGTGGTCTACCTTGACCTCAGTAAGGCTTTTGACACCGTTCCCCACAACATTCTCCTCAAGAAACTGGCTGCTCGGGGCTTGGACTGGCGTACGCTTCGCTGGGTTAGAAACTGGCTGGATGGCCGGGCCCAGAGAGTTGTGGTGAATGGAGTCAAATCTGGTTGGAGGCCGGTCACTAGTGGAGTCCCCCAGGGCTCGGTACTGGGGCCGGTCCTCTTTAATATCTTTATTGATGATCTGGATGAGGGCGTCCAGTGCACCCTCAGTAAGTTTGCAGATGACACCAAGCTAAGTGCGTGTGTCGATCTGCTCGAGGGCAGGAAGGCTCTGCAGGAGGATCTGGATAGGCTGGAGCAATGGGCTGAGGTCAACTGCATGAAGTTCAACAAGGCCAAGTGCCGGGTCCTGCACCTGGGCTGCAACAACCCCAAGCAGAGCTACAGGCTGGGAGATGAGTGGCTGGAAAGCTGCCTGGCCGAGAAGGACCTGGGAGTATTGGTTGATAGTCGGCTGAATATGAGCCAGCAGTGTGCTCAGGTGGCCAAGAAGGCCAACGGCATCCTGGCCTGTATAAGAAGCAGTGTGGCCAGCAGGTCGAGGGAAGTGATTGTGCCCCTGTACTCGGCTCTGGTGAGGCCGCACCTCGAGTACTGTGTTCAGTTTTGGGCCCCTCGCTACAGGAAGGACATGGACGTGCTCGAGCGAGTCCAGAGAAGGGCGACCAAGCTGGTGAGGGGTCTGGAGAACAAGTCTTACGAGGAGCGGCTGAGGGAGCTGGGCTTGTTCAGCCTGGAGAAGAGGAGGCTCAGGGGCGACCTTATCGCTCTCTACAGTTACCTGAAAGGAGGTTGTAGAGAGGTGGGGGTTGGTCTATTCTCCCACGTGCCTAGTGACAGGACGAGGGGGAATGGGCTAAAGTTGCGACAGGGGAGTTTTAGGTTGGATGTTAGGAAGTACTTCTTTACCGAAAGGGTTATTAAGCATTGGAACGGGCTGCCCAGGGAGGTGGTGGAGTCACCATCCCTGGAGGTCTTTAAAAGACGTTTAGATGTAGAGCTTAGGGATATGGTTTAGTGGAGTACTTAGTGTTAGGTCGGAGGTTGGACTCGATGATCTTGAGGTCTCTTCCAACCTAGAGAAATCTGTGAAATCTGTGAAAAAAGGAATGAATAGGGACATGCTATCAGAACAGGGACAAACAAAAAACAGCGTATGGGAGGGTCTCGCTGGCATAGGCCGGACCCCCAAACAAGGACTCCAGGAGTTGGAGGGGCAGCCAGAGCCCCCCGGCTGGGCAGCACTCAGTGCCTGCCTCTCCCAGGGATGGGGTTGCAAAGTTTGTTAAAGATGGAATTAGTATGCCTGGCAGTTTTTCTCTGTATTTTAATTTGTGTTAATAGTGCTTTCTTAATTTGTGTTACTCTTGCTTTCTTAATTTCTGTTAATCGCGCCTTCATAACTTGTGTTAAACCTGCTTTCTTAATTTGTGTTAATCGAGCTCTTTTATGTTAATAAAGAAGGGGGAGATGTGGGAGCATGGCCATGGGGGTCGACAAGTCCCATGATTGGTGATAACATCCAACTCTTAAGGATGAGACCATCAGGAAAGTAAAGAGTTGAGAGGGAACAAAGAAGGGTGATTCAGGAGACACCTTAAACAGGGACATGAAGAACAGGAACAGGGACAGGCTAACAGAACAGGGACAAACAAAAAACAGCGTATGGGAGGGTCCCGCTGGCATATGCAGGACCCACAAACAAGGACTCCAGGAGTTGGAGGGGCAGCCAGAGCCCCCCGGCTGGGCAGCACTCAGTGCCTGCCACTCCCAGGGATGGGGTTGCAAAGTTTGTTAAAGATAGTCTTAGTATGCCTGGCAGTTTTTCTCTGTGTTTTAGTTTGTGTTGATCCTGCCTTCTTAATTTGTGTTAATCGCGCTTTCTTATGTTAATAAAGAAGGGGAAGATGTGGGAGTGTGGCCATGGGGGTCGACAAGCCCCATGGTTGGTGATCACATCCGACTCTTAAAGATGAGACCATCAGGAAAGTAAAGCCTTGAGAGGGAACAAAGAAGGGTGATTCAGGAGACACCTTAAGCAGGGACATGAAGAACAGGAACAGGGATAGTCTAACAGAACAGGGACAAAAACAAAAAAGGAATGAATAGGGACAGGCTATCAGAACAGGGACAAACAAAAAACAGCGTATGGGAGGGTCTCGCTGGCATAGGCAGGACCCACAAACAAGGACTCCAGGAGTTGGAGGGGCAGCCAGAGCCCCCCGGCTGGGCAGCACTCAGTGCCTGCCTCTCCCAGGGATGGGGTTACAAAGTTTGTTAAAGATGGAATTAGTATGCCTGGCAGTTTTTCTCTGTATTTTAGTTTGTGTTAATAGTGCTTTCTTAATTTGTGTTACTCTTGCTTTCTTAATTTCTGTTAATCGCGCCTTCATAATTTGTGTTAAACCTGCTTTCTTAATTTGTGTTAATCGAGCTCTTTTATGTTAATAAAGAAGGGGGAGATGTGGGAGCGTGGCCATGGGGGTCGACAAGTCCCATGGTTGGTGATAACATCCGACTCTTAAAGATGAGGCCATCAGGAAAGTAAAGAGTTGAGAGGGAACAAAGAAGGGTGATTCAGGAGACACCTTAAACAGGGACATGAAGAACAGGAACAGGGACAGGCTAACAGAGCAGGGAGAAACAAAAAACAGCATATGGGAGGGTCCCACTGGCATAGGCAGGACCCACAAACAAGGACTCCAGGAGTTGGAGGGGCAGCCAGAGCCCCCCGGCTGGGCAGCACTCAGTGCCTGCCTCTCCCAGGGATGGTTTTACAAAGGTTGTTAAAGATAGACTTAGTATGCCTGGCAGTTTTTCTCTGTGTTTTAGTTTGTGTTGATCCTGCCTTCTTAATTTGTGTTAATCGCGCTTTCTTATGTTAATAAAGAAGGAGGAGATGTGGGAGTGTGGCCATGGGGGTCGACAAGCCCCATGGTTGGTGATAACATCCGACTCTTAAGGATGAGACCATCAGGAATTTAAAGAGTTGAGAGGGAACAAAGAAGGGTGATTCAGGTGACACCTTCTTGTCTGGGGTGGCTAGTTCTCCAGCCATTAATGCATGGAAGTGGCTGGGTGTTTGCTGTTGCCGGGCAAAGTTGTTGACCAATGACTAGTTAGTGGAAAGGTACTGCTGTGAGGCGGAAGTTATAGGAAGGGAGCCTTTCCTGAATAAGGGATAGAATGAAGTTGTGCCCTCACTCTGAGAGATGAAGTTATGCCCTCAGTAAGAGAGAGTTCAAGTTATGTCATCAATAAAGAGGTAGCAGTTACAGATCCTGAAAGAACCCCGTTGTCCGTGCGGTCTTTACGCCACAAATCGCCCCCCAACAGGGACATGAAAACGAACAGGGACCAGAAGAAAACAAACAGGGACATGAAGAACAGGAACAGGGACAGGCTAACAGAACAGGGACAAAAACAAAAAAGGAATGAATAGGGACAGGCAAACGGAACAGGGACAAAAACAGAAAAGGAATGAATAGGTACAGGCTAACAGAACAGGGACGAACAAAAAGAGCTTATGGGAGGGTCACGCTGGCTTACGCAGGACCCACAAACAAGGACTCCAGGAGTTGGAGGGGCAGCCAGAGCCCCCCGGCTGGGCAGCACTCAGTGCCTGCCTCTCCCAGGGATGGGGTTACAAAGTTTGTTAAAGATAGTCTTAGTATGCCTGGCAGTTTTTCTCTGTGTTTTAGTTTGTGTTGATCCTGCCTTCTTAATTTGTGTTAATTTGTTGCGCTTTCTTATGTTAATAAAGAAGGGGGAGATGTGGGAGTGTGGCCATGGGGGTCGACAAGCCCCATGGTTGGTGATAACATCCGACTCTTAAAGATGAGACCATCAGGAAAGTAAAGCCTTGAGAGGGAACAAAGAAGGGTGATTCAGGAGACACCTTAAACAGGGACATGAAGAACAGGAACAGGGATAGTCTAACAGAACAGGGACAAAAACAAAAAAGGAATGAATAGGGACAGGCTATCAGAACAGGGACAAACAAAAAACAGCGTATGGGAGGGTCTCGCTGGCATAGGCAGGACCCACAAACAAGGACTCCAGGAGTTGGAGGGGCAGCCAGAGCCCCCCGGCTGGGCAGCACTCAGTGCCTGCCTCTCCCAGGGATGGTTTTACAAAGTTTGTTAAAGATAGACTTAGTATGCCTGGCAGTTTTTCTCTGTGTTTTAGTTTGTGTTGATCCTGCCTTCTTAATTTGTGTTAATCGCGCTTTCTTATGTTAATAAAGAAGGGGGAGATGTGGGAGTGTGGCCATGGGGGTCGACAAGCCCCATGGTTGGTGATAACATCCGACTCTTAATGATGAGACCATCAGGAAAGTAAAGAGTTGAGAGGGAACAAAGAAGGGTGATTCAGGAGACACCTTAAACAGGGACATGAAGAACAGGAACAGGGACAGGCTAACAGAGCAGGGAGAAACAAAAAACAGCATATGGGAGGGTCCCACTGGCATAGGCAGGACCCACAAACAAGGACTCCAGGAGTTGGAGGGGCAGCCAGAGCCCCCCAGCTGGGCAGCACTCAGTGCCTGCCTCTCCCAGGGATGGGGTTACAAAGTTTGTTAAAGATGGAATTAGTATGCCTGGCAGTTTTTCTCTGTATTTTAGTTTGTGTTAATAGTGCTTTCTTAATTTGTGTTACTCTTGCTTTCTTAATTTCTGTTAATCGCGCCTTCTTAATTTGTGTTAAACCTGCTTTCTTAATTTGTGTTAATCGAGCTCTTTTATGTTAATAAAGAAGGGGGAGATGTGGGAGCATGGCCATGGGGGTCGACAAGTCCCATGGTTGGTGATAACATCCGACTCTTAAAGATGAGGCCATCAGGAAAGTAAAGAGTTGAGAGGGAACAAAGAAGGGTGATTCAGGAGACACCTTAAACAGGGACATGAAGAACAGGAACAGGGACAGGCTAACAGAGCAGGGAGAAACAAAAAACAGCATATGGGAGGGTCCCACTGGCATAGGCAGGACCCACAAACAAGGACTCCAGGAGTTGGAGGGGCAGCCAGAGCCCCCCGGCTGGGCAGCACTCAGTGCCTGCCTCTCCCAGGGATGGTTTTACAAAGGTTGTTAAAGATAGACTTAGTATGCCTGGCAGTTTTTCTCTGTGTTTTAGTTTGTGTTGATCCTGCCTTCTTAATTTGTGTTAATTGCGCTTTCTTATGTTAATAAAGAAGGGGAAGATGTGGGAGTGTGGCCATGGGGGTCGACAAGCCCCATGGTTGGTGATAACATCCGACTCTTAAAGATGAGACCATCAGGAAAGTAAAGCCTTGAGAGGGAACAAAGAAGGGTGATTCAGGAGACACCTTAAACAGGGACATGAAGAACAGGAACAGGGATAGTCTAACAGAACAGGGACAAAAACAAAAAAGGAATGAATAGGGACAGGCTATCAGAACAGGGACAAACAAAAAACAGCGTATGGGAGGGTCTCGCTGGCATAGGCAGGACCCACAAACAAGGACTCCAGGAGTTGGAGGGGCAGCCAGAGCCCCCCAGCTGGGCAGCACTCAGTGCCTGCCTCTCCCAGGGATGGGGTTACAAAGTTTGTTAAAGATGGAATTAGTATGCCTGGCAGTTTTTCTCTGTATTTTAGTTTGTGTTAATAGTGCTTTCTTAATTTGTGTTACTCTTGCTTTCTTAATTTCTGTTAATCGCGCCTTCTTAATTTGTGTTAAACCTGCTTTCTTAATTTGTGTTAATCGAGCTCTTTTATGTTAATAAAGAAGGGGGAGATGTGGGAGCATGGCCATGGGGGTCGACAAGTCCCATGGTTGGTGATAACATCCGACTCTTAAAGATGAGGCCATCAGGAAAGTAAAGCCTTGAGAGGGAACAAAGAAGGGTGATTCAGGAGACACCTTAAACAGGGACATGAAGAACAGGAACAGGGACAGGCTAACAGAGCAGGGAGAAACAAAAAACAGCATATGGGAGGGTCCCACTGGCATAGGCAGGACCCACAAACAAGGACTCCAGGAGTTGGAGGGGCAGCCAGAGCCCCCCGGCTGGGCAGCACTCAGTGCCTGCCTCTCCCAGGGATGGTTTTACAAAGGTTGTTAAAGATAGACTTAGTATGCCTGGCAGTTTTTCTCTGTGTTTTAGTTTGTGTTGATCCTGCCTTCTTAATTTGTGTTAATCGCGCTTTCTTATGTTAATAAAGAAGGGGAGATGTGGGAGTGTGGCCATGGGGGTCGACAAGCCCCATGGTTGGTGATAACATCCGACTCTTAAGGATGAGACCATCAGGAATTTAAAGAGTTGAGAGGGAACAAAGAAGGGTGATTCAGGTGACACCTTCTTGTCTGGGGTGGCTAGTTCTCCAGCCATTAATGCATGGAAGTGGCTGGGTGTTTGCTGTTGCCGGGCAAAGTTGTTGACCAATGACTAGTTAGTGGAAAGGTACTGCTGTGAGGCGGAAGTTATAGGAAGGGAGCCTTTCCTGAATAAGGGATAGAATGAAGTTGTGCCCTCACTCTGAGAGATGAAGTTATGCCCTCAGTAAGAGAGAGTTCAAGTTATGTCATCAATAAAGAGGTAGCAGTTACAGATCCTGAAAGAACCCCGTTGTCCGTGCGGTCTTTACGCCACAAATCGCCCCCCAACAGGGACATGAAAACGAACAGGGACGAGAAGAAAACAAACAGGGACATGAAGAACAGGAACAGGGACAGGCTAACAGAACAGGGACAAAAACAAAAAAGGAATGAATAGGGACAGGCAAACGGAACAGGGACAAAAACAGAAAAGGAATGAATAGGTACAGGCTAACAGAACAGGGACGAACAAAAAGAGCTTATGGGAGGGTCACGCTGGCTTACGCAGGACCCACAAACAAGGACTCCAGGAGTTGGAGGGGCAGCCAGAGCCCCCCGGCTGGGCAGCACTCAGTGCCTGCCTCTCCCAGGGATGGGGTTGCAAAGTTTGTTAAAGATAGTCTTAGTATGCCTGGCAGTTTTTCTCTGTGTTTTAGTTTGTGTTGATCCTGCCTTCTTAATTTGTGTTAATTGCGCTTTCTTATGTTAATAAAGAAGGGGGAGATGTGGGAGTGTGGCCATGGGGGTCGACAAGCCCCATGGTTGGTGATAACATCCGACTCTTAAAGATGAGACCATCAGGAAAGTAAAGCCTTGAGAGGGAACAAAGAAGGGTGATTCAGGAGACACCTTAAACAGGGACATGAAGAACAGGAACAGGGATAGTCTAACAGAACAGGGACAAAAACAAAAAAGGAATGAATAGGGACAGGCTATCAGAACAGGGACAAACAAAAAACAGCGTATGGGAGGGTCTCGCTGGCATAGGCAGGACCCACAAACAAGGACTCCAGGAGTTGGAGGGGCAGCCAGAGCCCCCCGGCTGGGCAGCACTCAGTGCCTGCCTCTCCCAGGGATGGGGTTACAAAGTTTGTTAAAGATGGAATTAGTATGCCTGGCAGTTTTTCTCTGTATTTTAGTTTGTGTTAATAGTGCTTTCTTAATTTGTGTTACTCTTGCTTTCTTAATTTCTGTTAATCGCGCCTTCTTAATTTGTGTTAAACCTGCTTTCTTAATTTGTGTTAATCGAGCTCTTTTATGTTAATAAAGAAGGGGGAGATGTGGGAGCATGGCCATGGGGGTCGACAAGTCCCATGGTTGGTGATAACATCCGACTCTTAAAGATGAGACCATCAGGAAAGTAAAGAGTTGAGAGGGAACAAAGAAGGGTGATTCAGGAGACACCTTAAACAGGGACATGAAGAACAGGAACAGGGACAGGCTAACAGAGCAGGGAGAAACAAAAAACAGCATATGGGAGGGTCCCACTGGCATAGGCAGGACCCACAAACAAGGACTCCAGGAGTTGGAGGGGCAGCCAGAGCCCCCCGGCTGGGCAGCACTCAGTGCCTGCCTCTCCCAGGGATGGTTTTACAAAGGTTGTTAAAGATAGACTTAGTATGCCTGGCAGTTTTTCTCTGTGTTTTAGTTTGTGTTGATCCTGCCTTCTTAATTTGTGTTAATCGCGCTTTCTTATGTTAATAAAGAAGGGGAGATGTGGGAGTGTGGCCATGGGGGTCGACAAGCCCCATGGTTGGTGATAACATCCGACTCTTAAGGATGAGACCATCAGGAATTTAAAGAGTTGAGAGGGAACAAAGAAGGGTGATTCAGGTGACACCTTCTTGTCTGGGGTGGCTAGTTCTCCAGCCATTAATGCATGGAAGTGGCTGGGTGTTTGCTGTTGCCGGGCAAAGTTGTTGACCAATGACTAGTTAGTGGAAAGGTACTGCTGTGAGGCGGAAGTTATAGGAAGGGAGCCTTTCCTGAATAAGGGATAGAATGAAGTTGTGCCCTCACTCTGAGAGATGAAGTTATGCCCTCAGTAAGAGAGAGTTCAAGTTATGTCATCAATAAAGAGGTAGCAGTTACAGATCCTGAAAGAACCCCGTTGTCCGTGCGGTCTTTACGCCACAAATCGCCCCCCAACAGGGACATGAAAACGAACAGGGACGAGAAGAAAACAAACAGGGACATGAAGAACAGGAACAGGGACAGGCTAACAGAACAGGGACAAAAACAAAAAAGGAATGAATAGGGACACAGGAACAGGGAAAAAAAAAAAAAAGGAATGAACAGGCTAACAGACAGGGAACAAAAAGAGCTTATGGGAGGGTCACGCTGGCTTACGCAGGACCCACAAACAAGGACTCCAGGAGTTGGAGGGGCAGCCAGAGCCCCCCGGCTGGGCAGCACTCAGTGCCTGCCTCTCCCAGGGATGGGGTTGCAAAGTTTGTTAAAGATAGTCTTAGTATGCCTGGCAGTTTTTCTCTGTGTTTTAGTTTGTGTTGATCCTGCCTTCTTAATTTGTGTTAATTGCGCTTTCTTATGTTAATAAAGAAGGAGGAGATGTGGGAGTGTGGCCATGGGGGTCGACAAGCCCCATGGTTGGTGATAACATCCGACTCTTAAAGATGAGACCATCAGGAAAGTAAAGCCTTGAGAGGGAACAAAGAAGGGTGATTCAGGAGACACCTTAAACAGGGACATGAAGAACAGGAACAGGGATAGTCTAACAGAACAGGGACAAAAACAAAAAAGGAATGAATAGGGACAGGCTATCAGAACAGGGACAAACAAAAAACAGCGTATGGGAGGGTCTCGCTGGCATAGGCAGGACCCACAAACAAGGACTCCAGGAGTTGGAGGGGCAGCCAGAGCCCCCCAGCTGGGCAGCACTCAGTGCCTGCCTCTCCCAGGGATGGGGTTACAAAGTTTGTTAAAGATGGAATTAGTATGCCTGGCAGTTTTTCTCTGTATTTTAGTTTGTGTTAATAGTGCTTTCTTAATTTGTGTTACTCTTGCTTTCTTAATTTCTGTTAATCGCGCCTTCTTAATTTGTGTTAAACCTGCTTTCTTAATTTGTGTTAATCGAGCTCTTTTATGTTAATAAAGAAGGGGGAGATGTGGGAGCATGGCCATGGGGGTCGACAAGTCCCATGGTTGGTGATAACATCCGACTCTTAAAGATGAGGCCATCAGGAAAGTAAAGAGTTGAGAGGGAACAAAGAAGGGTGATTCAGGAGACACCTTAAACAGGGACATGAAGAACAGGAACAGGGACAGGCTAACAGAGCAGGGAGAAACAAAAAACAGCATATGGGAGGGTCCCACTGGCATAGGCAGGACCCACAAACAAGGACTCCAGGAGTTGGAGGGGCAGCCAGAGCCCCCCGGCTGGGCAGCACTCAGTGCCTGCCTCTCCCAGGGATGGTTTTACAAAGGTTGTTAAAGATAGACTTAGTATGCCTGGCAGTTTTTCTCTGTGTTTTAGTTTGTGTTGATCCTGCCTTCTTAATTTGTGTTAATCGCGCTTTCTTATGTTAATAAAGAAGGGGGAGATGTGGGAGTGTGGCCATGGGGGTCGACAAGCCCCATGGTTGGTGATAACATCCGACTCTTAAGGATGAGACCATCAGGAATTTAAAGAGTTGAGAGGGAACAAAGAAGGGTGATTCAGGTGACACCTTCTTGTCTGGGGTGGCTAGTTCTCCAGCCATTAATGCATGGAAGTGGCTGGGTGTTTGCTGTTGCCGGGCAAAGTTGTTGACCAATGACTAGTTAGTGGAAAGGTACTGCTGTGAGGCGGAAGTTATAGGAAGGGAGCCTTTCCTGAATAAGGGATAGAATGAAGTTGTGCCCTCACTCTGAGAGATGAAGTTATGCCCTCAGTAAGAGAGAGTTCAAGTTATGTCATCAATAAAGAGGTAGCAGTTACAGATCCTGAAAGAACCCCGTTGTCCGTGCGGTCTTTACGCCACAAATCGCCCCCCAACAGGGACATGAAAACGAACAGGGACGAGAAGAAAACAAACAGGGACATGAAGAACAGGAACAGGGACAGGCTAACAGAACAGGGACAAAAACAAAAAAGGAATGAATAGGGACAGGCAAACGGAACAGGGAAAAAAACAAAAAAGGAATGAATAGGTACAGGCTAACAGAACAGGGACGAACAAAAAGAGCTTATGGGAGGGTCACGCTGGCTTACGCAGGACCCACAAACAAGGACTCCAGGAGTTGGAGGGGCAGCCAGAGCCCCCCGGCTGGGCAGCACTCAGTGCCTGCCTCTCCCAGGGATGGGGTTGCAAAGTTTGTTAAAGATAGTCTTAGTATGCCTGGCAGTTTTTCTCTGTGTTTTAGTTTGTGTTGATCCTGCCTTCTTAATTTGTGTTAATTGCGCTTTCTTATGTTAATAAAGAAGGGGAGATGTGGGAGTGTGGCCATGGGGGTCGACAAGCCCCATGGTTGGTGATAACATCCGACTCTTAAAGATGAGACCATCAGGAAAGTAAAGCCTTGAGAGGGAACAAAGAAGGGTGATTCAGGAGACACCTTAAACAGGGACATGAAGAACAGGAACAGGGATAGTCTAACAGAACAGGGACAAAAACAAAAAAGGAATGAATAGGGACAGGCTATCAGAACAGGGACAAACAAAAAACAGCGTATGGGAGGGTCTCGCTGGCATAGGCAGGACCCACAAACAAGGACTCCAGGAGTTGGAGGGGCAGCCAGAGCCCCCCGGCTGGGCAGCACTCAGTGCCTGCCTCTCCCAGGGATGGGGTTACAAAGTTTGTTAAAGATGGAATTAGTATGCCTGGCAGTTTTTCTCTGTATTTTAGTTTGTGTTAATAGTGCTTTCTTAATTTGTGTTACTCTTGCTTTCTTAATTTCTGTTAATCGCGCCTTCTTAATTTGTGTTAAACCTGCTTTCTTAATTTGTGTTAATCGAGCTCTTTTATGTTAATAAAGAAGGGGGAGATGTGGGAGCATGGCCATGGGGGTCGACAAGTCCCATGGTTGGTGATAACATCCGACTCTTAAAGATGAGGCCATCAGGAAAGTAAAGAGTTGAGAGGGAACAAAGAAGGGTGATTCAGGAGACACCTTAAACAGGGACATGAAGAACAGGAACAGGGACAGGCTAACAGAGCAGGGAGAAACAAAAAAGGAATGAATAAAAAGAACAGCATATGGGAGGGTCCCACTGGCATAGGCAGGACCCACAAACAAGGACTCCAGGAGTTGGAGGGGCAGCCAGAGCCCCCCGGCTGGGCAGCACTCAGTGCCTGCCTCTCCCAGGGATGGTTTTACAAAGGTTGTTAAAGATAGACTTAGTATGCCTGGCAGTTTTTCTCTGTGTTTTAGTTTGTGTTGATCCTGCCTTCTTAATTTGTGTTAATCGCGCTTTCTTATGTTAATAAAGAAGGGGAGATGTGGGAGTGTGGCCATGGGGGTCGACAAGCCCCATGGTTGGTGATAACATAGGACTCTTAAGGATGAGACCATCAGGAATTTAAAGAGTTGAGAGGGAACAAAGAAGGGTGATTCAGGTGACACCTTCTTGTCTGGGGTGGCTAGTTCTCCAGCCATTAATGCATGGAAGTGGCTGGGTGTTTGCTGTTGCCGGGCAAAGTTGTTGACCAATGACTAGTTAGTGGAAAGGTACTGCTGTGAGGCGGAAGTTATAGGAAGGGAGCCTTTCCTGAATAAGGGATAGAATGAAGTTGTGCCCTCACTCTGAGAGATGAAGTTATGCCCTCAGTAAGAGAGAGTTCAAGTTATGTCATCAATAAAGAGGTAGCAGTTACAGATCCTGAAAGAACCCCGTTGTCCGTGCGGTCTTTACGCCACAAATCGCCCCCCAACAGGGACATGAAAACGAACAGGGACGAGAAGAAAACAAACAGGGACATGAAGAACAGGAACAGGGACAGGCTAACAGAACAGGGACAAAAACAAAAAAGGAATGAATAGGGACAGGCTAACAGAACAGGGACAGGGACGAACAAAAAGAGCTTATGGGAGGGTCACGCTGGCTTACGCAGGACCCACAAACAAGGACTCCAGGAGTTGGAGGGGCAGCCAGAGCCCCCCGGCTGGGCAGCACTCAGTGCCTGCCTCTCCCAGGGATGGGGTTGCAAAGTTTGTTAAAGATAGTCTTAGTATGCCTGGCAGTTTTTCTCTGTGTTTTAGTTTGTGTTGATCCTGCCTTCTTAATTTGTGTTAATCTTAATTTGTGCGAGCTTTCTTATGTTAATAAAGAAGGGGGAGATGTGGGAGTGTGGCCATGGGGGTCGACAAGCCCCATGGTTGGTGATCACATCCGACTCTTAAAGATGAGACCATCAGGAAAGGAAAGCCTTGAGAGGGAACAAAGAAGGGTGATTCAGGAGACACCTTAAACAGGGACATGAAGAACAGGAACAGGGACAGGCTAACAGAGCAGGGAGAAACAAAAAACAGCATATGGGAGGGTCCCACTGGCATATGCAGGACCCACAAACAAGGACTCCAGGAGTTGGAGGGGCAGCCAGAGCCCCCCGGCTGGGCAGCACTCAGTGCCTGCCTCTCCCAGGGATGGTTTTACAAAGTTTGTTAAAGATAGACTTAGTATGCCTGGCAGTTTTTCTCTGTGTTTTAGTTTGTGTTGATCCTGCCTTCTTAATTTGTGTTAATTGCGCTTTCTTATGTTAATAAAGAAGGGGAGATGTGGGAGTGTGGCCATGGGGGTCGACAAGCCCCATGGTTGGTGATAACATCCGACTCTTAAAGATGAGACCATCAGGAAAGTAAAGCCTTGAGAGGGAACAAAGAAGGGTGATTCAGGAGACACCTTAAACAGGGACATGAAGAACAGGAACAGGGATAGTCTAACAGAACAGGGACAAAAACAAAAAAGGAATGAATAGGGACAGGCTATCAGAACAGGGACAAACAAAAAACAGCGTATGGGAGGGTCTCGCTGGCATAGGCAGGACCCACAAACAAGGACTCCAGGAGTTGGAGGGGCAGCCAGAGCCCCCCAGCTGGGCAGCACTCAGTGCCTGCCTCTCCCAGGGATGGGGTTACAAAGTTTGTTAAAGATGGAATTAGTATGCCTGGCAGTTTTTCTCTGTATTTTAGTTTGTGTTAATAGTGCTTTCTTAATTTGTGTTACTCTTGCTTTCTTAATTTCTGTTAATCGCGCCTTCTTAATTTGTGTTAAACCTGCTTTCTTAATTTGTGTTAATCGAGCTCTTTTATGTTAATAAAGAAGGGGGAGATGTGGGAGCCTGGCCATGGGGGTCGACAAGTCCCATGGTTGGTGATAACATCCGACTCTTAAAGATGAGGCCATCAGGAAAGTAAAGAGTTGAGAGGGAACAAAGAAGGGTGATTCAGGAGACACCTTAAACAGGGACATGAAGAACAGGAACAGGGACAGGCTAACAGAGCAGGGAGAAACAAAAAACAGCATATGGGAGGGTCCCACTGGCATATGCTGGACCCACAAACAAGGACTCCAGGAGTTGGAGGGGCAGCCAGAGCCCCCCGGCTGGGCAGCACTCAGTGCCTGCCTCTCCCAGGGATGGTTTTACAAAGATTGTTAAAGATAGACTTAGTATGCCTGGCAGTTTTTCTCTGTGTTTTAGTTTGTGTTGATCCTGCCTTCTTAATTTGTGTTAATCGCGCTTTCTTATGTTAATAAAGAAGGGGGAGATGTGGGAGTGTGGCCATGGGGGTCGACAAGCCCCATGGTTGGTGATAACATCCGACTCTTAAGGATGAGACCATCAGGAATTTAAAGAGTTGAGAGGGAACAAAGAAGGGTGATTCAGGTGACACCTTCTTGTCTGGGGTGGCTAGTTCTCCAGCCATTAATGCATGGAAGTGGCTGGGTGTTTGCTGTTGCCGGGCAAAGTTGTTGACCAATGACTAGTTAGTGGAAAGGTACTGCTGTGAGGCGGAAGTTATAGGAAGGGAGCCTTTCCTGAATAAGGGATAGAATGAAGTTGTGCCCTCACTCTGAGAGATGAAGTTATGCCCTCAGTAAGAGAGAGTTCAAGTTATGTCATCAATAAAGAGGTAGCAGTTACAGATCCTGAAAGAACCCCGTTGTCCGTGCGGTCTTTACGCCACAAATCGCCCCCCAACAGGGACATGAAAACGAACAGGGACGAGAAGAAAACAAACAGGGACATGAAGAACAGGAACAGGGACAGGCTAACAGAACAGGGACAAAAACAAAAAAGGAATGAATAGGGACAGGCAAACGGAACAGGGAAAAAAACAAAAAAGGAATGAATAGGTACAGGCTAACAGAACAGGGACGAACAAAAAGAGCTTATGGGAGGGTCACGCTGGCTTACGCAGGACCCACAAACAAGGACTCCAGGAGTTGGAGGGGCAGCCAGAGCCCCCCGGCTGGGCAGCACTCAGTGCCTGCCTCTCCCAGGGATGGGGTTGCAAAGTTTGTTAAAGATAGTCTTAGTATGCCTGGCAGTTTTTCTCTGTGTTTTAGTTTGTGTTGATCCTGCCTTCTTAATTTGTGTTAATTGCGCTTTCTTATGTTAATAAAGAAGGAGGAGATGTGGGAGTGTGGCCATGGGGGTCGACAAGCCCCATGGTTGGTGATCACATCCGACTCTTAAAGATGAGACCATGAGGAAAGTAAAGCCTTGAGAGGGAACAAAGAAGGGTGATTCAGGAGACACCTTAAACAGGGACATGAAGAACAGGAACAGGGATAGTCTAACAGAACAGGGACAAAAACAAAAAAGGAATGAATAGGGACAGGCTATCAGAACAGGGACAAACAAAAAAACAGCATATGGGAGGGTCTCGCTGGCATAGGCAGGACCCACAAACAAGGACTCCAGGAGTTGGAGGGGCAGCCAGAGCCCCCCGGCTGGGCAGCACTCAGTGCCTGCCTCTCCCAGGGATGGGGTTGCAAAGTTTGTTAAAGATAGACTTAGTATGCCTGGCAGTTTTTCTCTGTGTTTTAGTTTGTGTTGATCCTGCCTTCTTAATTTGTGTTAATTGCGCTTTCTTATGTTAATAAAGAAGGGGGAGATGTGGGAGTGTGGCCATGGGGGTCGACAAGCCCCATGGTTGGTGATAACATCCGACTCTTAAAGATGAGACCATCAGGAAAGTAAAGCCTTGAGAGGGAACAAAGAAGGGTGATTCAGGAGACACCTTAAACAGGGACATGAAGAACAGGAACAGGGATAGTCTAACAGAACAGGGACAAAAACAAAAAAGGAATGAATAGGGACAGGCTATCAGAACAGGGACAAACAAAAAACAGCGTATGGGAGGGTCTCGCTGGCATAGGCAGGACCCACAAACAAGGACTCCAGGAGTTGGAGGGGCAGCCAGAGCCCCCCAGCTGGGCAGCACTCAGTGCCTGCCTCTCCCAGGGATGGGGTTACAAAGTTTGTTAAAGATGGAATTAGTATGCCTGGCAGTTTTTCTCTGTATTTTAGTTTGTGTTAATAGTGCTTTCTTAATTTGTGTTACTCTTGCTTTCTTAATTTCTGTTAATCGCGCCTTCTTAATTTGTGTTAAACCTGCTTTCTTAATTTGTGTTAATCGAGCTCTTTTATGTTAATAAAGAAGGGGGAGATGTGGGAGCATGGCCATGGGGGTCGACAAGTCCCATGGTTGGTGATAACATCCGACTCTTAAAGATGAGGCCATCAGGAAAGTAAAGAGTTGAGAGGGAACAAAGAAGGGTGATTCAGGAGACACCTTAAACAGGGACATGAAGAACAGGAACAGGGACAGGCTAACAGAGCAGGGAGAAACTAAAAAAGGGAGCATATGGGAGGGTCCCACTGGCATATGCTGGACCCACAAACAAGGACTCCAGGAGTTGGAGGGGCAGCCAGAGCCCCCCGGCTGGGCAGCACTCAGTGCCTGCCTCTCCCAGGGATGGTTTTACAAAGGTTGTTAAAGATAGACTTAGTATGCCTGGCAGTTTTTCTCTGTGTTTTAGTTTGTGTTGATCCTGCCTTCTTAATTTGTGTTAATCGCGCTTTCTTATGTTAATAAAGAAGGGGAAGATGTGGGAGTGTGGCCATGGGGGTCGACAAGCCCCATGGTTGGTGATAACATCCGACTCTTAAAGATGAGACCATCAGGAAAGTAAAGCCTTGAGAGGGAACAAAGAAGGGTGATTCAGGAGACACCTTAAACAGGGACATGAAGAACAGGAACAGGGACAGTCTAACAGAACAGGGACAAAAACAAAAAAGGAATGAATAGGGACAGGCTATCAGAACAGGGACAAACAAAAAACAGCGTATGGGAGGGTCTCGCTGGCATAGGCAGGACCCACAAACAAGGACTCCAGGAGTTGGAGGGGCAGCCAGAGCCCCCCAGCTGGGCAGCACTCAGTGCCTGCCTCTCCCAGGGATGGGGTTACAAAGTTTGTTAAAGATGGAATTAGTATGCCTGGCAGTTTTTCTCTGTATTTTAGTTTGTGTTAATAGTGCTTTCTTAATTTGTGTTACTCTTGCTTTCTTAATTTCTGTTAATCGCGCCTTCTTAATTTGTGTTAAACCTGCTTTCTTAATTTGTGTTAATCGAGCTCTTTTATGTTAATAAAGAAGGGGGAGATGTGGGAGTGTGGCCATGGGGGTCGACAAGTCCCATGGTTGGTGATAACATCCGACTCTTAAAGATGAGACCATCAGGAAAGTAAAGAGTTGAGAGGGAACAAAGAAGGGTGATTCAGGAGACACCTTAAACAGGGACATGAAGAACAGGAACAGGGACAGGCTAACAGAGAACAGGTGAGAAAAAAAAAGGAAGGGAGCCTTTCCTGAATAAGGGATAGAATGAAGTTGTGCCCTCACTCTGAGAGATGAAGTTATATATGTCATCAATAAAGAGGTAGCAGTTACAGATCCTGAAAGGACATGAAAACGAACAGGGACGAGAAGAAAACAAACAGGGACAGGGCTAACAGAGCAGGGAGAAACAAAAAACAGCACTGGCATAGGCAGGACCCACAAACAAGGACTCCAGGAGTTGGAGGGGCAGCCAGAGCCCCCCGGCTGGGCAGCACTCAGTGCCTGCCTCTCCCAGGGATGGTTTTACAAAGGTTGTTAAAGATAGACTTAGTATGCCTGGCAGTTTTTCTCTGTGTTTTAGTTTGTGTTGATCCTGCCTTCTTAATTTGTGTTAATCGCGCTTTCTTATGTTAATAAAGAAGGGGGAGATGTGGGAGTGTGGCCATGGGGGTCGACAAGCCCCATGGTTGGTGATAACATCCGACTCTTAAGGATGAGACCATCAGGAATTTAAAGAGTTGAGAGGGAACAAAGAAGGGTGATTCAGGTGACACCTTCTTGTCTGGGGTGGCTAGTTCTCCAGCCATTAATGCATGGAAGTGGCTGGGTGTTTGCTGTTGCCGGGCAAAGTTGTTGACCAATGACTAGTTAGTGGAAAGGTACTGCTGTGAGGCGGAAGTTATAGGAAGGGAGCCTTTCCTGAATAAGGGATAGAATGAAGTTGTGCCCTCACTCTGAGAGATGAAGTTATGCCCTCAGTAAGAGAGAGTTCAAGTTATGTCATCAATAAAGAGGTAGCAGTTACAGATCCTGAAAGAACCCCGTTGTCCGTGCGGTCTTTACGCCACAAATCGCCCCCCAACAGGGACATGAAAACGAACAGGGACGAGAAGAAAACAAACAGGGACATGAAGAACAGGAACAGGGACAGGCTAACAGAACAGGGACAAAAACAAAAAAGGAATGAATAGGGACAGGCAAACGGAACAGGGACAAAAACAAAAAAGGAATGAATAGGTACAGGCTAACAGAACAGGGACGAACAAAAAGAGCTTATGGGAGGGTCACGCTGGCTTACGCAGGACCCACAAACAAGGACTCCAGGAGTTGGAGGGGCAGCCAGAGCCCCCCGGCTGGGCAGCACTCAGTGCCTGCCTCTCCCAGGGATGGGGTTGCAAAGTTTGTTAAAGATAGTCTTAGTATGCCTGGCAGTTTTTCTCTGTGTTTTAGTTTGTGTTGATCCTGCCTTCTTAATTTGTGTTAATTGAGCTTTCTTATGTTAATAAAGAAGGGGGAGATGTGGGAGTGTGGCCATGGGGGTCGACAAGCCCCATGGTTGGTGATAACATCCGACTCTTAAAGATGAGACCATCAGGAAAGTAAAGCCTTGAGAGGGAACAAAGAAGGGTGATTCAGGAGACACCTTAAACAGGGACATGAAGAACAGGAACAGGGATAGTCTAACAGAACAGGGACAAAAACAAAAAAGGAATGAATAGGGACAGGCTATCAGAACAGGGACAAACAAAAAACAGCATATGGGAGGGTCTCGCTGGCATAGGCAGGACCCACAAACAAGGACTCCAGGAGTTGGAGGGGCAGCCAGAGCCCCCCGGCTGGGCAGCACTCAGTGCCTGCCTCTCCCAGGGATGGTTTTACAAAGTTTGTTAAAGATAGACTTAGTATGCCTGGCAGTTTTTCTCTGTGTTTTAGTTTGTGTTGATCCTGCCTTCTTAATTTGTGTTAATTGTGCTTTCTTATGTTAATAAAGAAGGGGAAGATGTGGGAGTGTGGCCATGGGGGTCGACAAGCCCCATGGTTGGTGATAACATCCGACTCTTAAAGATGAGACCATCAGGAAAGTAAAGCCTTGAGAGGGAACAAAGAAGGGTGATTCAGGAGACACCTTAAACAGGGACATGAAGAACAGGAACAGGGATAGTCTAACAGAACAGGGACAAAAACAAAAAAGGAATGAATAGGGACAGGCTATCAGAACAGGGACAAACAAAAAACAGCGTATGGGAGGGTCTCGCTGGCATAGGCAGGACCCACAAACAAGGACTCCAGGAGTTGGAGGGGCAGCCAGAGCCCCCCAGCTGGGCAGCACTCAGTGCCTGCCTCTCCCAGGGATGGGGTTACAAAGTTTGTTAAAGATGGAATTAGTATGCCTGGCAGTTTTTCTCTGTATTTTAGTTTGTGTTAATAGTGCTTTCTTAATTTGTGTTACTCTTGCTTTCTTAATTTCTGTTAATCGCGCCTTCTTAATTTGTGTTAAACCTGCTTTCTTAATTTGTGTTAATCGAGCTCTTTTATGTTAATAAAGAAGGGGGAGATGTGGGAGCATGGCCATGGGGGTCGACAAGTCCCATGGTTGGTGATAACATCCGACTCTTAAAGATGAGGCCATCAGGAAAGTAAAGAGTTGAGAGGGAACAAAGAAGGGTGATTCAGGAGACACCTTAAACAGGGACATGAAGAACAGGAACAGGGACAGGCTAACAGAGCAGGGAGAAACAAAAAACAGCATATGGGAGGGTCCCACTGGCATATGCTGGACCCACAAACAAGGACTCCAGGAGTTGGAGGGGCAGCCAGAGCCCCCCGGCTGGGCAGCACTCAGTGCCTGCCTCTCCCAGGGATGGTTTTACAAAGGTTGTTAAAGATAGACTTAGTATGCCTGGCAGTTTTTCTCTGTGTTTTAGTTTGTGTTGATCCTGCCTTCTTAATTTGTGTTAATCGCGCTTTCTTATGTTAATAAAGAAGGGGAAGATGTGGGAGTGTGGCCATGGGGGTCGACAAGCCCCATGGTTGGTGATAACATCCGACTCTTAAAGATGAGACCATCAGGAAAGTAAAGCCTTGAGAGGGAACAAAGAAGGGTGATTCAGGAGACACCTTAAACAGGGACATGAAGAACAGGAACAGGGATAGTCTAACAGAACAGGGACAAAAACAAAAAAGGAATGAATAGGGACAGGCTATCAGAACAGGGACAAACAAAAAACAGCGTATGGGAGGGTCTCGCTGGCATAGGCAGGACCCACAAACAAGGACTCCAGGAGTTGGAGGGGCAGCCAGAGCCCCCCGGCTGGGCAGCACTCAGTGCCTGCCTCTCCCAGGGATGGGGTTACAAAGTTTGTTAAAGATGGAATTAGTATGCCTGGCAGTTTTTCTCTGTATTTTAGTTTGTGTTAATAGTGCTTTCTTAATTTGTGTTACTCTTGCTTTCTTAATTTCTGTTAATCGCGCCTTCTTAATTTGTGTTAAACCTGCTTTCTTAATTTGTGTTAATCGAGCTCTTTTATGTTAATAAAGAAGGGGGAGATGTGGGAGTGTGGCCATGGGGGTCGACAAGTCCCATGGTTGGTGATAACATCCGACTCTTAAAGATGAGGCCATCAGGAAAGTAAAGAGTTGAGAGGGAACAAAGAAGGGTGATTCAGGAGACACCTTAAACAGGGACATGAAGAACAGGAACAGGGACAGGCTAACAGAGCAGGGAGAAACAAAAAACAGCATATGGGAGGGTCCCACTGGCATAGGCAGGACCCACAAACAAGGACTCCAGGAGTTGGAGGGGCAGCCAGAGCCCCCCGGCTGGGCAGCACTCAGTGCCTGCCTCTCCCAGGGATGGTTTTACAAAGGTTGTTAAAGATAGACTTAGTATGCCTGGCAGTTTTTCTCTGTGTTTTAGTTTGTGTTGATCCTGCCTTCTTAATTTGTGTTAATCGCGCTTTCTTATGTTAATAAAGAAGGGGAGATGTGGGAGTGTGGCCATGGGGGTCGACAAGCCCCATGGTTGGTGATAACATCCGACTCTTAAGGATGAGACCATCAGGAATTTAAAGAGTTGAGAGGGAACAAAGAAGGGTGATTCAGGTGACACCTTCTTGTCTGGGGTGGCTAGTTCTCCAGCCATTAATGCATGGAAGTGGCTGGGTGTTTGCTGTTGCCGGGCAAAGTTGTTGACCAATGACTAGTTAGTGGAAAGGTACTGCTGTGAGGCGGAAGTTATAGGAAGGGAGCCTTTCCTGAATAAGGGATAGAATGAAGTTGTGCCCTCACTCTGAGAGATGAAGTTATGCCCTCAGTAAGAGAGAGTTCAAGTTATGTCATCAATAAAGAGGTAGCAGTTACAGATCCTGAAAGAACCCCGTTGTCCGTGCGGTCTTTACGCCACAAATCGCCCCCCAACAGGGACATGAAAACGAACAGGGACGAGAAGAAAACAAACAGGGACATGAAGAACAGGAACAGGGACAGGCTAACAGAACAGGGACAAAAACAAAAAAGGAATGAATAGGGACAGGCAAACGGAACAGGGAAAAAAACAAAAAAGGAATGAATAGGTACAGGCTAACAGAACAGGGACGAACAAAAAGAGCTTATGGGAGGGTCACGCTGGCTTACGCAGGACCCACAAACAAGGACTCCAGGAGTTGGAGGGGCAGCCAGAGCCCCCCGGCTGGGCAGCACTCAGTGCCTGCCTCTCCCAGGGATGGGGTTGCAAAGTTTGTTAAAGATAGTCTTAGTATGCCTGGCAGTTTTTCTCTGTGTTTTAGTTTGTGTTGATCCTGCCTTCTTAATTTGTGTTAATTGCGCTTTCTTATGTTAATAAAGAAGGAGGAGATGTGGGAGTGTGGCCATGGGGGTCGACAAGCCCCATGGTTGGTGATAACATCCGACTCTTAAAGATGAGACCATCAGGAAAGTAAAGCCTTGAGAGGGAACAAAGAAGGGTGATTCAGGAGACACCTTAAACAGGGACATGAAGAACAGGAACAGGGATAGTCTAACAGAACAGGGACAAAAACAAAAAAGGAATGAATAGGGACAGGCTATCAGAACAGGGACAAACAAAAAACAGCGTATGGGAGGGTCTCGCTGGCATAGGCAGGACCCACAAACAAGGACTCCAGGAGTTGGAGGGGCAGCCAGAGCCCCCCGGCTGGGCAGCACTCAGTGCCTGCCTCTCCCAGGGATGGGGTTACAAAGTTTGTTAAAGATGGAATTAGTATGCCTGGCAGTTTTTCTCTGTATTTTAGTTTGTGTTAATAGTGCTTTCTTAATTTGTGTTACTCTTGCTTTCTTAATTTCTGTTAATCGCGCCTTCTTAATTTGTGTTAAACCTGCTTTCTTAATTTGTGTTAATCGAGCTCTTTTATGTTAATAAAGAAGGGGGAGATGTGGGAGTGTGGCCATGGGGGTCGACAAGTCCCATGGTTGGTGATAACATCCGACTCTTAAAGATGAGACCATCAGGAAAGTAAAGCCTTGAGAGGGAACAAAGAAGGGTGATTCAGGAGACACCTTAAACAGGGACATGAAGAACAGGAACAGGGACAGGCTAACAGAGCAGGGAGAAACAAAAAACAGCATATGGGAGGGTCCCACTGGCATAGGCAGGACCCACAAACAAGGACTCCAGGAGTTGGAGGGGCAGCCAGAGCCCCCCGGCTGGGCAGCACTCAGTGCCTGCCTCTCCCAGGGATGGTTTTACAAAGGTTGTTAAAGATAGACTTAGTATGCCTGGCAGTTTTTCTCTGTGTTTTAGTTTGTGTTGATCCTGCCTTCTTAATTTGTGTTAATCGCGCTTTCTTATGTTAATAAAGAAGGGGAGATGTGGGAGTGTGGCCATGGGGGTCGACAAGCCCCATGGTTGGTGATAACATCCGACTCTTAAGGATGAGACCATCAGGAATTTAAAGAGTTGAGAGGGAACAAAGAAGGGTGATTCAGGTGACACCTTCTTGTCTGGGGTGGCTAGTTCTCCAGCCATTAATGCATGGAAGTGGCTGGGTGTTTGCTGTTGCCGGGCAAAGTTGTTGACCAATGACTAGTTAGTGGAAAGGTACTGCTGTGAGGCGGAAGTTATAGGAAGGGAGCCTTTCCTGAATAAGGGATAGAATGAAGTTGTGCCCTCACTCTGAGAGATGAAGTTATGCCCTCAGTAAGAGAGAGTTCAAGTTATGTCATCAATAAAGAGGTAGCAGTTACAGATCCTGAAAGAACCCCGTTGTCCGTGCGGTCTTTACGCCACAAATCGCCCCCCAACAGGGACATGAAAACGAACAGGGACGAGAAGAAAACAAACAGGGACATGAAGAACAGGAACAGGGACAGGCTAACAGAACAGGGACAAAAACAAAAAAGGAATGAATAGGGACAGGCAAACGGAACAGGGAAAAAAACAAAAAAGGAATGAATAGGTACAGGCTAACAGAACAGGGACGAACAAAAAGAGCTTATGGGAGGGTCACGCTGGCTTACGCAGGACCCACAAACAAGGACTCCAGGAGTTGGAGGGGCAGCCAGAGCCCCCCGGCTGGGCAGCACTCAGTGCCTGCCTCTCCCAGGGATGGGGTTGCAAAGTTTGTTAAAGATAGTCTTAGTATGCCTGGCAGTTTTTCTCTGTGTTTTAGTTTGTGTTGATCCTGCCTTCTTAATTTGTGTTAATTGCGCTTTCTTATGTTAATAAAGAAGGAGGAGATGTGGGAGTGTGGCCATGGGGGTCGACAAGCCCCATGGTTGGTGATAACATCCGACTCTTAAAGATGAGACCATCAGGAAAGTAAAGCCTTGAGAGGGAACAAAGAAGGGTGATTCAGGAGACACCTTAAACAGGGACATGAAGAACAGGAACAGGGATAGTCTAACAGAACAGGGACAAAAACAAAAAAGGAATGAATAGGGACAGGCTATCAGAACAGGGACAAACAAAAAACAGCGTATGGGAGGGTCTCGCTGGCATAGGCAGGACCCACAAACAAGGACTCCAGGAGTTGGAGGGGCAGCCAGAGCCCCCCGGCTGGGCAGCACTCAGTGCCTGCCTCTCCCAGGGATGGGGTTACAAAGTTTGTTAAAGATGGAATTAGTATGCCTGGCAGTTTTTCTCTGTATTTTAGTTTGTGTTAATAGTGCTTTCTTAATTTGTGTTACTCTTGCTTTCTTAATTTCTGTTAATCGCGCCTTCTTAATTTGTGTTAAACCTGCTTTCTTAATTTGTGTTAATCGAGCTCTTTTATGTTAATAAAGAAGGGGGAGATGTGGGAGCATGGCCATGGGGGTCGACAAGTCCCATGGTTGGTGATAACATCCGACTCTTAAAGATGAGGCCATCAGGAAAGTAAAGCCTTGAGAGGGAACAAAGAAGGGTGATTCAGGAGACACCTTAAACAGGGACATGAAGAACAGGAACAGGGACAGGCTAACAGAGCAGGGAGAAACAAAAAACAGCATATGGGAGGGTCCCACTGGCATAGGCAGGACCCACAAACAAGGACTCCAGGAGTTGGAGGGGCAGCCAGAGCCCCCCGGCTGGGCAGCACTCAGTGCCTGCCTCTCCCAGGGATGGTTTTACAAAGGTTGTTAAAGATAGACTTAGTATGCCTGGCAGTTTTTCTCTGTGTTTTAGTTTGTGTTGATCCTGCCTTCTTAATTTGTGTTAATCGCGCTTTCTTATGTTAATAAAGAAGGGGGAGATGTGGGAGTGTGGCCATGGGGGTCGACAAGCCCCATGGTTGGTGATAACATAGGACTCTTAAGGATGAGACCATCAGGAATTTAAAGAGTTGAGAGGGAACAAAGAAGGGTGATTCAGGTGACACCTTCTTGTCTGGGGTGGCTAGTTCTCCAGCCATTAATGCATGGAAGTGGCTGGGTGTTTGCTGTTGCCGGGCAAAGTTGTTGACCAATGACTAGTTAGTGGAAAGGTACTGCTGTGAGGCGGAAGTTATAGGAAGGGAGCCTTTCCTGAATAAGGGATAGAATGAAGTTGTGCCCTCACTCTGAGAGATGAAGTTATGCCCTCAGTAAGAGAGAGTTCAAGTTATGTCATCAATAAAGAGGTAGCAGTTACAGATCCTGAAAGAACCCCGTTGTCCGTGCGGTCTTTACGCCACAAATCGCCCCCCAACAGGGACATGAAAACGAACAGGGACGAGAAGAAAACAAACAGGGACATGAAGAACAGGAACAGGGACAGGCTAACAGAACAGGGACAAAAACAAAAAAGGAATGAATAGGGACAGGCAAAGGGAACAGGGAAAAAAAAAAAAAGGAATGAATAGGTACAGGCTAACAGAACAGGGACGAACAAAAAGAGCTTATGGGAGGGTCACGCTGGCTTACGCAGGACCCACAAACAAGGACTCCAGGAGTTGGAGGGGCAGCCAGAGCCCCCCGGCTGGGCAGCACTCAGTGCCTGCCTCTCCCAGGGATGGGGTTACAAAGTTTGTTAAAGATGGAATTAGTATGCCTGGCAGTTTTTCTCTGTATTTTAGTTTGTGTTAATAGTGCTTTCTTAATTTGTGTTCTCTTGCTTTCTTAATTTCTGTTAATCGCGCCTTCTTAATTTGTGTTAAACCTGCTTTCTTAATTTGTGTTAATCGAGCTCTTTTATGTTAATAAAGAAGGGGGAGATGTGGGAGTGTGGCCATGGGGGTCGACAAGTCCCATGGTTGGTGATAACATCCGACTCTTAAAGATGAGACCATCAGGAAAGTAAAGCCTTGAGAGGGAACAAAGAAGGGTGATTCAGGAGACACCTTACAGGGACATGAAGAACAGGAACAGGGATAGTCTAACAGAACAGGGACAAAAACAAAAAAGGAATGAATAGGGACAGGCTAACAGAACAGGGAGAAACAAAAAACAGCATATGGGAGGGTCCCACTGGCATATGCTGGACCCACAAACAAGGACTCCAGGAGTTGGAGGGGCAGCCAGAGCCCCCCGGCTGGGCAGCACTCAGTGCCTGCCTCTCCCAGGGATGGTTTTACAAAGGTTGTTAAAGATAGACTTAGTATGCCTGGCAGTTTTTCTCTGTGTTTTAGTTTGTGTTGATCCTGCCTTCTTAATTTGTGTTAATCGCGCTTTCTTATGTTAATAAAGAAGGGGAAGATGTGGGAGTGTGGCCATGGGGGTCGACAAGCCCCATGGTTGGTGATAACATCCGACTCTTAAGGATGAGACCATCAGGAATTTAAAGAGTTGAGAGGGAACAAAGAAGGGTGATTCAGGTGACACCTTCTTGTCTGGGGTGGCTAGTTCTCCAGCCATTAATGCATGGAAGTGGCTGGGTGTTTGCTGTTGCCGGGCAAAGTTGTTGACCAATGACTAGTTAGTGGAAAGGTACTGCTGTGAGGCGGAAGTTATAGGAAGGGAGCCTTTCCTGAATAAGGGATAGAATGAAGTTGTGCCCTCACTCTGAGAGATGAAGTTATGCCCTCAGTAAGAGAGAGTTCAAGTTATGTCATCAATAAAGAGGTAGCAGTTACAGATCCTGAAAGAACCCCGTTGTCCGTGCGGTCTTTACGCCACAAATCGCCCCCCAACAGGGACATGAAAACGAACAGGGACGAGAAGAAAACAAACAGGGACATGAAGAACAGGAACAGGGACAGGCTAACAGAACAGGGACAAAAACAAAAAAGGAATGAATAGGGACAGGCAAAGGGAACAGGGAAAAAAACAAAAAAGGAATGAATAGGTACAGGCTAACAGAACAGGGACGAACAAAAAGAGCTTATGGGAGGGTCACGCTGGCTTACGCAGGACCCACAAACAAGGACTCCAGGAGTTGGAGGGGCAGCCAGAGCCCCCCGGCTGGGCAGCACTCAGTGCCTGCCTCTCCCAGGGATGGGGTTGCAAAGTTTGTTAAAGATAGTCTTAGTATGCCTGGCAGTTTTTCTCTGTGTTTTAGTTTGTGTTGATCCTGCCTTCTTAATTTGTGTTAATTGCGCTTTCTTATGTTAATAAAGAAGGAGGAGATGTGGGAGTGTGGCCATGGGGGTCGACAAGCCCCATGGTTGGTGATCACATCCGACTCTTAAAGATGAGACCATCAGGAAAGTAAAGCCTTGAGAGGGAACAAAGAAGGGTGATTCAGGAGACACCTTAAACAGGGACATGAAGAACAGGAACAGGGATAGTCTAACAGAACAGGGACAAAAACAAAAAAGGAATGAATAGGGACAGGCTATCAGAACAGGGACAAACAAAAAACAGCGTATGGGAGGGTCTCGCTGGCATAGGCAGGACCCACAAACAAGGACTCCAGGAGTTGGAGGGGCAGCCAGAGCCCCCCAGCTGGGCAGCACTCAGTGCCTGCCTCTCCCAGGGATGGGGTTACAAAGTTTGTTAAAGATGGAATTAGTATGCCTGGCAGTTTTTCTCTGTATTTTAGTTTGTGTTAATAGTGCTTTCTTAATTTGTGTTACTCTTGCTTTCTTAATTTCTGTTAATCGCGCCTTCTTAATTTGTGTTAAACCTGCTTTCTTAATTTGTGTTAATCGAGCTCTTTTATGTTAATAAAGAAGGGGGAGATGTGGGAGCATGGCCATGGGGGTCGACAAGTCCCATGGTTGGTGATAACATCCGACTCTTAAAGATGAGGCCATCAGGAAAGTAAAGAGTTGAGAGGGAACAAAGAAGGGTGATTCAGGAGACACCTTAAACAGGGACATGAAGAACAGGAACAGGGACAGGCTAACAGAGCAGGGAGAAACAAAAAACAGCATATGGGAGGGTCCCACTGGCATATGCTGGACCCACAAACAAGGACTCCAGGAGTTGGAGGGGCAGCCAGAGCCCCCCGGCTGGGCAGCACTCAGTGCCTGCCTCTCCCAGGGATGGTTTTACAAAGATTGTTAAAGATAGACTTAGTATGCCTGGCAGTTTTTCTCTGTGTTTTAGTTTGTGTTGATCCTGCCTTCTTAATTTGTGTTAATCGCGCTTTCTTATGTTAATAAAGAAGGGGAGATGTGGGAGTGTGGCCATGGGGGTCGACAAGCCCCATGGTTGGTGATAACATCCGACTCTTAAGGATGAGACCATCAGGAATTTAAAGAGTTGAGAGGGAACAAAGAAGGGTGATTCAGGTGACACCTTCTTGTCTGGGGTGGCTAGTTCTCCAGCCATTAATGCATGGAAGTGGCTGGGTGTTTGCTGTTGCCGGGCAAAGTTGTTGACCAATGACTAGTTAGTGGAAAGGTACTGCTGTGAGGCGGAAGTTATAGGAAGGGAGCCTTTCCTGAATAAGGGATAGAATGAAGTTGTGCCCTCACTCTGAGAGATGAAGTTATGCCCTCAGTAAGAGAGAGTTCAAGTTATGTCATCAATAAAGAGGTAGCAGTTACAGATCCTGAAAGAACCCCGTTGTCCGTGCGGTCTTTACGCCACAAATCGCCCCCCAACAGGGACATGAAAACGAACAGGGACGAGAAGAAAACAAACAGGGACATGAAGAACAGGAACAGGGACAGGCTAACAGAACAGGGACAAAAACAAAAAAGGAATGAATAGGGACAGGCAAAGGGAACAGGGAAAAAAAAAAAAAAGGAATGAATAGGTACAGGCTAACAGAACAGGGACGAACAAAAAGAGCTTATGGGAGGGTCACGCTGGCTTACGCAGGACCCACAAACAAGGACTCCAGGAGTTGGAGGGGCAGCCAGAGCCCCCCGGCTGGGCAGCACTCAGTGCCTGCCTCTCCCAGGGATGGGGTTGCAAAGTTTGTTAAAGATAGTCTTAGTATGCCTGGCAGTTTTTCTCTGTGTTTTAGTTTGTGTTGATCCTGCCTTCTTAATTTGTGTTAATTGCGCTTTCTTATGTTAATAAAGAAGGAGGAGATGTGGGAGTGTGGCCATGGGGGTCGACAAGCCCCATGGTTGGTGATCACATCCGACTCTTAAAGATGAGACCATGAGGAAAGTAAAGCCTTGAGAGGGAACAAAGAAGGGTGATTCAGGAGACACCTTAAACAGGGACATGAAGAACAGGAACAGGGATAGTCTAACAGAACAGGGACAAAAACAAAAAAGGAATGAATAGGGACAGGCTATCAGAACAGGGACAAACAAAAAACAGCGTATGGGAGGGTCTCGCTGGCATAGGCAGGACCCACAAACAAGGACTCCAGGAGTTGGAGGGGCAGCCAGAGCCCCCCGGCTGGGCAGCACTCAGTGCCTGCCTCTCCCAGGGATGGGGTTACAAAGTTTGTTAAAGATGGAATTAGTATGCCTGGCAGTTTTTCTCTGTATTTTAGTTTGTGTTAATAGTGCTTTCTTAATTTGTGTTACTCTTGCTTTCTTAATTTCTGTTAATCGCGCCTTCTTAATTTGTGTTAAACCTGCTTTCTTAATTTGTGTTAATCGAGCTCTTTTATGTTAATAAAGAAGGGGGAGATGTGGGAGCATGGCCATGGGGGTCGACAAGTCCCATGGTTGGTGATAACATCCGACTCTTAAAGATGAGGCCATCAGGAAAGTAAAGAGTTGAGAGGGAACAAAGAAGGGTGATTCAGGAGACACCTTAAACAGGGACATGAAGAACAGGAACAGGGACAGGCTAACAGAGCAGGGAGAAACAAAAAACAGCATATGGGAGGGTCCCACTGGCATATGCAGGACCCACAAACAAGGACTCCAGGAGTTGGAGGGGCAGCCAGAGCCCCCCGGCTGGGCAGCACTCAGTGCCTGCCTCTCCCAGGGATGGGGTTACAAAGTTTGTTAAAGATAGACTTAGTATGCCTGGCAGTTTTTCTCTGTGTTTTAGTTTGTGTTGATCCTGCCTTCTTAATTTGTGTTAATTGTGCTTTCTTATGTTAATAAAGAAGGGGAGATGTGGGAGTGTGGCCATGGGGGTCGACAAGCCCCATGGTTGGTGATAACATCCGACTCTTAAAGATGAGACCATCAGGAAAGTAAAGCCTTGAGAGGGAACAAAGAAGGGTGATTCAGGAGACACCTTAAACAGGGACATGAAGAACAGGAACAGGGATAGTCTAACAGAACAGGGACAAAAACAAAAAAGGAATGAATAGGGACAGGCTATCAGAACAGGGACAAACAAAAAACAGCGTATGGGAGGGTCTCGCTGGCATAGGCAGGACCCACAAACAAGGACTCCAGGAGTTGGAGGGGCAGCCAGAGCCCCCCGGCTGGGCAGCACTCAGTGCCTGCCTCTCCCAGGGATGGTTTTACAAAGTTTGTTAAAGATAGACTTAGTATGCCTGGCAGTTTTTCTCTGTGTTTTAGTTTGTGTTGATCCTGCCTTCTTAATTTGTGTTAATCGCGCTTTCTTATGTTAATAAAGAAGGGGAAGATGTGGGAGTGTGGCCATGGGGGTCGACAAGCCCCATGGTTGGTGATAACATCCGACTCTTAAGGATGAGACCATCAGGAATTTAAAGAGTTGAGAGGGAACAAAGAAGGGTGATTCAGGTGACACCTTCTTGTCTGGGGTGGCTAGTTCTCCAGCCATTAATGCATGGAAGTGGCTGGGTGTTTGCTGTTGCCGGGCAAAGTTGTTGACCAATGACTAGTTAGTGGAAAGGTACTGCTGTGAGGCGGAAGTTATAGGAAGGGAGCCTTTCCTGAATAAGGGATAGAATGAAGTTGTGCCCTCACTCTGAGAGATGAAGTTATGCCCTCAGTAAGAGAGAGTTCAAGTTATGTCATCAATAAAGAGGTAGCAGTTACAGATCCTGAAAGAACCCCGTTGTCCGTGCGGTCTTTACGCCACAAATCGCCCCCCAACAGGGACATGAAAACGAACAGGGACGAGAAGAAAACAAACAGGGACATGAAGAACAGGAACAGGGACAGGCTAACAGAACAGGGACAAAAACAAAAAAGGAATGAATAGGGACAGGCAAAGGGAACAGGGAAAAAAAAAAAAAAGGAATGAATAGGTACAGGCTAACAGAACAGGGACGAACAAAAAGAGCTTATGGGAGGGTCACGCTGGCTTACGCAGGACCCACAAACAAGGACTCCAGGAGTTGGAGGGGCAGCCAGAGCCCCCCGGCTGGGCAGCACTCAGTGCCTGCCTCTCCCAGGGATGGGGTTGCAAAGTTTGTTAAAGATAGTCTTAGTATGCCTGGCAGTTTTTCTCTGTGTTTTAGTTTGTGTTGATCCTGCCTTCTTAATTTGTGTTAATTGCGCTTTCTTATGTTAATAAAGAAGGAGGAGATGTGGGAGTGTGGCCATGGGGGTCGACAAGCCCCATGGTTGGTGATCACATCCGACTCTTAAAGATGAGACCATCAGGAAAGTAAAGCCTTGAGAGGGAACAAAGAAGGGTGATTCAGGAGACACCTTAAACAGGGACATGAAGAACAGGAACAGGGATAGTCTAACAGAACAGGGACAAAAACAAAAAAGGAATGAATAGGGACAGGCTATCAGAACAGGGACAAACAAAAAACAGCGTATGGGAGGGTCTCGCTGGCATAGGCAGGACCCACAAACAAGGACTCCAGGAGTTGGAGGGGCAGCCAGAGCCCCCCAGCTGGGCAGCACTCAGTGCCTGCCTCTCCCAGGGATGGGGTTACAAAGTTTGTTAAAGATGGAATTAGTATGCCTGGCAGTTTTTCTCTGTATTTTAGTTTGTGTTAATAGTGCTTTCTTAATTTGTGTTACTCTTGCTTTCTTAATTTCTGTTAATCGCGCCTTCTTAATTTGTGTTAAACCTGCTTTCTTAATTTGTGTTAATCGAGCTCTTTTATGTTAATAAAGAAGGGGGAGATGTGGGAGCATGGCCATGGGGGTCGACAAGTCCCATGGTTGGTGATAACATCCGACTCTTAAAGATGAGACCATCAGGAAAGTAAAGAGTTGAGAGGGAACAAAGAAGGGTGATTCAGGAGACACCTTAAACAGGGACATGAAGAACAGGAACAGGGACAGGCTAACAGAGCAGGGAGAAACAAAAAACAGCATATGGGAGGGTCCCACTGGCATATGCTGGACCCACAAACAAGGACTCCAGGAGTTGGAGGGGCAGCCAGAGCCCCCCGGCTGGGCAGCACTCAGTGCCTGCCTCTCCCAGGGATGGTTTTACAAAGGTTGTTAAAGATAGACTTAGTATGCCTGGCAGTTTTTCTCTGTGTTTTAGTTTGTGTTGATCCTGCCTTCTTAATTTGTGTTAATCGCGCTTTCTTATGTTAATAAAGAAGGGGGAGATGTGGGAGTGTGGCCATGGGGGTCGACAAGCCCCATGGTTGGTGATAACATAGGACTCTTAAGGATGAGACCATCAGGAATTTAAAGAGTTGAGAGGGAACAAAGAAGGGTGATTCAGGTGACACCTTCTTGTCTGGGGTGGCTAGTTCTCCAGCCATTAATGCATGGAAGTGGCTGGGTGTTTGCTGTTGCCGGGCAAAGTTGTTGACCAATGACTAGTTAGTGGAAAGGTACTGCTGTGAGGCGGAAGTTATAGGAAGGGAGCCTTTCCTGAATAAGGGATAGAATGAAGTTGTGCCCTCACTCTGAGAGATGAAGTTATGCCCTCAGTAAGAGAGAGTTCAAGTTATGTCATCAATAAAGAGGTAGCAGTTACAGATCCTGAAAGAACCCCGTTGTCCGTGCGGTCTTTACGCCACAAATCGCCCCCCAACAGGGACATGAAAACGAACAGGGACGAGAAGAAAACAAACAGGGACATGAAGAACAGGAACAGGGACAGGCTAACAGAACAGGGACAAAAACAAAAAAGGAATGAATAGGGACAGGCAAACGGAACAGGGACAAAAACAGAAAAGGAATGAATAGGTACAGGCTAACAGAACAGGGACGAACAAAAAGAGCTTATGGGAGGGTCACGCTGGCTTACGCAGGACCCACAAACAAGGACTCCAGGAGTTGGAGGGGCAGCCAGAGCCCCCCGGCTGGGCAGCACTCAGTGCCTGCCTCTCCCAGGGATGGGGTTACAAAGTTTGTTAAAGATAGACTTAGTATGCCTGGCAGTTTTTCTCTGTGTTTTAGTTTGTGTTGATCCTGCCTTCTTAATTTGTGTTAATCGCGCTTTCTTATGTTAATAAAGAAGGGGGAGATGTGGGAGTGTGGCCATGGGGGTCGACAAGCCCCATGGTTGGTGATAACATCCGACTCTTAAGGATGAGACCATCAGGAATTTAAAGAGTTGAGAGGGAACAAAGAAGGGTGATTCAGGTGACACCTTGTTGTCTGGGGTGGCTTGTTCTCCAGCCATTAATGCATGGAAGTGGCTGGGTGTTTGCTGTTGCCGGGCAAAGTTGTTGACCAATGACTAGTTAGTGGAAAGGTACTGCTGTGAGGCGGAAGTTATAGGAAGGGAGCCTTTCCTGAATAAGGGATAGAATGAAGTTGTGCCCTCACTCTGAGAGATGAAGTTATGCCTTCAGTAAGAGAGAGTTCAAGTTATGTCATCAATAAAGAGGTAGCAGTTACAGATCCTGAAAGAACCCCGTTGTCCGTGCGGTCTTTACGCCACAAATCGCCCCCCAACAGGGACATGAAAACGAACAGGGACGAGAAGAAAACAAACAGGGACATGAAGAACAGGAACAGGGACAGGCTAACAGAACAGGGACAAAAACAAAAAAGGAATGAATAGGGACAGGCAAACGGAACAGGGACAAAAACAGAAAAGGAATGAATAGGTACAGGCTAACAGAACAGGGACGAACAAAAAGAGCTTATGGGAGGGTCACGCTGGCTTACGCAGGACCCACAAACAAGGACTCCAGGAGTTGGAGGGGCAGCCAGAGCCCCCCGGCTGGGCAGCACTCAGTGCCTGCCTCTCCCAGGGATGGGGTTGCAAAGTTTGTTAAAGATAGACTTAGTATGCCTGGCAGTTTTTCTCTGTGTTTTAGTTTGTGTTGATCCTGCCTTCTTAATTTGTGTTAATTGCGCTTTCTTATGTTAATAAAGAAGGGGAGATGTGGGAGTGTGGCCATGGGGGTCGACAAGCCCCATGGTTGGTGATAACATCCGACTCTTAAAGATGAGACCATCAGGAAAGTAAAGCCTTGAGAGGGAACAAAGAAGGGTGATTCAGGAGACACCTTAAACAGGGACATGAAGAACAGGAACAGGGATAGTCTAACAGAACAGGGACAAAAACAAAAAAGGAATGAATAGGGACAGGCTATCAGAACAGGGACAAACAAAAAACAGCGTATGGGAGGGTCTCGCTGGCATAGGCAGGACCCACAAACAAGGACTCCAGGAGTTGGAGGGGCAGCCAGAGCCCCCCAGCTGGGCAGCACTCAGTGCCTGCCTCTCCCAGGGATGGGGTTACAAAGTTTGTTAAAGATGGAATTAGTATGCCTGGCAGTTTTTCTCTGTATTTTAGTTTGTGTTAATAGTGCTTTCTTAATTTGTGTTACTCTTGCTTTCTTAATTTCTGTTAATCGCGCCTTCTTAATTTGTGTTAAACCTGCTTTCTTAATTTGTGTTAATCGAGCTCTTTTATGTTAATAAAGAAGGGGGAGATGTGGGAGCATGGCCATGGGGGTCGACAAGTCCCATGGTTGGTGATAACATCCGACTCTTAAAGATGAGGCCATCAGGAAAGTAAAGAGTTGAGAGGGAACAAAGAAGGGTGATTCAGGAGACACCTTAAACAGGGACATGAAGAACAGGAACAGGGACAGGCTAACAGAGCAGGGAGAAACAAAAAACAGCATATGGGAGGGTCCCACTGGCATATGCAGGACCCACAAACAAGGACTCCAGGAGTTGGAGGGGCAGCCAGAGCCCCCCGGCTGGGCAGCACTCAGTGCCTGCCTCTCCCAGGGATGGGGTTACAAAGTTTGTTAAAGATAGACTTAGTATGCCTGGCAGTTTTTCTCTGTGTTTTAGTTTGTGTTGATCCTGCCTTCTTAATTTGTGTTAATTGCGCTTTCTTATGTTAATAAAGAAGGGGAGATGTGGGAGTGTGGCCATGGGGGTCGACAAGCCCCATGGTTGGTGATAACATCGGACTCTTAAAGATGAGACCATCAGGAAAGTAAAGCCTTGAGAGGGAACAAAGAAGGGTGATTCAGGAGACACCTTAAACAGGGACATGAAGAACAGGAACAGGGATAGTCTAACAGAACAGGGACAAAAACAAAAAAGGAATGAATAGGGACAGGCTATCAGAACAGGGACAAACAAAAAACAGCATATGGGAGGGTCTCGCTGGCATAGGCAGGACCCACAAACAAGGACTCCAGGAGTTGGAGGGGCAGCCAGAGCCCCCCGGCTGGGCAGCACTCAGTGCCTGCCTCTCCCAGGGATGGGGTTACAAAGTTTGTTAAAGATAGACTTAGTATGCCTGGCAGTTTTTCTCTGTGTTTTAGTTTGTGTTGATCCTGCCTTCTTAATTTGTGTTAATCGCGCTTTCTTATGTTAATAAAGAAGGGGAAGATGTGGGAGTGTGGCCATGGGGGTCGACAAGCCCCATGGTTGGTGATAACATCCGACTCTTAAAGATGAGACCATCAGGAAAGTAAAGCCTTGAGAGGGAACAAAGAAGGGTGATTCAGGAGACACCTTAAACAGGGACATGAAGAACAGGAACAGGGATAGTCTAACAGAACAGGGACGAAAACAAAAAAGGAATGAATAGGGACAGGCTATCAGAACAGGGACAAACAAAAAACAGCGTATGGGAGGGTCTCGCTGGCATAGGCAGGACCCACAAACAAGGACTCCAGGAGTTGGAGGGGCAGCCAGAGCCCCCCGGCTGGGCAGCACTCAGTGCCTGCCTCTCCCAGGGATGGGGTTACAAAGTTTGTTAAAGATGGAATTAGTATGCCTGGCAGTTTTTCTCTGTATTTTAGTTTGTGTTAATAGTGCTTTCTTAATTTGTGTTACTCTTGCTTTCTTAATTTCTGTTAATCGCGCCTTCTTAATTTGTGTTAAACCTGCTTTCTTAATTTGTGTTAATCGAGCTCTTTTATGTTAATAAAGAAGGGGGAGATGTGGGAGCATGGCCATGGGGGTCGACAAGTCCCATGGTTGGTGATAACATCCGACTCTTAAAGATGAGACCATCAGGAAAGTAAAGAGTTGAGAGGGAACAAAGAAGGGTGATTCAGGAGACACCTTAAACAGGGACATGAAGAACAGGAACAGGGACAGGCTAACAGAGCAGGGAGAAACAAAAAACAGCATATGGGAGGGTCCCACTGGCATATGCTGGACCCACAAACAAGGACTCCAGGAGTTGGAGGGGCAGCCAGAGCCCCCCGGCTGGGCAGCACTCAGTGCCTGCCTCTCCCAGGGATGGTTTTACAAAGTTTGTTAAAGATAGACTTAGTATGCCTGGCAGTTTTTCTCTGTGTTTTAGTTTGTGTTGATCCTGCCTTCTTAATTTGTGTTAATCGCGCTTTCTTATGTTAATAAAGAAGGGGAAGATGTGGGAGTGTGGCCATGGGGGTCGACAAGCCCCATGGTTGGTGATAACATCCGACTCTTAAGGATGAGACCATCAGGAAAGTAAAGCCTTGAGAGGGAACAAAGAAGGGTGATTCAGGAGACACCTTAAACAGGGACATGAAGAACAGGAACAGGGATAGTCTAACAGAACAGGGACAAAAACAAAAAAGGAATGAATAGGGACAGGCTATCAGAACAGGGACAAACAAAAAACAGCGTATGGGAGGGTCTCGCTGGCATAGGCAGGACCCACAAACAAGGACTCCAGGAGTTGGAGGGGCAGCCAGAGCCCCCTGGCTGGGCAGCACTCAGTGCCTGCCTCTCCCAGGGATGGGGTTACAAAGTTTGTTAAAGATGGAATTAGTATGCCTGGCAGTTTTTCTCTGTGTTTTAGTTTGTGTTGATCCTGCCTTCTTAATTTGTGTTAATCGCGCTTTCTTATGTTAATAAAGAAGGGGAAGATGTGGGAGTGTGGCCATGGGGGTCGACAAGCCCCATGGTTGGTGATAACATCCGACTCTTAAGGATGAGACCATCAGGAATTTAAAGAGTTGAGAGGGAACAAAGAAGGGTGATTCAGGTGACACCTTGTTGTCTGGGGTGGCTTGTTCTCCAGCCATTAAAGCATGGAAGTTGCTGGGTGTTTGCTGTTGCCGGGCAAAGTTGTTGACCAATGACTAGTTAGTGGAAAGGTACTGCTGTGAGGCGGAAATTATAGGAAGGGAGCCTTTCCTGAATAAGGGATAGAATGAAGTTGTGCCCTCACTCTGAGAGATGAAGTTATGCCTTCAGTAAGAGAGAGTTCAAGTTATGTCATCAATAAAGAGGTAGCAGTTACAGATCCTGAAAGAACCCCGTTGTCCGTGCGGTCTTTACGCCACAAATCGCCCCCCAACAGGGACATGAAAACGAACAGGGACAAGAAGAAAACAAACAGGGACATGAAGAACAGGAACAGGGACAGGCTAACAACAGGGACAAAAACAAAAAAGGAATGAATAGGGACAGGCAAACGGAACAACAAAAACAAAAAGGAATGAATAGGGACAGGCTAACAGAACAGGGACGAACAAAAAGAGCTTATGGGAGGGTCACGCTGGCTTACGCAGGACCCACAAACAAGGACTCCAGGAGTTGGAGGGGCAGCCAGAGCCCCCCGGCTGGGCAGCACTCAGTGCCTGCCTCTCCCAGGGATGGTTTTACAAAGATTGTTAAAGATAGACTTAGTATGCCTGGCAGTTTTTCTCTGTGTTTTAGTTTGTGTTGATCCTGCCTTCTTAATTTGTGTTAATCGCGCTTTCTTATGTTAATAAAGAAGGGGAGATGTGGGAGTGTGGCCATGGGGGTCGACAAGCCCCATGGTTGGTGATAACATCCGACTCTTAAGGATGAGACCATCAGGAATTTAAAGAGTTGAGAGGGAACAAAGAAGGGTGATTCAGGTGACACCTTCTTGTCTGGGGTGGCTTGTTCTCCAGCCATTAATGCATGGAAGTTGCTGGGTGTTTGCTGTTGCCGGGCAAAGTTGTTGACCAATGACTAGTTAGTGGAAAGGTACTGCTGTGAGGCGGAAATTATAGGAAGGGAGCCTTTCCTGAATAAGGGATAGAATGAAGTTGTGCCCTCACTCTGAGAGATGAAGTTATGCCCTCAGTAAGAGAGAGTTCAAGTTATGTCATCAATAAAGAGGTAGCAGTTACAGATCCTGAAAGAACCCCGTTGTCCGTGCGGTCTTTACGCCACAAATCGCCCCCCAACAGGGACATGAAAACGAACAGGGACGAGAAGAAAACAAACAGGGACATGAAGAACAGGAACAGGGACAGGCTAACAGAACAGGGACAAAAACAAAAAAGGAATGAATAGGGACAGGCAAACGGAACAGGGACAAAAACAGAAAAGGAATGAATAGGTACAGGCTAACAGAACAGGGACGAACAAAAAGAGCTTATGGGAGGGTCACGCTGGCTTACGCAGGACCCACAAACAAGGACTCCAGGAGTTGGAGGGGCAGCCAGAGCCCCCCGGCTGGGCAGCACTCAGTGCCTGCCTCTCCCAGGGATGGGGTTGCAAAGTTTGTTAAAGATAGTCTTAGTATGCCTGGCAGTTTTTCTCTGTGTTTTAGTTTGTGTTGATCCTGCCTTCTTAATTTGTGTTAATTGCGCTTTCTTATGTTAATAAAGAAGGAGGAGATGTGGGAGTGTGGCCATGGGGGTCGACAAGCCCCATGGTTGGTGATCACATCCGACTCTTAAAGATGAGACCATCAGGAAAGTAAAGCCTTGAGAGGGAACAAAGAAGGGTGATTCAGGAGACACCTTAAACAGGGACATGAAGAACAGGAACAGGGACAGGCTAACAGAGCAGGGAGAAACAAAAAACAGCATATGGGAGGGTCCCACTGGCATAGGCAGGACCCACAAACAAGGACTCCAGGAGTTGGAGGGGCAGCCAGAGCCCCCCGGCTGGGCAGCACTCAGTGCCTGCCTCTCCCAGGGATGGGGTTACAAAGTTTGTTAAAGATGGAATTAGTATGCCTGGCAGTTTTTCTCTGTATTTTAGTTTGTGTTAATAGTGCTTTCTTAATTTGTGTTACTCTTGCTTTCTTAATTTCTGTTAATCGCGCCTTCTTAATTTGTGTTAAACCTGCTTTCTTAATTTGTGTTAATCGAGCTCTTTTATGTTAATAAAGAAGGGGGAGATGTGGGAGCATGGCCATGGGGGTCGACAAGTCCCATGGTTGGTGATAACATCCGACTCTTAAAGATGAGGCCATCAGGAAAGTAAAGAGTTGAGAGGGAACAAAGAAGGGTGATTCAGGAGACACCTTAAACAGGGACATGAAGAACAGGAACAGGGAGTCTAACAGAACAGGGACAAAAACAAAAAAGGAATGAATAGGGACAGGCTAACAGAGCAGGGAGAAACAAAAAACAGCATATGGGAGGGTCCCACTGGCATAGGCAGGACCCACAAACAAGGACTCCAGGAGTTGGAGGGGCAGCCAGAGCCCCCCGGCTGGGCAGCACTCAGTGCCTGCCTCTCCCAGGGATGGGGTTACAAAGTTTGTTAAAGATGGAATTAGTATGCCTGGCAGTTTTTCTCTGTGTTTTAGTTTGTGTTAATAGTGCTTTCTTAATTTGTGTTACTCTTGCTTTCTTAATTTCTGTTAATCGCGCCTTTAATTTGTGTTAAACCTGCTTTCTTAATTTGTGTTAATCGAGCTCTTTTATGTTAATAAAGAAGGGGGAGATGTGGGAGTGTGGCCATGGGGGTCGACAAGCCCCATGGTTGGTGATAACATCCGACTCTTAAAGATGAGACCATCAGGAAAGTAAAGAGTTGAGAGGGAACAAAGAAGGGTGATTCAGGAGACACCTTAAACAGGGACATGAAGAACAGGAACAGGGACAGGCTAACAGAACAGGGACAAAAACAAAAAAGGAATGAATAGGGACAGGCTAACAGAACAGGGCATATGGGAGGGTCCCGCTGGCATAGGCAGGACCCACAAACAAGGACTCCAGGAGTTGGAGGGGCAGCCAGAGCCCCCCGGCTGGGCAGCACTCAGTGCCTGCCTCTCCCAGGGATGGGGTTACAAAGTTTGTTAAAGATGGAATTAGTATGCCTGGCAGTTTTTCTCTGTATTTTAGTTTGTGTTAATAGTGCTTTCTTAATTTGTGTTACTCTTGCTTTCTTAATTTCTGTTAATCGCGCCTTCTTAATTTGTGTTAAACCTGCTTTCTTAATTTGTGTTAATCGAGCTCTTTTATGTTAATAAAGAAGGGGGAGATGTGGGAGCCTGGCCATGGGGGTCGACAAGTCCCATGGTTGGTGATAACATCCGACTCTTAAAGATGAGGCCATCAGGAAAGTAAAGAGTTGAGAGGGAACAAAGAAGGGTGATTCAGGAGACACCTTAAACAGGGACATGAAGAACAGGAACAGGGACAGGCTAACAGAGCAGGGACAAACAAAAAACAGCATATGGGAGGGTCCCACTGGCATATGCAGGACCCACAAACAAGGACTCCAGGAGTTGGAGGGGCAGCCAGAGCCCCCCGGCTGGGCAGCACTCAGTGCCTGCCTCTCCCAGGGATGGGGTTACAAAGTTTGTTAAAGATAGTCTTAGTATGCCTGGCAGTTTTTCTCTGTGTTTTAGTTTGTGTTGATCCTGCCTTCTTAATTTGTGTTAATTGCGCTTTCTTATGTTAATAAAGAAGGGGGAGATGTGGGAGTGTGGCCATGGGGGTCGACAAGCCCCATGGTTGGTGATAACATCCGACTCTTAAAGAAGAGACCATCAGGAAAGTAAAGCCTTGAGAGGGAACAAAGAAGGGTGATTCAGGAGACACCTTAAGCAGGGACATGAAGAACAGGAACAGGGATAGTCTAACAGAACAGGGACAAAAACAAAAAAGGAATGAATAGGGACAGGCTATCAGAACAGGGACAAACAAAAAACAGCATATGGGAGGGTCTCGCTGGCATAGGCAGGACCCACAAACAAGGACTCCAGGAGTTGGAGGGGCAGCCAGAGCCCCCCGGCTGGGCAGCACTCAGTGCCTGCCTCTCCCAGGGATGGTTTTACAAAGGTTGTTAAAGATAGACTTAGTATGCCTGGCAGTTTTTCTCTGTGTTTTAGTTTGTGTTGATCCTGCCTTCTTAATTTGTGTTAATCGCGCTTTCTTATGTTAATAAAGAAGGGGGAGATGTGGGAGTGTGGCCATGGGGGTCGACAAGCCCCATGGTTGGTGATAACATCCGACTCTTAAGGATGAGACCATCAGGAATTTAAAGAGTTGAGAGGGAACAAAGAAGGGTGATTCAGGTGACACCTTCTTGTCTGGGGTGGCTAGTTCTCCAGCCATTAATGCATGGAAGTTGCTGGGTGTTTGCTGTTGCCGGGCAAAGTTGTTGACCAATGACTAGTTAGTGGAAAGGTACTGCTGTGAGGCGGAAGTTATAGGAAGGGAGCCTTTCCTGAATAAGGGATAGAATGAAGTTGTGCCCTCACTCTGAGAGATGAAGTTATGCCCTCAGTAAGAGAGAGTTCAAGTTATGTCATCAATAAAGAGGTAGCAGTTACAGATCCTGAAAGAACCCCGTTGTCCGTGCGGTCTTTACGCCACAAATCGCCCCCCAACAGGGACATGAAAACGAACAGGGACGAGAAGAAAACAAACAGGGACATGAAGAACAGGAACAGGGACAGGCTAACAGAACAGGGACAAAAACAAAAAAGGAATGAATAGGGACAGGCAAACGGAACAGGGACAAAAACAGAAAAGGAATGAATAGGTACAGGCTAACAGAACAGGGACGAACAAAAAGAGCTTATGGGAGGGTCACGCTGGCTTACGCAGGACCCACAAACAAGGACTCCAGGAGTTGGAGGGGCAGCCAGAGCCCCCCGGCTGGGCAGCACTCAGTGCCTGCCTCTCCCAGGGATGGGGTTGCAAAGTTTGTTAAAGATAGTCTTAGTATGCCTGGCAGTTTTTCTCTGTGTTTTAGTTTGTGTTGATCCTGCCTTCTTAATTTGTGTTAATTGCGCTTTCTTATGTTAATAAAGAAGGAGGAGATGTGGGAGTGTGGCCATGGGGGTCGACAAGCCCCATGGTTGGTGATCACATCCGACTCTTAAAGATGAGGCCATCAGGAAAGTAAAGGGTTGAGAGGGAACAAAGAAGGGTGATTCAGGAGACACCTTAAGCAGGGACATGAAGAACAGGAACAGGGATAGTCTAACAGAACAGGGCAAAAAAGGAATGAATAACAGGCTATCAGAACAGGGACAAACAAAAAACAGCGTATGGGAGGGTCTCGCTGGCATAGGCAGGACCCACAAACAAGGACTCCAGGAGTTGGAGGGGCAGCCAGAGCCCCCCGGCTGGGCAGCACTCAGTGCCTGCCTCTCCCAGGGATGGGGTTACAAAGTTTGTTAAAGATGGAATTAGTATGCCTGGCAGTTTTTCTCTGTATTTTAGTTTGTGTTAATAGTGCTTTCTTAATTTGTGTTACTCTTGCTTTCTTAATTTCTGTTAATCGCGCCTTCTTAATTTGTGTTAAACCTGCTTTCTTAATTTGTGTTAATCGAGCTCTTTTATGTTAATAAAGAAGGGGGAGATGTGGGAGCGTGGCCATGGGGGTCGACAAGTCCCATGGTTGGTGATAACATCCGACTCTTAAAGATGAGGCCATCAGGAAAGTAAAGAGTTGAGAGGGAACAAAGAAGGGTGATTCAGGAGACACCTTAAACAGGGACATGAAGAACAGGAACAGGGACAGGCTAACAGAACAGGCAGAACAGGGAAACAAAAAACAGCATATGGGAGGGTCCCACTGGCATATGCTGGACCCACAAACAAGGACTCCAGGAGTTGGAGGGGCAGCCAGAGCCCCCCGGCTGGGCAGCACTCAGTGCCTGCCTCTCCCAGGGATGGTTTTACAAAGATTGTTAAAGATAGACTTAGTATGCCTGGCAGTTTTTCTCTGTGTTTTAGTTTGTGTTGATCCTGCCTTTCTTAATTTGTGTTAATCGCGCTTTCTTATGTTAATAAAGAAGGGGAAGATGTGGGAGTGTGGCCATGGGGGTCGACAAGCCCCATGGTTGGTGATAACATCCGACTCTTAAGGTAGAGACCATCAGGAAAGTAAAGCCTTGAGAGGGAACAAAGAAGGGTGATTCAGGAGACACCTTAAGCAGGGACATGAAGAACAGGAACAGGGACAGGCTAACAGAACAGGGAGGAAAACAAAAAAGGAATGAATAGGGACAGGCTATCAGAACAGGGACAAACAAAAAACAGCGTATGGGAGGGTCTCGCTGGCATAGGCAGGACCCACAAACAAGGACTCCAGGAGTTGGAGGGGCAGCCAGAGCCCCCCGGCTGGGCAGCACTCAGTGCCTGCCTCTCCCAGGGATGGTTTTACAAAGTTTGTTAAAGATAGACTTAGTATGCCTGGCAGTTTTTCTCTGTGTTTTAGTTTGTGTTGATCCTGCCTTCTTAATTTGTGTTAATCGCGCTTTCTTATGTTAATAAAGAAGGGGAAGATGTGGGAGTGTGGCCATGGGGGTCGACAAGCCCCATGGTTGGTGATAACATCCGACTCTTAAGGATGAGACCATCAGGAATTTAAAGAGTTGAGAGGGAACAAAGAAGGGTGATTCAGGTGACACCTTGTTGTCTGGGGTGGCTTGTTCTCCAGCCATTAAAGCATGGAAGTTGCTGGGTGTTTGCTGTTGCCGGGCAAAGTTGTTGACCAATGACTAGTTAGTGGAAAGGTACTGCTGTGAGGCGGAAGTTATAGGAAGGGAGCCTTTCCTGAATAAGGGATAGAATGAAGTTGTGCCCTCACTCTGAGAGATGAAGTTATGCCTTCAGTAAGAGAGAGTTCAAGTTATGTCATCAATAAAGAGGTAGCAGTTACAGATCCTGAAAGAACCCCGTTGTCCGTGCGGTCTTTACGCCACAAATCGCCCCCCAACAGGGACATGAAAACGAACAGGGACCAGAAGAAAACAAACAGGGACATGAAGAACAGGAACAGGGACAGGCTAACAGCACAGGGACAAAAACAAAAAAGGAATGAATAGGGACAGGCAAACGGAACAGGGACAAAAACAGAAAAGGAATGAATAGGTACAGGCTAACAGAACAGGGACGAACAAAAAGAGCTTATGGGAGGGTCACGCTGGCTTACGCAGGACCCACAAACAAGGACTCCAGGAGTTGGAGGGGCAGCCAGAGCCCCCCGGCTGGGCAGCACTCAGTGCCTGCCTCTCCCAGGGATGGGGTTGCAAAGTTTGTTAAAGATAGTCTTAGTATGCCTGGCAGTTTTTCTCTGTGTTTTAGTTTGTGTTGATCCTGCCTTCTTAATTTGTGTTAATTGCGCTTTCTTATGTTAATAAAGAAGGAGGAGATGTGGGAGTGTGGCCATGGGGGTCGACAAGCCCCATGGTTGGTGATCACATCCGACTCTTAAAGATGAGACCATCAGGAAAGTAAAGCCTTGAGAGGGAACAAAGAAGGGTGATTCAGGAGACACCTTAAACAGGGACATGAAGAACAGGAACAGGGATAGTCTAACAGAACAGGGACAAAAACAAAAAAGGAATGAATAGGGACAGGCTATCAGAACAGGGAAACAAAAAACAGCATATGGGAGGGTCTCGCTGGCATAGGCAGGACCCACAAACAAGGACTCCAGGAGTTGGAGGGGCAGCCAGAGCCCCCCGGCTGGGCAGCACTCAGTGCCTGCCTCTCCCAGGGATGGGGTTACAAAGTTTGTTAAAGATGGAATTAGTATGCCTGGCAGTTTTTCTCTGTATTTTAGTTTGTGTTAATAGTGCTTTCTTAATTTGTGTTACTCTTGCTTTCTTAATTTCTGTTAATCGCGCCTTCATAATTTGTGTTAAACCTGCTTTCTTAATTTGTGTTAATCGAGCTCTTTTATGTTAATAAAGAAGGGGGAGATGTGGGAGCCTGGCCATGGGGGTCGACAAGTCCCATGGTTGGTGATAACATCCAACTCTTAAAGATGAGGCCATCAGGAAAGTAAAGAGTTGAGAGGGAACAAAGAAGGGTGATTCAGGAGACACCTTAAACAGGGACATGAAGAACAGGAACAGGGACAGGCTAACAGAGCAGGGAGAAACAAAAAACAGCATATGGGAGGGTCCCACTGGCATATGCTAGGACCCACAAACAAGGACTCCAGGAGTTGGAGGGGCAGCCAGAGCCCCCCGGCTGGGCAGCACTCAGTGCCTGCCTCTCCCAGGGATGGTTTTGCAAATTTTGTTAAAGATAGACTTAGTATGCCTGGCAGTTTTTCTCTGTGTTTTAGTTTGTGTTGATCCTGCCTTCTTAATTTGTGTTAATCGCGCTTTCTTATGTTAATAAAGAAGGGGAAGATGTGGGAGTGTGGCCATGGGGGTCGACAAGCCCCATGGTTGGTGATAACATCCGACTCTTAAGGATGAGACCATCAGGAATTTAAAGAGTTGAGAGGGAACAAAGAAGGGTGATTCAGGTGACACCTTGTTGTCTGGGGTGGCTTGTTCTCCAGCCATTAAAGCATGGAAGTTGCTGGGTGTTTGCTGTTGCCGGGCAAAGTTGTTGACCAATGACTAGTTAGTGGAAAGGTACTGCTGTGAGGCGGAAATTATAGGAAGGGAGCCTTTCCTGAATAAGGGATAGAATGAAGTTGTGCCCTCACTCTGAGAGATGAAGTTATGCCTTCAGTAAGAGAGAGTTCAAGTTATGCCATCAATAAAGAGGTAGCAGTTACAGATCCTGAAAGAACCCCGTTGTCCTTGCGGTCTTTACGCCACAAATCGCCCCCCAACAGGGACATGAAAACGAACAGGGACCAGAAGAAAACAAACAGGGACATGAAGAACAGGAACAGGGACAGGCTAACAGCACAGGGACAAAAACAGAAAAGGAATGAATAGGGACAGGCTAGCAGAACAGGGACGAACAAAAAGAGCGTATGGGAGGGTCACGCTGGCTTATGCAGGACCAACAAACAAGGACTCCAGGAGTTGGAGGGGCAGCCAGAGCCCCCCGGCTGGGCAGCACTCAGTGCCTGTTTCTCCTAGGGATGGGGTTACAAAGTTTGTTAAAGATGGAATTAGTATGCCTGGCAGTTTTTCTCTGTATTTTAGTTTGTGTTAATAGTGCTTTCTTAATTTGTGTTACTCTTGCTTTCTTAATTTCTGTTAATCGCGCCTTCATATTTTGTGTTAAACCTGCTTTCTTAATTTGTGTTAATCGAGCTCTTTTATGTTAATAAAGAAGGGGGAGATGTGGGAGCATGGCCATGGGGGTCGACAAGTCCCATGGTTGGTGATAACATCCCACTCTTAAAGATGAGGCCATCAGGAAAGTAAAGAGTTGAGAGGGAACAAAGAAGGGTGATTCAGGAGACACCTTAAACAGGGACATGAAGAACAGGAACAGGGACAGGCTAACAGCACAGGGACAAAAACAGAAAAGGAATGAATAGGGACAGGCTAACAGAACAGGGACTAAAAAAAAGAGCTTATGGGAGGGTCACGCTGGCTTACGCAGGACCCACAAACAAGGACTCCAGGAGTTGGAGGGGCAGCCAGAGCCCCCCGGCTGGGCAGCACTCAGTGCCTGCCACTCCCAGGGATGGGCTTGCAAAGTTTTTTAAAGATAGTCTTAGTATGCCTGGCAGCTTTTCTCTGTGTTTTAGTTTGTGTTGATCCTGCCTTCTTAATTTGTGTTAATTGCGCTTTCTTATGTTAATAAAGAAGGAGGAGATGTGGGAGTGTGGCCATGGGGTTCGACAAGCCCCATGGTTGGTGATCACATCCGACTCTTAAAGATGAGACCATCAGGAAAGTAAAGCCCTGAGAGGGAACAAAGAAGGGTGATTCAGGAGACACCTTCAGCAGGGACATGAAGAACAGGAACAGGGACAGGCTAACAGAACAGGGACAAACAAAAAACAGCGTATGGGAGGGTCTCGCTGGCATAGGCAGGACCCACAAACAAGGACTCCAGGAGTTGGAGGGGCAGCCAGAGTCCCCCGGCTCGGCAGCACTCAGTGCCTGCCTCTCCCAGGGATGTGGTTGCAAATTTTGTTAGATAGTCTTAGTATGCCTGGCAGTTTTTCTCTGTGTTTTAGTTTGTGTTGATCCTGCCTTCTTAATTTGTGTTAATCGCGCTTTCTTAAGTTAATAATGAAGGGGAAGATGTGGGAGTGTGGCCATGGGGGTCGACAAGCCCCATGGTTGGTGATAACATCGGACTCTTAAGGATGAGACCATCAGGAATTTAAAGAGTTGAGAGGGAACAAAGAAGGGTGATTCAGGTGACACCTTGTTGTCTGGGGTGGCTTGTTCTCCAGCCATTAAAGCATGGAAGTTGCTGGGTGTTTGCTGTTGCCGGGCAACGTTGTTGACCAATGACTAGTTAGTGGAAAGGTACTGCTGTGAGGCGGAAGTTATAGGAAGGGAGCCTTTCCTGAATAAGGGATAGAATGAAGTTGTGCCCTCACTCTGAGAGATGAAGTTATGCCTTCAGTAAGAGAGAGTTCAAGTTATGCCATCAATAAAGAGGTAGCAGTTACAGATCCTGAAAGAACCCCGTTGTCCGTGCGGTCTTTACTCCACAAATCGCCCCCCAAAAGGGACATGAAAACGAACAGGGACAAGAAGAAAACAAACAGGTACATGAAGAACAGGAACAGGGACAGGCTAACAGCACAGGGACAAAAACAAAAAAGGAATGAATAGGGACAGGCTAACAGAACAGGGACGAACAAAAAGAGCTTATGGGAGGGTCACGCTGGCTTACGCAGGACCCACAAACAAGGACTCCAGGAGTTGGAGGGGCAGCCAGAGCCCCCCGGCTGGGCAGCACTCAGTGCCTGCCACTCCCAGGGATGGGGTTGCAAAGTTTGTTAAAGATAGTCTTTGTACGCCTGGCAACTTTTCTCTGTTTTAGTTTGCGTTGATCCTGCCTTCTGAATTTGTGTTAATCGAGCTCTTTTATGTTAATAAAGAAGGGGGAGATGTGGGAGCATGGCCATGGGGGTCGACAAGTCCCATGGTTGGTGATCACATCCGACTCTTAAAGATGAGACCATCAGGAAAGGAAAGCCTTGCGAGGGAACAAAGAAGGGTGATTCAGGAGACACCTTAAACAGGGACATGAAGAACAGGAACAGGGATAGTCTAACAGAACAGGGACAAAAACAAAAAAGTAATGAATAGGGACAGGCTATCAGAACAGGGACAAACAAAAAACAGCGTATGGGAGGGTCTCGCTGGCATAGGCAGGACCCACAAACAAGGACTCCAGGAGTTGGAGGGGCAGCCAGAGCCCCCCAGCTGGGCAGCACTCAGTGCCTGCCTCTCCCAGGGATGGGGTTACAAAGTGTGTTAAAGATGGAATTAGTATGCCTGGCAGTTTTTCTCTGTATTTTAGTTTGTGTTAATAGTGCTTTTTTAGTTTGTGTTACTCTTGCTTTCTTAATTTCTGTTAATCGCGCCTTCTTAATTTGTGTTAAACCTGCTTTCTTAATTTGTGTTAATCGAGCTCTTTTATGTTAATAAAGAAGGGGGAGATGTGGGAGCCTGGCCATGGGGGTCGACAAGTCCCATGGTTGGTGATAACAACCCACTCTTAAAGATGAGGCCATCAGGAAATTAAAGAGTTGAGAGGGAACAAAGAAGGGTGATTCAGGAGACACCTTAAACAGGGACATGAAGAACAGGAACAGGGACAGGCTAACAGAGCAGGGAGAAACAAAAAAAAGCATATGGGAGGGTCCCACTGGCATATGCTGGACCCACAAACAAGGACTCCAGGAGTTGGAGGGGCAGCCAGAGCCCCCCGGCTGGGCAGCACTCAGTGCCTGCCTCTCCCACGGCTGGTTTTACAAAGATTGTTAAAGATAGACTTAGTATGCCTGGCAGTTTTTCTCTGTGTTTTAGTTTGTGTTGATCCTGCCTTCTTAATTTGTGTTAATCGCGCTTTCTTATGTTAATAAAGAAGGGGGAGATTTGGGAGTGTGGCCATGGGGGTCCACAAGCCCCATGGTTGGTGATAACATCCGACTCTTAAGGATGAGACCATCAGGAATTTAAAGAGTTGAGAGGGAACAAAGAAGGGTGATTCAGGTGACACCTTCTTGTCTGGGGTGGCTAGTTCTCCAGCCATTAATGCATGGAAGTGGCTGGGTGTTTGCTGTTGCCGGGCAAAGTTGTTGACCAATGACTAGTTAGTGGAAAGGTACTGCTGTGAGGCCGAAGTTATAGGAAGGGAGCCTTTCCTGAATAAGGGATAGAATGAAGTTGTGCCCTCACTCTGAGAGATGAAGTTATGCCCTCAGTAAGAGAGAGTTCAAGTTATGTCATCAATAAAGAGGTAGCAGTTACAGATCCTGAAAGAACCCCGTTGTCCGTGCGGTCTTTACTCCACAAACCGCCTCCCAACAGGGACATGAAAACGAACAGGGACAAGAAGAAAACAAACAGGGACATGAAGAACAGGAACAGGGACAGGCTAACAGAACAGGGACAAAAACAAAAAAGGAATGAATAGGGACAGGCAAAGGGAACAGGGAAAAAAAAAAAAAAGGAATGAATAGGTACAGGCTAACAGAACAGGGACGAACAAAAAGAGCTTATGGGAGGGTCACGCTGGCTTACGCAGGACCCACAAACAAGGACTCCAGGAGTTGGAGGGGCAGCCAGAGCCCCCCGGCTGGGCAGCACTCAGTGCCTGCCTCTCCCAGGGATGGGGTTGCAAAGTTTGTTAAAGATAGTCTTAGTATTGTTAGTGTTGGGGAGAATTGAATGGAGGTTTTACTAATGTCTCTTAGGTGATGGGACATACAGTATAATTAAATATCATTAAATGTACTTACATTATCAAGTAATCTATGTACACTGGAAACTTAGGGAGTACATTGAACAATCAAAAGAATCGTTGGAGGGGAACCCTGGGAGGGAATAGGTACAACCTGACCTTGGATAAGGGCCTGGAGATGATGAAGTGAGTTGAAGCAGAACCGAGGAGCGGAGAGAGCATGCGTCGAATAGAAAGGTGAAAAGTTTAGCGAAGAGGAAGACTCCTTACTTCATCTGGACGACCACCTGGACGACCACCAGAGTGCGCCACGCATGTGCAAAGGGGAGGGGAGCTAATTAGAATGAAAAGCGAGGCTGATGTTGCAACCTGTAATGAATATGTATACCTGACGCAATGTTGTATGTATAAATAACGGCTGGGAAGTAACGGGACTTGAAGCCAGATTTGGGCACCTGCCCCGGCTTCCAGCGCTGAATAAAGCACCTTCATATAATCACTTGGTGGTTATGTGGTTGCTACGCTAACATTTTGGCGACCCAGATGGGACTGCGTGCGCACTGCTGAGGCGGATCGTGTCTCGGTTTCGCTCCAGCCGGCACCGAGGGATTCTCGGGGAGCAGTCGACCACGACCGACCTCCGCTGCTCACGACGTACCACTGGAGTGGTAAGCAAAGGTGCTTTCAACTTTGGGTATTCGGTACCGATTTGGTTGGGAAAGCCTGCCGGTCAGACGCGGCGAAAGCCACGCTCGGTTGGGCAGGGAGCTCCCGGGGTAAGCCTAGGCGCCGTCCGTTAGACAGAGCGAAAGCTCTGCAGGTTCGGCATTGGTGATTGTATTGGTTTGTGCTGAAGGGTCAGCACCTGGTATTATTGGTATGTAGAAAGCGTGCTGCTGCTCCGGCAGCTTTTGGGAAAGCGTGCTGCTGCTGCTCCAGCAGCTTCTGGGAAAGCACGCTGCTGCTCCGGCAGCTTTTGGGAAAGCGTGCTGCTGCTGCTCCGGCAGCTTCTGGAAAGTGTGCTGTTGCTGCTCCGGCAGCTTTCGGGAGAGTGTGTTGCTGCTCCGGCAGCTTTCGGGAGAGTGTGTTGCTGCTCCGGCAGCTTCCGGGAGAGTGTGTTGCTGCTCCGGCAGCTTTTGGGTTCGTATCATAAGCTCAAAATGAAAAAGATCAAAGGAATTCTGGGAAAAGATGTACCTATCCCGCGAACATCCCCACTGGGGTGTTTGCTAGCACATTGGAAAGAGGGAGGTTTTGGTCAAGAAATGCGGAAAGGAAAGCTGATTGATTATTGTAATAATTGGTGGCCACAGTATAAACTAGAGGACCAAGAAACTTGGCCTGAGAATGGAACATTGCAATATAATACAATTTTACAATTAATGCTATTTTGTAAGTGGGAAGGAAAATATGATGAACTGCCGTATGTGGAATTATTCTTTTATTTGCGCCGAAAGCCTGAATGGCAGCATGCTTGTGGAATAATGGTGCTTGAAGTTTCAACTGAGGAACGTTGTTGTGCATGTACTAAGGAGGGACGCTGTATACAGCATCAGGCAATAGAGAATAATAAGTATTATGGGGAAATGAATAATGGAAATATTGATTTGGAAGTTGCGCCGTCCCGCTGGAAGAGCCAGGACAGGGAGGGAAAAGAGAAAAGGAAGATAGCAGTAGTGATGGAGAATCCCCGACTTTAGTCTCCCCTGTGTCACATAGGACCCGGCAACAGCGAAGGGCAGGAGAAACTATAAATGAACAGGGAGGGAAAATAATCGCTCCCCTCAGGCAAGGAGTGGGGACAGAAGGACCGGTATATGTTAAGGTGCCTTTTTCAGCTGGGGATTTAATGATATGGAAACAAGCAGCCGGCACCTACAGGGAAAACCCAGATAAAGTAGCCAGGGTAATGAAAATGATAATTAAAACCCAAAATCCCAATTGGGATGATCTCCAGGTGATCCTGGATACTTTGATGGACTCGACAGAAAAAGACATGGTATTGCGGGCAGCCAGAGAGAGAGCCCGAGAAGATATACGAAATGGATTAGTGCATGGAAATCTAGATCAAAACTTCCCCACTGAGGATCCCCAATGGGATTATAACACAGGGGATGGAATAAGGAGGCTGAAGAGATATCAAGATTGGGTACAAGTCGGGGTACAGAATGCCATGCCCCGGACTTATCAAAGGACTTCCAGCTGTTTGTGCATGAGAGACAACGATTGGCATTAGGAGTACTGACCCAGCGACTTGGGAGCTGGAAAAGACCTGTGGGGTATTTTTCTAAACAATTGGACGCGGTAAGCGCTGGATGGCCCTCGTGTTTAAGGGCCGTGGCAGCCACAGTCCTTTTAATACAGGAGGCCAGGAAGCTCACATTAGGGAAACGAATTGAGGTGTTCGTGCCACATATGGTGACTACGGTATTGGAGCAAAAGGGGGGCCATTGGCTATCGCCCAGCCGAATGATGAAATATCAAGCTATACTAACTGAGCAAGATGATGTAATCTTAAGAACTACTAACTTATTGAACCCAGCAGTGTTTCTAGGAACAACTACGGAGGAAGGAGACCTCAGTCATGATTGCGTGGAGATCATCGAACATACCTATGCCAGCAGAACAGACTTAAAAGATCAGCCTCTGGAGAGACCAGATTGGGAACTTTTCACGGATGGAAGCAGCTTTGTGGAAAATGGGACTCGTTACGCAGGATACGCGGTAACTACATCAAAGGTAGTGATTGAGGCAAATTCCCTACCTCCGGGGACTTCAGCCCAACGAGCAGAAATAGTCGCCCTGACGCGGGCCCTGGAACTAAGCGAGGGTAAGAATGTGAATATTTGGACAGATTCAAAATATGCATTCGGGGTAGTCCACGTACATGGGGCATTATGGAAAGAAAGGGGAATGCTATCCTCACAAGGGACTAATATAAAATACCAGGAAGAAATATTGAAATTAATAACAGCTGTACAGAAACCCCAACAGGTGGCCATAATGCATTGTAAAGCCCATCAAGGAGGTGTGTCAGAGATTGCAGAAGGTAACAGACTGGCAGATTTGACGGCCCGGAAGGTTGCGCGTGAAGTATGGAAAGCAATGGCTCTAATTCCATCAAAGGTAGGCCTCTCTTGTTTTAAATTACCTAAAGACCCAAAGTATTCAGCAGAAGACGAGAGACTTGCAAATTTGATGAAGGCCCAGAAGAATCCTGACGGATGGTATGTGACTGCGACAGGACAACTTATAGTGCCTCCTATAGTAATGCGAGAAATCTTACAAATAAAACATAATGAATGTCACTGGGGTGCAGGAGCAATGGTGACCTATTTGAAACGAGGTGTCATCTCGGTACACATGTTAACAATGGCAAAGTCGGTAATGTCAAAATGTGAGCTTTGCTTAAAGAATAATCCGGTAGCAAGGAAACATGCTGAGATGGGAAGAACTAGGGCTGGGATAGAGCCTGGAGATTACTGGCAAATAGATTTCGTGGAACTGCCTAAAGCAAGAGGTTATAAATACCTATTGGTAGGGGTTGATACCTTTTCAGGATGGCCGGAGGCCCTTCCCTGTCGCACCAACCAAGCAAAGGAAACGGTAAAATGGTTACTACGGGAAATAATCCCTAGATTTGGTGTACCGTTGGGTATTTCTTCAGACAGGGGACCACATTTCATTGCCAATGTGGTTAAGGAGGTTAGTAGGTTACTGGGAATTACCTGGAACTTACATACCCCATTGAGGCCTCAATCTAGTGGTCAGGTAGAGAGGATGAACCAAACTTTAAAAGGACAATTAAGCAAAATCTGTCAGGAAGCTAAAATACAGTGGCCACAGGCCTTACCAATAGCCTTGCTAAGAATTAGAATAAAGCCAAGAAGTGGGATGTCAGTAAGTCCCTATGAAATCATGTCTCCTGAACCGAACCCGAATATGCATGTTACCGGTAAACAGGAATGAAAATACTTGCTCTTGGTATGAGTGAAGTATTTTCAAAGGGGGGAAATGTTAGTGTTGGGGAGAATTGAATGGATGTTTTACTAATGTCTCTTAGGTGATGGGACATACAGTATAATTAAATATCATTAAATGTACTTACATTATCAAGTAATCTATGTACACTGGAAACTTAGGGAGTACATTGAACAATCAAAAGAATCGTTGGAGGGGAACCCTGGGAGGGAATAGGTACAACCTGACCTTGGATAAGGGCCTGGAGATGATGAAGTGAGTTGAAGCAGAACCGAGGAGCGGAGAGAGCATGCGTCGAATAGAAAGGTGAAAAGTTTAGCGAAGAGGAAGACTCCTTACTTCATCTGGACGACCACCTGGACGACCACCAGAGTGCGCCACGCATGTGCAAAGGGGAGGGGAGCTAATTAGAATGAAAAGCGAGGCTGATGTTGCAACCTGTAATGAATATGTATACCTGACGCAATGTTGTATGTATAAATAACGGCTGGGAAGTAACGGGACTTGAAGCCAGATTTGGGCACCTGCCCCGGCTTCCAGCGCTGAATAAAGCACCTTCATATAATCACTTGGTGGTTATGTGGTTGCTACGCTAACAGTATGCCTGCCAGTTTTTCTCTGTGTTTTAGTTTGTGTTGATCCTGCCTTCTTAATTTGTGTTAATTGCGCTTTCTTATGTTAATAAAGAAGGAGGAGATGTGGGAGTGTGGCCATGGGGGTCGACAAGCCCCATGGTTGGTGATAACATCCAACTCTTAAGGATGAGACCATCAGGAAAGGAAAGCCTTGAGAGGGAACAAAGAAGGGTGATTCAGGAGACACCTTAAGCAGGGACATGAAGAACAGGAACAGGGATAGTCTAACAGAACAGGGACAAAAACAAAAAAGGAATGAATAGGGACAGGCTATCAGAACAGGGACAAACAAAAAGCAGTGTATGGGAGGGTCTCGCTGGCATAGGCAGGACCCACAAACAAGGACTCCAGGAGTTGGAGGGGCAGCCAGAGCCCCCCGGCTGGGCAGCACTCAGTGCCTGCCTCTCCCAGGGATGGTTTTACAAAGATTGTTAAAGATAGACTTAGTATGCCTGGCAGTTTTTCTCTGTGTTTTAGTTTGTGTTGATCCTGCCTTCTTAATTTGTGTTAATCGCGCTTTCTTATGTTAATAAAGAAGGGGAAGATGTGGGAGTGTGGCAATGGGGGTCCACAAGCCCCATGGTTGGTGATAACATCCGACTCTTAAGGATGAGACCATCAGGAATTTAAAGAGTTGAGAGGGAACAAAGAAGGGTGATTCAGGTGACACCTTCTTGTCTGGGGTGGCTAGTTCTCCAGCCATTAATGCATGGAAGTGGCTGGGTATTTGCTGTTGCCGGGCAAAGTTGTTGACCAATGACTAGTTAGTGGAAAGGTACTGCTGTGAGGCGGAAGTTATAGGAAGGGAGCCTTTCCTGAATAAGGGATAGAATGAAGTTGTGCCCTCACTCTGAGAGATGAAGTTATGCCCTCAGTAAGAGAGAGTTCAAGTTATGTCATCAATAAAGAGGTAGCAGTTACAGATCCTGAAAGAACCCCGTTGTCCGTGCGGTCTTTATGCCACAAATCGCCCCCCAACAGGGACATGAAAACGAACAGGGACGAGAAGAAAACAAACAGGGACATGAAGAACAGGAACAGGAACAGGCTAACAGAACAGGGAGAAACAAAAAACAGCATATGGGAGGGTCATGCTGGCTTACGCAGTACCCACAAACAAGGACTCCAGCAGTTGGAGGGGTAGCCAGAGCCCCCCGGCTGGGCAGCACTCAGTGCCTGCCTCTCCCAGGGAAGGGGTTAGAAAGATTGTTAAAGATAGACTTAGTATGCCTGGCAGTTTTTCTCTCTATTTTAGTTTGTGTTGATCCTGCCTTCTTAATTTGTGTTAATCGCGCTTTCTTATGTTAATAAAGAAGTGGAAGATGTGGGAGCGTGGCCATGGGGGTCGACAAGCCCCATGGTTGGTGATAATATCCGACTCTTGAAGATGAGACCATCAGGAATGTAAAGCCTTGGGAGGGAACAAGGAAGGGTCATTCAGGAAACATCTTAAACAGGGACATGAAGAACAGGAACAGGGACAGGCTATCAGAACAGGGACAAACAAAAAACAGCGTATGGGAGGGTCTCGCTGGCATATGCAGGACACAGACAATGACTCCAGGAGTTGGAGGGGCAGCCAGAGCCCCCCGGCTGGGCAGCACTCAGTGCCTGCCTCTCCCAGGGTAGGGGTTCGAAAGATTGTTGAAGATAGACTTTGTATGCCTGGCAGTTTTTCTCTCTGTTTTAGTTTGTGTTGATCCTGCCTTCTTAATTTGCGTTAATCGCGCTTTCTTATGTTAATAAAGAAGGGGAAGATGTGGGAGTGTGGCCATGGGGGTCGACAAGCCCCATGGTTGGTATCGCAGTATCACAGATTTCTAGGTTGGAAGAGACCTCAAGATCATCGAGTCCAACCTCCGACCTAACACTAAGTACTCCACTAAACCATATCGCTAACCTCTACATCTAAACGTCTTTTAAAGACCTCTAGGGATGGTGACTCCACCACCTCCCTGGGCAGCCCGTTCCAATGCTTAATAACCCTTTCGGTAAAGAAGTACTTCCTAACATCCAACCTAAAACTCCCCTGTCGCAACTTTCGCCCATTCCCCCTCGTCCTGTCACCAGGCACGTAGGAGAACAGACCAACCCCCACCTCTTTACAGCCTCCTTTAAGGTAACTGTAGAGAGCGATAAGGTCGCCCCTGAGCCTCCTCTTCTCCAGGCTGAACAATCCCAGCTCCCTCAGCCGCTCCTCATAAGACTTGTTCTCCAGACCCCTCACCAGCTTGGTCGCCCTTCTCTGGACTCGCTCGAGCACGTCCATGTCCTTCCTGTAGCGAGGGGCCCAAAACTGAACACAGTACTCAAGGTGTGGCCTCACCAGAGCCGAGTACAGGGGCACAATCACTTCCCTAGACCTGCTGGCCACACTGCTTCTTATACAGGCCAGGATGCTGTTGGCCTTCTTGGCCACCTGGGCACACTGCTGGCTCATATTCAGCCGACTATCAACCAATACTCCCAGGTCCTTCTCGGCCAGGCAGCTTTCCAGCCACTCATCTCCCAGCCTGTAGCTCTGCTTGGGGTTGTTGCGCCCCAGGTGCAGGACCCGGCACTTGGCCTTGTTGAACTTCATGCAGTTGACCTCAGCCCATTGCTCCAGCCTATCCAGATCCTCCTGCAGAGCCTTCCTGCCCTCGAGCAGATCGACACACTCACTTAGCTTGGTGTCATCTGCAAACTTACTGAGGGTGCACTGGACGCCCTCATCCAGACCATCGATAAAGATATTAAAGAGGACCGGCCCCAGTACCGAGCCCTGGGGGACTCCACTAGTAACTGGCCTCCAACCAGATTTGACTCCATTCACCACAACTCTCTGGGCCCGGCTATCCAGCCAGTTTCTAACCCAGCGAAGCGTACGCCAGTCCAAGCCCCGAGCAGCCAGTTTCTTGAGGAGAATGTTGTGGGGAATGGTGTCAAAAGCCTTACTGAGGTCAAGGTAAACCACATCCACAGCCTTTCCCTCATCCACCAAGCGCGTCACTTGGTCATAGAAGGAGATCAGGTTCGTCAAGCAGGACCTGCCTTTCATAAACCCATGCTGACTGGGCCTGATCGCCTGCTTGCCCTGCAAGTGCCGCGTGATGACCCTCAAGATAATCTGCTCCATGAGCTTTCCTGGCACTGAGGTCAAACTGACAGGCCTATAGTTCCCCGGGTCTGCCCTGCGGCCCTTCTTATAGATGGGCGTCACATTGGCTAGCCGCCAGTCAACTGGGACCTCCCCCGATAGCCAGGACTGCCGATAAATGATGGAAAGCGGCTCGGCCAGCTCCTCCGCCAGTTCTTTCAGTACCCTCGGGTGCATCCCATCCGGCCCCATCGACTTGCGCACATCCAAGCTCCGTAGCAGGTCGCCAACCATTTCCTCATGGATAGCGAAGGCCACATCCTGCTCCCCATCCCCTTCCACCAGCTCAAGGCACTGGGTATCCAGAGAACAACCGGTATTGCCGCTAAAGACTGAGGCAAAGGCGGCATTAAGCACCTCAGCCTTTTCCTCATCCTTAGTAACTAGGTTTCCCCTCGCATCCAGTAAAGGATGGAGATTCTCCTTAGTCCTCCGTTTCGCGTTGATATATTTGTAAAAGGATTTTTTGTTGTCTTTAACGGCAGTAGCCAGGTGGAGCTCCAGATGAGCTTTGGCCTTTCTAATTTTCTCCCTGCACAGCCTCGCTACATCCTTGTAGTCCTCCTCAGTGGCCCGCCCTTTTTTCCAAAGATTATAAACCCTCTTTTTTCTGCTAAGCACAAGCAGCAACTCTCTGTTGAGCCAGGCCGGTCTTCTTCCACGCCGGCTCGTCTTTGGGCACGTGGGGACGGACCGCTCCTGTGCCATCACGATTTCCTTCTTGAGGAGCGCCCAGCCTTCCTGGACTCCTCTGCCCTTCAGAACCGATGATAATGATATGGTGATAATATCCGACTCTTGAAGATGAGACCATCTGGAAAGTAAAGCCTTGAGAGGGAACAAAGAAAGGTGATTCAGGAGACACCTTAAACAGGGACATGAAGAACAGGAACAGGGATAGTCTAACAGAGCAGGGACAAAAACAAAAAAGGAATGAATAGGGACAGGCTATCAGAACAGGGACAAACAAAAAACAGCGTATGGGAGGGTCTCGCTGGCATAGGCAGGACCCACAAACAAGGACTCCAGGAGTTGGAGGAGCAGCCAGAGCCCCCCGGCTGGGCAGCACTCAGTGCCTGCCTCTCCCAGGGAAGGGGTTAGAAAGATTGTTAAAGATAGACTTATTATGCCTGGAAGTTTTTCTCTCTGTTTTAGTTTGTGTTGATCCTGCCTTCTTAATTTGTGTTAATCGCGCTTTCTTATGTTAATAAAGAAGGGGAAGATGTGGGAGTGTGGCCATGGGGGTCGACAAGCCCCATGGTTGGTGATAACATCCAACTGTTGAAGTAGAGACCATCAGGAAAGTAAAGCCTTGAGAGGGAACAAAGAAGGGTGATTCAGGAGACACCTTAAACAGGGACATGAAGAACAGGAACAGGGATAGTCTAACAGAACAGGGACAAAAACAAAAAAAGGAATGAATAGGGACAGGCTATCAGAACAGGGACAAACAAAAAACAGCGTATGGGAGGGTCTCGCTGGCATATGCAGGACCCACAAACAAGGACTCCAGGAGTTGGAGGGGCAGCCAGAGCCCCCCGGCTGGGCAGCAGTCAGTGCCTGCCTCTCCCAGGGAAGGGGTTAGAAAGATTGTTAAAGATAGACTTATTATGCCTGGCAGTTTTTCTCTCTGTTTTAGTTTGTGTTGATCCTGCCTTCTTAATTTGTGTTAATTGTGCTTTCTTATGTTAGTAAAGAAGGGGGATATGTGGGAGCGTGGCCATGGGGGTCGACAAGCCCCATGGTTGGTGATAATATCCGACTCTTGAAGATGAGACCATCAGGAAAGTAAAGCCTTGAGATGGAAAAAAGAAGGGTGATTCAGGAGACACCTTAAACAGGGACATGAAGAACAGGAACAGGGATAGTCTAACAGAACAGGGACGAAAACAAAAAAGGAATGAATAGGGACAGGTTATCAGAACAGGGACAAAAAAAAACAGCGTATGGGAGGGTCTCGCTGCCATAGGCAGGACCCCCAAACAAGGACTCCAGGAGTTGGAGGGGCAGCCAGAGCCCCCCGGCTGGGCAGCAGTCAGTGCCTGCCTCTCCCAGGGATGGGGTTACAAAGCTTGTTAAAGATAGACTTAGTATGCCTGGCAGTTTTTCTCTCTGTTTTAGTTTGTGTTGATCCTGCCTTCTTAATTTGCGTTAATCGCGCTTTCTTATGTTAATAAAAAAGGGGAAGATGTGGGAGTGTGGCCATGGGGGTCGACAAGCCCCATGGTTGGTGATAATATCTGACTCTTGAAAATGAGACCATCAGGAAAGTAAAGCCTTGAGAGGGAACAAAGAAAGGTGATTCAGGAGACACCTTAAACAGGGACATGAAAAACAGGAACAGGGATAGTCTAACAGAACAGGGACAAAAACAAAAAAGGAATGAATAGGGACAGGCTATCAGAACAGGGACAAACAAAAGACAGCGTATGGGAGGGTCTCGCTGGCATAGGCAGGACCCACAAACAAGGACTCCAGGAGTTGGAGGGGCAGCCAGAGCCCCCCGGCTGGGCAGCACTCAGTGCCTGCCTCTCCCAGGGAAGGGGTTAGAAAGATTGTTAAAGATAGACTTATTATGCCTGGAAGTTTTTCTCTCTGTTTTAGTTTGTGTTGATCCTGCCTTCTTAATTTGTGTTAATCGCGCTTTCTTATGTTAATAAAGAAGGGGAAGATGTGGGAGTGTGGCCATGGGGGTCGACAAGCCCCATGGTTGGTGATAATATCCGACTCTTGAAGATGAGACCATCAGGAAAGTAAAGCCTTGAGATGGAAAAAAGAAGGGTGATTCAGGAGACACCTTAAACAGGGACATGAAGAACAGGAACAGGGATAGTCTAACAGAACAGGGACGAAAACAAAAAAGGAATGAATAGGGACAGGTTATCAGAACAGGGACAAAAAAAAAACAGCGTATGGGAGGGTCTCGCTGCCATAGGCAGGACCCCCAAACAAGGACTCCAGGAGTTGGAGGGGCAGCCAGAGCCCCCCGGCTGGGCAGCAGTCAGTGCCTGCCTCTCCCAGGGATGGGGTTACAAAGGTTGTTAAAGATAGACTTAGTATGCCTGGCAGTTTTTCTCTGTGTTTTAGTTTGTGTTGATCCTGCCTTCTTAATTTGTGTTAATCGCGCTTTGTGAAGTTAATAAAGAAGGGGAAGATGCGGTAGTGTGGCCATGGGGGTGGTCATGCCCCATGGTTTGTGATAATATCGGACTAATAAAGATGAGACCTTCAGGAATGTAAAGCCTTGAGAGGGAACAAAGAAGGGTGATTCAGGAGAAACCTTAAACAGGGACATGAAGAACAGGAACAGGGATAGTCTAACAGAACAGGGACGAAAACAAAAAAGGAATGAATAGGGACATGCTATCAGAACAGGGACAAACAAAAAACAGGTTGTAGGAGGGTCTCGCTGGCATAGGCAGGACCCACAAACAAGGACTCCAGGAGTTGGAGGGGCAGCCAGAGCCCCCCGGCTGGTCAGCACTCAGTGCCTGCCTCTCCAAAGGATTGGGTTACAAAGGTTGTTGAAGATAGACTTAGTATGCCTGGCAGTTTTTCTCTGTGTTTTAGTTTGTGTTAGTCCTGCCTTCTTAATTTGTGTTAATCCTGCTTTCTTAATTTGTGTTAATCGAGCTTTTTTAAGTTTATAAAGAAGGGGGAGATGTGGGAGTGTGGCCATGGGGGTCGACAAGCCCCATGGTTGGTGATCACATCGGACTCTTAAAGATGAGACCATCAGGAAAGTAAAGCCTTGAGAGGGAAAAAAGAAGGGTGATTCAGGAGAAACCTTAAACAGGGACATGAAGAACAGGAACAGGGATAGTCTAACTGAACAGGGACGAAAACAAAAAAGGAATGAATAGGGACAGGCTATCAGAACAGGGACAAACAAAAAACAGGTTGTAGGAGGGTCTCGCTGGCATAGGCAGGACCCACAAACAAGGACTCCAGGAGTTGGAGGGGCAGCCAGAGCCCCCCGGCTGGGCAGCACTCAGTGCCTGCCTCTCCAAAGGATTGGGTTACAAAGGTTGTTAAAGATAGACTTAGTATGCCTGGCAGTTTTTCTCTGTGTTTTAGTTTGTGTTAGTCCTGCCTGTGATAAATTAGCGGGTGTTTGTTCATTGTCTTTAAAAGGAATTCAGAGGATCTGCTGAGAAGATAAGGTTTTGCAATTTACGACCTTGTTAAGGGGGAAGACTAAGCAAGTAGATAGTGGGGAGGGGGTGTTGGATAAACATCCTTGGTAAAACAAAGACTCTGTGAAATACTGTTTCCCGCTTCACTACCCTCCCCCTTGAACACGAGCACAACGCATGATCATTGAAAGAAAAACAACGACCCCCAACAAAGAACTGCGCAGCTTCAGAAGGTCCAACAAGTCCTGACAAGCCGAAACTTGGATGCTATAAAACGGCGACACTGAAAGGGGAAAGTTGCGTGCTGTGGTGGAGCGGAGACTCCCCAGCCGCCCAGCGCTGTTTTGCTTGTGCCTGCTTACTTAATTAACAAAATATTTCTGATAGACCAAGAAATTTGTATGGTCTCACTTATAACAAATTTGGTGCCGTGACTCGGATGAAGGCGGATTGACTGGGAATCCCTCTAGGGGAGGCGCCCCGCCGATTCTGGCGGCCCCGTGAACGGGAAATCCCGCTCGAGCCCTTCACCGACGAACCCAAAATTAGGCACAAGCAAATAAAACCGGTAACCCCAAGCAATCTTTGTGCACAAAGACCGAACGAAGACCCACGGGGTGGGTAAGTATAGGCCGGTGATCCGTTCGGTTGGGGTTGGTGATCCCGGAGTGCGTCTGTGTGAGACGTCCAGTTGCGGACGAAGTGAGTGCGGACCCCTCAGTAGTGCGGTTCCCACATCCCGCGAGGGACTGGGCCACGACCAGGGGGAAGCGGCTGTGTGTGTGTGTGAAGGCACTCCGGAAGATGGGACAGAAGAAGAGTAAGCCTTCTGGTCCCATGGGTGGGGTAACGCCTAGTGCTAGGTTGCCCCCTATTCCCCCAGATAGTCCACTGGGGTTAATGATTAAGAATTGGAGTGATTCCCCTTTTAGGCAGGGAAAGGATAAAGTAAAAATGATTCATTATTGTGTTGAAGTTTGGGGAGGTAGGCAAATTATTGGCCCATATTCGGGTCGTTTGAAGACTGGGTTTGCCAAGCCTTAAACATTTATGTAAGTGCAAAGGAACCTTTTTGTTTAGAGGAGAGCGAATATGCGAGCCTTTGGATTGGCTCAGAGAATCGAGTTAATCTGTACCCTCTGTACCCTTTAAAAGAAAAAGGAGGGGCAAAATTACAAATTGTGGAGCAAGAGATAAAGTACCTGGGTCACCAGTTAAGTAAGGGGACTAAGAAGTTAGACCCAGGCAGAATCAGTGGAATATTGGCTTTAGCATCCCCGCGAACTAAAAGGCAGGTACGGCAACTGTTAGGGTTGACCGGATACTGTAGACAATGGATAGAAGATTATAGTGGAAAGGTTAAATTTTTATATAACAAGCTGAATAAGGATGGATTACTCAAATGGACAAAAGAAGATGAGGAACGACTGAACAACTTAAAGGAGGAACTAGTACGCCCCCCCCAGTGTTAAGCTTACCAGATTTAAGGAGGCTGTTTCGTTTTTTTTTGTGAACAGCGCAGAAGGCACAGCATACGGAGTGCTGGCCCAAGAATGGGCAGGGAGTAAAAAAAAAAAAAAAAAAAAAAAAAAAAACAAACCTGTGGCCTATTTGTCTAAATTATTGGATCCGGTTAGCCGGGGCTGGCCAAACTGTTTGCAGGTAGTGGTAGCTGCTGCCTTGTTAGTGGAAGAAGCACAGAAGATCACTTTTGGGGGGGAAATCAAAGTAATATCTCTACACAATATATGCGGGGTACTGCAACAGAAGGCAGAGAAATGGATCACTGACGCCAGATTATTAAAATATGAAGGAATTTTGATTTCCTCTCCAAAATTAACCTTAGGAACAACCTCCCTACAGAACCCTGCTCAATTTCTTTATGGGGAACCAAATGAGTCCTTAGGACAGGATTGCCTCCGAAATATAGAAGAGCAAACGAAATTGAGACCTGATCTAGAGGAGGTGGAATTACCCATCGGTGAACAGATATATGTGGATGGTTCCTCGAGAGTAGTCGAGGGAAAGCAAAAATCAGGATAGGCGTTAGTAAACGAGAAAACATTTGAGATAGTGGAATCTGGACCTTTGAGTCCTAGCTGGTCTGCCCAAGCTTGCGAGCTATATGCCATATTGCAGGCCCTAAAATTGTTGAAAAATAAAAGCGGTACAATATATACAGATTCAAAATATGCTTATGGGGTAGTACATATATTTGGTAAAATATGGAAAGAAAGGGGGCTCATCAATTCACAAGGAAAGGGTTTAATACATCAGGAATTGATTACCCAGGTTTTACAACCTATCAGAGAGCCCAAAGAAATTGCTGTAGTACATATAAAAGGGCATCAAAAAGGCCTCACCCCTCAGGTTAGGGGTAATAATCTAGCAGATCAGGAGGCAAAAAGGGCGGCATTAATGAGTATAAGAATTATAAGAACGAGGGAAGATTGCCCAGACTGTGGGAAATACTTAATACTTATATTTAATATATAATAATTAATATAATAATTAATAATAATATAATATATAATAATGCTTAATATAATACTTAATACTGTGGGAAAGGCTTAAAGGAATTTCCATGTTATGATTGCTGGAGTGAATGGGGAGTTGATGGGATTGAATGCAATTGTTCTGAGGAAGAAAGCCCGCCTTATAAAAACTGCTACAAGTGCGGGCCGACTAACTCCCTCTGGTCGAATGGACCCATTCCCCTCCCCTTACTCTGTTTCACTATTACAGAAGAAGACAAGATGACACAAATGGGGGTTCAAAAAAAAAAAAAAAAAAAAAAAAAAACAGATAAAGGGAAATGGGTACTGCCTGATGGACGGGAAGTGTTACCAAAATCAGTAGCTATGAGGGTGCTACGGAGATTTCATGAACAGACGCACTGGGGTACTCAGGCGTTGGTGGATCAATTTGCCACATATTATATGTGTATAGGGATTTATAATATAGCAAAGAGGATCGTAAATGATTGCATAACTTGTCGGAGGGTAAATGCTCAACACATGAGAAAAAGGGTCCCGGGAGGAGGACGAGAATTGGCACATCGACCTTTTGCAAAGATTCAATTAGATTTTACTGAACTTCCAAAAACGGGGCGATATAGATACTTATTGGTTATTGTAGACCACCTCACAAACTTTGTTGAAGCATTCCCTACGGCAAGGGCCACAGCTCAAACCGTGGTAAAGATATTATTAGAAAGCATCATACCCAGATACGGGGTAATAGAAGCAATTGACTCTGATCGAGGCCCACACTTTGTGTCAAAGGTATCCCGAGACACGATGAAGGCTCTGGGAATTAAATGGGAATATCACACTCCCTGGCATCCTCAGAGTTCGGGAAAGGTAGAACGAATGAATGGTGAAATTAAAAGGCAACTAACAAAGCTTATGATAGAGACTAAAACCTCCTGGGTGAAATGTTTACTGCTTGCACTATTGAATATCCGGACATAGCCCCGAGCCGATGTCGGAATCTCACCTTTTGAAAGGCTGTATGGTATGCCTTATGATTTAGAGATGCCATCTGATCACCCCCAGGTACAGGATATCCAATTAAAACCTTATTTAATACAGCTTATGAACCGACGGAGGGAGTTGCAAGCGAAAGGCTTGGTGGCTAGATATAGCAATCCATAGGATACAACCTGGAGATAGGGTTCTAATTAAGACATGGAAAGAAACGTCTTTAACACCACGGTGGGGAGGCCCCTATGTTGTTTTACTTATCACAGAGACGGCTATCCGGACGGCTGAGAAGGGGTGAACGCATGCCAGTCGTGTGAAAGGACCGATCCAGAAAAGCAAATGGGAAGCGGTCGCAGGCCCTGATGACTTAAAGCTCACGTTGGAACGAACTCGATAAGTATGGTCTAACTGTCTATGTATCGTAAAAAAAAAAAAAAAAAAGGAGGAAAGGGGACCCTGTTTGGTCAGAAAAAGGTCGCGGTTACCTGAGAAACTCCCCTGAAGAACACTGCTGCTGCCAAGAAGAACCTGCACCTTGTAGTTCGCTGCAACCGAACTGACAAGCGAGGCAGAGAGTGAAACGGTGGGGAATTACGTGGCCAGGTAAAGAACTCTGGAAAATGGGCCCTAGCCATTTTTTTTTGCGATACATAGTAATGGGTACGATTGTTTACACTGTTCCTGGGTCTGCGCACCCTCACAAACCTTTTAAATGGAGCCTGATTAGATGGGAAGATCACCATGTTGTTCAGCAGATAACTACTGCTGGGGGACTGATAGGGGAGGCATCATCTATATAAAGAAGGAAGAGACTAAGAGTCCCCAACGGGTGGGACCAAATCAGAAACTGTCAGGGAGTGTTTTGAGGATTCAGCCTACACAAGCTTTTAGAATGCTAACTCCTAATAGCCCTAAACCACTGGAGGTTGCTAATAAATCAGTAAACCCGGAGTATGGGATTAGAAATGAAGGGGTGACCGGGAATAACATATGGAGAATCATGAATGCTAGTTATCAGTTGTTGAATCAACCAAATCCAGACGTGCCTAGACCTTGCTGGTTATGTCTTGATATAAGGCCCTCATATTACGACGCCATTGGGGATCTGGGAGAAACCACCCGTTCAAACGAAACCGATCCCCCACAATGCAATTGGGGAAGGGATGTAGGAATAACATTAACGGAAGTAACTGGGAATGGCAGGTGCGTAGGCACGGTCCCTGGTGAGAAGTTCCATCTATGCAATATTACAGAAAATGTTACACAATTAGACAAAGAAAAATGGTTAATACCAGCAGATAACACCAGATGGGTATGTTCGTCTCTGGGGGTAACTCCATGCTTATCTTTGAAATTGTTCAACTCTTCTCATGATTTTTGTGTACAGGTAGTAATTATACCTAGGATTCTTTACCATTCTGAGGAGTATATGTACATCCAACATGCTATGGCAAAAAAAACACTTAAGGAAAAGAGAGCCTATTACGGCTGTCACTTTAGCCACTCTGATGATTCTGGGGGCTGCAGGAGCCGGAACTGAAATTACCTCTCTGGTAAAACAAAGCCAAGAATTTACCTCTCTACGCATTGCTGTAGATGAGGATTTGGCCCGTATCGAGCAATCTATATCAGCTTTAGAGAAATCTGTACGACAAAATCGTAGGGGATTAGATCTGATTTTTCTACAACAAGGAGGATTGTGTGCAGCCCTACGAGAGGAGTGTTGCGTATATGCAGATCATACTGGAGTAGTAAGGGATACAATGACTAAATTGAGAGAAGGGCTAGAAAAACGAAAAATAGAAAATGAAGCCCACCAGAATTGGTATGAATCCTGGTTTAATTACTCACTTTGGCTCACTACACTGCTATCAACTATAGCAGGACCTTTGTTGCTGCTCATATTAACACTAACTTTTGTACCATGTATATTCAATCGAATAATCGCGATTGTAAAAAAAAACGATTAGAGGCAGCTCACCTTATGCTTGTGCGTGCGAAATATGAATCTCTTGAACAGGAGGAGGATGACGCAGAAACTTTAATATTGAGCAAACAAGTGCTTCAAAAATTCATCAATGAACAAAATATGTTAGAAAAAGAAAAAGGAGGGATTGTGATAAATTAGCGGGTGTTTGTTCATTGTCTTTAAAAGGAATTCAGAGGATCTGCTGAGAAGATAAGGTTTTGCAATTTACGACCTTGTTAAGGGGGAAGACTAAGCAAGTAGATAGTGGGGAGGGGGTGTTGGATAAACATCCTTGGTAAAACAAAGACTCTGTGAAATACTGTTTCCCGCTTCACTACCCTCCCCCTTGAACACGAGCACAACGCATGATCATTGAAAGAAAAACAACGACCCCCAACAAAGAACTGCGCAGCTTCAGAAGGTCCAACAAGTCCTGACAAGCCGAAACTTGGATGCTATAAAACGGCGACACTGAAAGGGGAAAGTTGCGTGCTGTGGTGGAGCGGAGACTCCCCAGCCGCCCAGCGCTGTTTTGCTTGTGCCTGCTTACTTAATTAATAAAATATTTCTGATAGACCAAGAAATTTGTATGGTCTCACTTATAACAGGCAGGACCCACAAACAAGGACTCCAGGAGTTGGAGGGGTAGCCAGAGCCCCCCAGCTGGGCAGCACTCAGTGCCTGCCTCTCCCAGGGATGGGGTTACAAAGGTTGTTAAAGATAGACTTAGTATGCCTGGCAGTTTTTCTCTGTGTTTTAGTTTGTGTTGATCCTGCCTTCTTAATTTGTGTTAATCGGGCTTTCTTATGTTAGTACAGAAGGGGGAGATGTTGGAGCGTGGGCCTGGGGGTCGAAAAGCCCCATGGTTGGTGATAACATCGGACTCTTAAAGATGAGACCATCAGGAATGTAAAGCCTTGGGAGGTAACAAAGAAGGGTGATTCAGGAGACACCTTAAACAGGGACATGAAGAACAGGAACAGGGATAGTCTAACAGAACAGGGACGAAAACAAAAAAGGAATGAATAGGGACAGGTTATCAGAACAGGGACAAACAAAAAACAGCGTATGGGAGGGTCTCGCTGGCATAGGCAGGACCCCCAAACAAGGACTCCAGGAGTTGGAGGGGCAGCCAGAGCCCCCCGGCTGGGCAGCACTCAGTGCCTGCCTCTCCCAGGGAAGGGGTTAGAAAGATTGTTAAAGATAGACTTTGTATGCCTGGCAGTTTTTCTCTGTGTTTTAGTTTGTGTTGATCCTGCCTTCTTAATTTGCGTTAATCGCGCTTTCTTATGTTAATAAAGAAGGGGAAGATGTGGGAGTGTGGCCATGGGGGTCGACAAGCCCCATGGTTGGTATCGCAGTATCACAGATTTCTAGGTTGGAAGAGACCTCAAGATCATCGAGTCCAACCTCCGACCTAACACTAAGTACTCCACTAAACCATATCGCTAAGCTCTACATCTAAACGTCTTTTAAAGGCCTCTAGGGATGGTGACTCCACCACCTCCCTGGGCAGCCCGTTCCAATGCTTAATAACCCTTTCGGTAAAGAAGTACTTCCTAACATCCAATCTAAAACTCCCCTGTCGCAACTTTCGCCCATTCCCCCTCGTCCTGTCACCAGGCACGTAGGAGAACAGACCAACCCCCACCTCTTTACAGCCTCCTTTAAGGTAACTGTAGAGAGCGATAAGGTCGCCCCTGAGCCTCCTCTTCTCCAGGCTGAACAATCCCAGCTCCCTCAGCCGCTCCTCATAAGACTTGTTCTCCAGACCCCTCACCAGCTTGGTCGCCCTTCTCTGGACTCGCTCGAGCACGTCCATGTCCTTCCTGTAGCGAGGGGCCCAAAACTGAACACAGTACTCAAGGTGTGGCCTCACCAGAGCCGAGTACAGGGGCACAATCACTTCCCTAGACCTGCTGGCCACACTGCTTCTTATACAGGCCAGGATGCTGTTGGCCTTCTTGGCCACCTGGGCACACTGCTGGCTCGTATTCAGCCAACTATCAACCAATACTCCCAGGTCCTTCTCGGCCAGGCAGCTTTCCAGCCACTCATCTCCCAGCCTGTAGCTCTGCTTGGGGTTGTTGCGCCCCAGGTGCAGGACCCGGCACTTGGCCTTGTTGAACTTCATACAGTTGACCTCAGCCCATTGCTCCAGCCTATCCAGATCCTCCTGCAGAGCCTTCCTGCCCTCGAGCAGATCGACACACTCACTTAGCTTGGTGTCCTCTGCAAACTTACTGAGGGTGCACTGGACGCCCTCATCCAGATCATCGATAAAGATATTAAAGAGGACCGGCCCCAGTACCGAGCCCTGGGGGACTCCACTAGTAACTGGCCTCCAACCAGATTTGACTCCATTCACCACAACTCTCTGGGCCCGGCTATCCAGCCAGTTTCTAACCCAGCGAAGCGTACGCCAGTCCAAGCCCCGAGCAGCCAGTTTCTTGAGGAGAATGTTGTGGGGAATGGTGTCAAAAGCCTTACTGAGGTCAAGGTAAACCACATCCACAGCCTTTCCCTCATCCACCAAGCGTGTCACTTGGTCATAGAAGGAGATCAGGTTCGTCAAGCAGGACCTGCCTTTCATAAACCCATGCTGACTGGGCCTGATCGCCTGCTTGCCTTGCAAGTGCCGCGTGATGACCCTCAAGATAATCTGCTCCATGAGCTTTCCTGGCACTGAGGTCAAACTGACAGGCCTATAGTTCCCCGGGTCTGCCCTGCGGCCCTTCTTATAGATGGGCGTCACATTGGCTAGCCGCCAGTCAACTGGGACCTCCCCCGATAGCCAGGACTGCCGATAAATGATGGAAAGCGGCTCGGCCAGCTCCTCCGCCAGTTCTTTCAGTACCCTCGGGTGCATCCCATCCGGCCCCATTGACTTGCGCACATCCAAGCTCCGTAGCAGGTCGCCAACCATTTCCTCATGGATAGCGAAGGCCACATCCTGCTCCCCATCCCCTTCCACCAGCTCAAGGCACTGGGTATCCAGAGAACAACCGGTATTGCCGCTAAAGACTGAGGCAAAGGCGGCATTAAGCACCTCAGCCTTTTCCTCATCCTTAGTAACTAGGTTTCCCCTTGCATCCAGTAAAGGATGGAGATTCTCCTTAGTCCTCCGTTTCACGTTGATATATTTGTAAAAGGATTTTTTGTTGTCTTTAACGGCAGTAGCCAGGTGGAGCTCCAGATGAGCTTTGGCCTTTCTAATTTTATCCCTGCACAGCCTCGCTACATCCTTGTAGTCCTCCTCAGTGGCCCGCCCTTTTTTCCAAAGATTATAAACCCTCTTTTTTCTGCTAAGCACAAGCCGCAACTCTCTGTTGAGCCAGGCCGGTCTTCTTCCACGCCGGCTCGTCTTTGGGCACGTGGGGACGGACCGCTCCTGTGCCATCACGATTTCCTTCTTGAGGAGCGCCCAGCCTTCCTGGACTCCTCTGCCCTTCAGAACCGATGATAATGATATGGTGATAATATCCGACTCTTGAAGATGAGACCATCTGGAAAGTAAAGCCTTGAGAGGGAACAAAGAAAGGTGATTCAGGAGACACCTTAAACAGGGACATGAAGACCAGGAACAGGGATAGTCTAACAGAGCAGGGACAAAAACAAAAAAGGAATGAATAGGGACAGGCTATCAGAACAGGGACAAACAAAAAACAGCGTATGGGAGGGTCTCGCTGGCATAGGCAGGACCCACAATCAAGGACTCCAGGAGTTGGAGGGGCAGCCAGAGCCCCCCGGCTGGGCAGCACTCAGTGCCTGCCTCTCCCAGGGAAGGGGTTACAAAGCTTGTTAAAGATAGACTTAGTATGCCTGGCAGTTTTTCTCTCTGTATTAGTTTGTGTTGATCCTGCCTTCTTAATTTGCGTTAATCGCGCTTTCTTATGTTAATAAAGAAGGGGAAGATGTGGGAGTGTGGCCATGGGGGTCGACAAGCCCCATGGTTGGTGATCACATCGGACTCTTAAAGATGAGACCATCAGGAAAGTAAAGCCTTGAGAGGGAAAAAAGAAGGGTGATTCAGGAGACACCTTAAACAGGGACATGAAGAACAGGAACAGGGATAGTCTAACAGAACAGGGACGAAAACAAAAAAGGAATGAATAGGGACAGGTTATCAGAACAGGGACAAAAAAAAAACAGCGTATGGGAGGGTCTCGCTGCCATAGGCAGGACCCCCAAACAAGGACTCCAGGAGTTGGAGGGGCAGCCAGAGCCCCCCGGCTGGGCAGCCCTCAGTGCCTGACTCTCCCAGGGATGGGGTTACAAAGCTTGTTAAAGATAGACTTAGTATGCCTGGCAGTTTTTCTCTCTGTTTTAGTTTGTGTTGATCCTGCCTTCTTAATTTGCGTTAATCGCGCTTTCTTATGTTAATAAAGAAGGGGGAGATGTGGGAGTGTGGCCATGGGGGTCGACAAGCCCCATGGTTGGTGATAATATTGGACTCTTGAAGATGAGACCATCGGGAAAGTAAAGCCTTGAGAGGGAACAAAGAAAGGTGATTCAGGAGACACCTTAAACAGGGACATGAAAAACAGGAACAGGGATAGTCTAACAGAACAGGGACAAAAACAAAAAAGGAATGAATAGGGACAGGCTATCAGAACAGGGACAAACAAAAAACAGCGTATGGGAGGGTCTCGCTGGCATATGCAGGACCCTCAAACAAGGACTCCAGGAGTTGGAGGGGCAGCCAGAGCCCCCCGGCTGGTAAGCTCTCAGTGCCTGCCAGTCCCAGGGATGGGGTTGAAAAGTTTGTTAAAGATAGACTTAGTATGCCTGGCAGTTTTTCTCTGTGTTTTAGTTTGTGTTAGTCCTGCCTGTGATAAATTAGCGGGTGTTTGTTCATTGTCTTTAAAAGGAATTCAGAGGATCTGCTGAGAAGATAAGGTTTTGCAATTTACGACCTTGTTAAGGGGGAAGACTAAGCAAGTAGATAGTGGGGAGGGGGTGTTGGATAAACATCCTTGGTAAAACAAAGACTCTGTGAAATACTGTTTCCCGCTTCACTACCCTCCCCCTTGAACACGAGCACAACGCATGATCATTGAAAGAAAAACAACGACCCCCAACAAAGAACTGCGCAGCTTCAGAAGGTCCAACAAGTCCTGACAAGCCGAAACTTGGATGCTATAAAACGGCGACACTGAAAGGGGATAGTTGCGTGCTGTGGTGGAGCGGAGACTCCCCAGCCGCCCAGCGCTGTTTTGCTTGTGCCTGCTTACTTAATTAATAAAATATTTCTGATAGACCAAGAAATTTGTATGGTCTCACTTATAACAAATTTGGTGCCCTGACTCGGATGAAGGCGGATTGACTGGGAATCCCTCTAGGGGAGGCGCCCCGCCGATTCTGGCGGCCCCGGGAACGGGAAATCCCGCTCGAGCCCTTCACCGACGAACCCAAAATTAGGCACAAGCAAATAAAACCGGTAACCCCAAGCAATCTTTGTGCACAAAGACCGAACGAAGACCCACGGGGTGGGTAAGTATAGGCCGGTGATCCGTTCGGTTGGGGTTGGTGATCCCGGAGTGCGTCTGTGTGAGACGTCCAGTTGCGGACGAAGTGAGTGCGGACCCCTCAGTAGTGCGGTTCCCACATCCCGCGAGGGACTGGGCCACGACCAGGGGGAAGCGGCTGTGTGTGTGTGTGAAGGCACTCCGGAAGATGGGACAGAAGAAGAGTAAGCCTTCTGGTCCCATGGGTGGGGTAACGCCTAGTGCTAGGTTGCCCCCTATTCCCCCAGATAGTCCACTGGGGTTAATGATTAAGAATTGGAGTGATTCCCCTTTTAGGCAGGGAAAGGATAAAGTAAAAATGATTCATTATTGTGTTGAAGTTTGGGGAGGTAGGCAAATTATTGGCCCATATTCGGGTCGTTTGAAGACTGGGTTTGCCAAGCCTTAAACATTTATGTAAGTGCAAAGGAACCTTTTTGTTTAGAGGAGAGCGAATATGCGAGCCTTTGGATTGGCTCAGAGAATCGAGTTAATCTGTACCCTCTGTACCCTTTAAAAGAAAAAGGAGGGGCAAAATTACAAATTGTGGAGCAAGAGATAAAGTACCTGGGTCACCAGTTAAGTAAGGGGACTAAGAAGTTAGACCCAGGCAGAATCAGTGGAATATTGGCTTTAGCATCCCCGCGAACTAAAAGGCAGGTACGGCAACTGTTAGGGTTGACCGGATACTGTAGACAATGGATAGAAGATTATAGTGGAAAGGTTAAATTTTTATATAACAAGCTGAATAAGGATGGATTACTCAAATGGACAAAAGAAGATGAGGAACGACTGAACAACTTAAAGGAGGAACTAGTACGCCCCCCCCAGTGTTAAGCTTACCAGATTTAAGGAGGCTGTTTCGTTTTTTTTTGTGAACAGCGCAGAAGGCACAGCATACGGAGTGCTGGCCCAAGAATGGGCAGGGAGTAAAAAAAAAAAAAAAAAAAAAAAAAAAACAAACCTGTGGCCTATTTGTCTAAATTATTGGATCCGGTTAGCCGGGGCTGGCCAAACTGTTTGCAGGTAGTGGTAGCTGCTGCCTTGTTAGTGGAAGAAGCACAGAAGATCACTTTTGGGGGGGAAATCAAAGTAATATCTCTACACAATATATGCGGGGTACTGCAACAGAAGGCAGAGAAATGGATCACTGACGCCAGATTATTAAAATATGAAGGAATTTTGATTTCCTCTCCAAAATTAACCTTAGGAACAACCTCCCTACAGAACCCTGCTCAATTTCTTTATGGGGAACCAAATGAGTCCTTAGGACAGGATTGCCTCCGAAATATAGAAGAGCAAACGAAATTGAGACCTGATCTAGAGGAGGTGGAATTACCCATCGGTGAACAGATATATGTGGATGGTTCCTCGAGAGTAGTCGAGGGAAAGCAAAAATCAGGATAGGCGTTAGTAAACGAGAAAACATTTGAGATAGTGGAATCTGGACCTTTGAGTCCTAGCTGGTCTGCCCAAGCTTGCGAGCTATATGCCATATTGCAGGCCCTAAAATTGTTGAAAAATAAAAGCGGTACAATATATACAGATTCAAAATATGCTTATGGGGTAGTACATATATTTGGTAAAATATGGAAAGAAAGGGGGCTCATCAATTCACAAGGAAAGGGTTTAATACATCAGGAATTGATTACCCAGGTTTTACAACCTATCAGAGAGCCCAAAGAAATTGCTGTAGTACATATAAAAGGGCATCAAAAAGGCCTCACCCCTCAGGTTAGGGGTAATAATCTAGCAGATCAGGAGGCAAAAAGGGCGGCATTAATGAGTATAAGAATTATAAGAACGAGGGAAGATTGCCCAGACTGTGGGAAATACTTAATACTTATATTTAATATATAATAATTAATATAATAATTAATAATAATATAATATATAATAATGCTTAATATAATACTTAATACTGTGGGAAAGGCTTAAAGGAATTTCCATGTTATGATTGCTGGAGTGAATGGGGAGTTGATGGGATTGAATGCAATTGTTCTGAGGAAGAAAGCCCGCCTTATAAAAACTGCTACAAGTGCGGGCCGACTAACTCCCTCTGGTCGAATGGACCCATTCCCCTCCCCTTACTCTGTTTCACTATTACAGAAGAAGACAAGATGACACAAATGGGGGTTCAAAAAAAAAAAAAAAAAAAAAAAAAAACAGATAAAGGGAAATGGGTACTGCCTGATGGACGGGAAGTGTTACCAAAATCAGTAGCTATGAGGGTGCTACGGAGATTTCATGAACAGACGCACTGGGGTACTCAGGCGTTGGTGGATCAATTTGCCACATATTATATGTGTATAGGGATTTATAATATAGCAAAGAGGATCGTAAATGATTGCATAACTTGTCGGAGGGTAAATGCTCAACACATGAGAAAAAGGGTCCCGGGAGGAGGACGAGAATTGGCACATCGACCTTTTGCAAAGATTCAATTAGATTTTACTGAACTTCCAAAAACGGGGCGATATAGATACTTATTGGTTATTGTAGACCACCTCACAAACTTTGTTGAAGCATTCCCTACGGCAAGGGCCACAGCTCAAACCGTGGTAAAGATATTATTAGAAAGCATCATACCCAGATACGGGGTAATAGAAGCAATTGACTCTGATCGAGGCCCACACTTTGTGTCAAAGGTATCCCGAGACACGATGAAGGCTCTGGGAATTAAATGGGAATATCACACTCCCTGGCATCCTCAGAGTTCGGGAAAGGTAGAACGAATGAATGGTGAAATTAAAAGGCAACTAACAAAGCTTATGATAGAGACTAAAACCTCCTGGGTGAAATGTTTACTGCTTGCACTATTGAATATCCGGACATAGCCCCGAGCCGATGTCGGAATCTCACCTTTTGAAAGGCTGTATGGTATGCCTTATGATTTAGAGATGCCATCTGATCACCCCCAGGTACAGGATATCCAATTAAAACCTTATTTAATACAGCTTATGAACCGACGGAGGGAGTTGCAAGCGAAAGGCTTGGTGGCTAGATATAGCAATCCATAGGATACAACCTGGAGATAGGGTTCTAATTAAGACATGGAAAGAAACGTCTTTAACACCACGGTGGGGAGGCCCCTATGTTGTTTTACTTATCACAGAGACGGCTATCCGGACGGCTGAGAAGGGGTGAACGCATGCCAGTCGTGTGAAAGGACCGATCCAGAAAAGCAAATGGGAAGCGGTCGCAGGCCCTGATGACTTAAAGCTCACGTTGGAACGAACTCGATAAGTATGGTCTAACTGTCTATGTATCGTAAAAAAAAAAAAAAAAAAGGAGGAAAGGGGACCCTGTTTGGTCAGAAAAAGGTCGCGGTTACCTGAGAAACTCCCCTGAAGAACACTGCTGCTGCCAAGAAGAACCTGCACCTTGTAGTTCGCTGCAACCGAACTGACAAGCGAGGCAGAGAGTGAAACGGTGGGGAATTACGTGGCCAGGTAAAGAACTCTGGAAAATGGGCCCTAGCCATTTTTTTTTGCGATACATAGTAATGGGTACGATTGTTTACACTGTTCCTGGGTCTGCGCACCCTCACAAACCTTTTAAATGGAGCCTGATTAGATGGGAAGATCACCATGTTGTTCAGCAGATAACTACTGCTGGGGGACTGATAGGGGAGGCATCATCTATATAAAGAAGGAAGAGACTAAGAGTCCCCAACGGGTGGGACCAAATCAGAAACTGTCAGGGAGTGTTTTGAGGATTCAGCCTACACAAGCTTTTAGAATGCTAACTCCTAATAGCCCTAAACCACTGGAGGTTGCTAATAAATCAGTAAACCCGGAGTATGGGATTAGAAATGAAGGGGTGACCGGGAATAACATATGGAGAATCATGAATGCTAGTTATCAGTTGTTGAATCAACCAAATCCAGACGTGCCTAGACCTTGCTGGTTATGTCTTGATATAAGGCCCTCATATTACGACGCCATTGGGGATCTGGGAGAAACCACCCGTTCAAACGAAACCGATCCCCCACAATGCAATTGGGGAAGGGATGTAGGAATAACATTAACGGAAGTAACTGGGAATGGCAGGTGCGTAGGCACGGTCCCTGGTGAGAAGTTCCATCTATGCAATATTACAGAAAATGTTACACAATTAGACAAAGAAAAATGGTTAATACCAGCAGATAACACCAGATGGGTATGTTCGTCTCTGGGGGTAACTCCATGCTTATCTTTGAAATTGTTCAACTCTTCTCATGATTTTTGTGTACAGGTAGTAATTATACCTAGGATTCTTTACCATTCTGAGGAGTATATGTACATCCAACATGCTATGGCAAAAAAAACACTTAAGGAAAAGAGAGCCTATTACGGCTGTCACTTTAGCCACTCTGATGATTCTGGGGGCTGCAGGAGCCGGAACTGAAATTACCTCTCTGGTAAAACAAAGCCAAGAATTTACCTCTCTACGCATTGCTGTAGATGAGGATTTGGCCCGTATCGAGCAATCTATATCAGCTTTAGAGAAATCTGTACGACAAAATCGTAGGGGATTAGATCTGATTTTTCTACAACAAGGAGGATTGTGTGCAGCCCTACGAGAGGAGTGTTGCGTATATGCAGATCATACTGGAGTAGTAAGGGATACAATGACTAAATTGAGAGAAGGGCTAGAAAAACGAAAAATAGAAAATGAAGCCCACCAGAATTGGTATGAATCCTGGTTTAATTACTCACTTTGGCTCACTACACTGCTATCAACTATAGCAGGACCTTTGTTGCTGCTCATATTAACACTAACTTTTGTACCATGTATATTCAATCGAATAATCGCGATTGTAAAAAAAAACGATTAGAGGCAGCTCACCTTATGCTTGTGCGTGCGAAATATGAATCTCTTGAACAGGAGGAGGATGACGCAGAAACTTTAATATTGAGCAAACAAGTGCTTCAAAAATTCATCAATGAACAAAATATGTTAGAAAAAGAAAAAGGAGGGATTGTGATAAATTAGCGGGTGTTTGTTCATTGTCTTTAAAAGGAATTCAGAGGATCTGCTGAGAAGATAAGGTTTTGCAATTTACGACCTTGTTAAGGGGGAAGACTAAGCAAGTAGATAGTGGGGAGGGGGTGTTGGATAAACATCCTTGGTAAAACAAAGACTCTGTGAAATACTGTTTCCCGCTTCACTACCCTCCCCCTTGAACACGAGCACAACGCATGATCATTGAAAGAAAAACAACGACCCCCAACAAAGAACTGCGCAGCTTCAGAAGGTCCAACAAGTCCTGACAAGCCGAAACTTGGATGCTATAAAACGGCGACACTGAAAGGGGAAAGTTGCGTGCTGTGGTGGAGCGGAGACTCCCCAGCCGCCCAGCGCTGTTTTGCTTGTGCCTGCTTACTTAATTAATAAAATATTTCTGATAGACCAAGAAATTTGTATGGTCTCACTTATAACAGGCAGGACCCACAAACAAGGACTCCAGGAGTTGGAGGGGTAGCCAGAGCCCCCCAGCTGGGCAGCACTCAGTGCCTGCCTCTCCCAGGGATGGGGTTACAAAGGTTGTTAAAGATAGACTTAGTATGCCTGGCAGTTTTTCTCTGTGTTTTAGTTTGTGTTAATAGTGCTTCCTTAACTGGAGTTAATATCTCTTTCTTATATTAATAAAGAAGGGGGAGATGTGGGAGTGTGGCCCTGGGGGTCGAAAAGCCCCATGGTTGGTGATAACATCCGACTCTTAAAGATGAGACCATCAGGAAAGTAAAGAGTTGAGAGGGAACAAAGAAGGGTGATTCAGGTGACACCTTGTTGTCTGGGGTGGCTTGTTCTCCAGCCATTAAAGCATGGAAGTTGCTGGGTGTTTGCTGTTGCCGGGCAAAGTTGTTGACCAATGACTGTTTAGTGGAAAGGTACTGCTGTGAGGCGGAAATTATAGGAAGGGAGCCTTTCCTGAATAAGGGATAGAATGAAGTTGTGCCCTCACTCTGAGAGATGAAGTTATGCCCTCAGTAAGAGAGAGTTCAAGTTATGTCATCAATAAAGAGGTAGCAGTTACAGATCCTGGAAGAACCCCGGTGTCCGTGCGGTCTTTACGCCACAAATCGCCCCCCAACAGGGACATGAAAACGACCAGGGACGAGAAGAAAACAAACAGGGACATGAAGAACAGGAACAGGGACAGGCTAACAGCACAGGGACAAAAACAAAAAAGGAATGAATAGGGACAGGCAAACGGAACAGGGACAAAAACAGAAAAGGAATGAATAGGGACAGGTTAACAGAACAGGGATGAACAAAAAGAGCTTATGGGAGGGTCACGGTGGCTTACGCAGGACCCACAAACAAGGACTCCAGGAGTTGGAGGGGCAGCCAGAGCCCCCCGGCTGGGCAGCACTCAGTGCCTGCCTCTCCCAGGGATGGGGTTACAAAGTTTGTTAAAATGGAATTAGTATGCCTGGCAGTTTTTCTCTGTATATTAATTTGTGTTAATAGTGCTTTCTTAATTTGTGTTTCTCTTGCTTTCTTAATTTCTGTTAATCGCGCCTTCTTAATTTGTGTTAAACCTGCTTTCTTAATTTGTGTTAATCGAGCTCTTTTATGTTAATAAAGAAGGGGGAGATGTGGGAGCGTGGCCATGGGGGTCGACAAGCCCCATGGTTGGTGATAACATCCCACTCTTAAAGATGAGGCCATCAGGAAAGTAAACCCTTGAGAGGGAACAAAGAAGGGTGATTCAGGTGACACCTTGTTGTCTGGGGTGGCTTGTTCTCCAGCCATTAAAGCATGGAAGTTGCTGGGTGTTTGCTGTTGCCGGGCAAAGTTGTTGACCAATGACTAGTTAGTGGAAAGGTACTGCTGTGAGGCGGAAATTATAGGAAGGGAGCCTTTCCTGAATAAGGGATAGAATGAAGTTGTGCCCTCACTCTGAGAGATGAAGTTATGCCCTCAGTAAGAGAGAGTTCAAGTTATGTCATCAATAAAGAGGTAGCAGTTACAGATCCTGAAAGAACCCCATTGTCCGTGCGGTCTTTACGCCACAAATCGCCCCCCAACAGGGACATGAAAATGAACAGGGACCAGAAGAAAACAAACAGGGACATGAAGAACAGGAACAGGGACAGGCTAACAGCACAGGGACAAAAACAAAAAAGGAATGAATAGGGACACCCTAACAGAACAGGGACGAACAAAAAGAGCTTATGGGAGGTTCACGCTGGCTTACGCAGGACCCCCAAACAAGGACTCCAGGAGTTGGAGGGGCAGCCAGAGCCCCCCGGCTGGGCAGCACTCAGTGCCTGCCTCTCCCAGGGATGGGGTTACAAAGTTTGTTAAAGATGGAATTAGTCTGCCTGGCAGTTTTTCTCTGTATTTTAGTTTGTCTTAATAGTGCTTTCTTAATTTGTGTTACTCTTGCTTTCTTAATATCTGTTAATCGCGCCTTCATAATTTGTGTCAAACCTGCCTTCTTAATTTGTGTTAAACGCGCTTTCTTATGTTAATAAAGAAGGGGAAGATGTGGGAGTGTGGCCATGGGGGTCGACAAGCCCCATGGTTGGTGATAATATCCGACTCTTGAAGATGAGACCATCAGGAATGTAAACCCTTGAGAGGGAACAAAGAAGGGTGATTCAGGAGACACCTTAAACAGGGACATGAAGAACAGGAACAGGGACAGGCTAACAGAACAGGGACAAACAAAAAACAGCGTATGGGATGGTCCCGCTGGCATAGGCAGGACCCCCAAACAAGGACTCCAGGAGTTGGAGGGGCAGCCAGAGCCCCCCGGCTGGGCAGCACTCAGTGCCTGCCTCTCCCAGGGATGGTTTTACAAAGATTGTTAAAGATAGACTTAGTATGCCTGGCAGTTTTTCTCTGTGTTTTAGGTTGTGTTGATCCTGCCTTCTTAATTTGTGTTAATCGCGCTTTCTTATGTTAATAAAGAAGGGGAAGATTAGGGAGTGTGGCCATGGGGGTCGACAAGCCCCATGGTTGGTGATCACATCCGACTATTAAAGTAGAGACCATCAGCAAAGTAAAGCCTTGAGAGGGAACAAAGAAGGGTGATTCAGGAGACACCTTAAGCAGGGACATGAAGAACAGGAACAGGGATAGTCTAACAGAACAGGGACAAAAACAAAAAAGGAATGAATAGGGACATGCTATCAGAACAGGGACAAACAAAAAACAGCGTATGGGAGGGTCTCGCTGGCATAGGCCGGACCCCAAACAAGGACTCCAGGAGTTGGAGGGGCAGCCAGAGCCCCCCGGCTGGGCAGCACTCCGTGCCTGCCTCTCCTAGGGATGGGGTTACGAAGATTGTTAAAGATAGACTTAGTATGCCTGGCAGTTTTTCTCTGTGTTTTAGTTTGTGTTGATCCTGCCTTCTTAATTTGTGTTAATCGCGCTTTCTTATGTTAATAAAGAAGGGGAAGATGTGGGAGTGTGGCCATGGGGGTCGACAAGCCCCATGGTTGGTGATCACATCCTGTTAGTGTTGGGGAGAATCGAATGGATGTTTTACTAATGTCTCTTAGGTAATGGGACATACAGTATAATTAAGCATTGCCAAATGTACTTACATTATCAATTAATCTATGTACACTGGAAACTTAGGGAGTACACTGAACATTCAAATGAATCGTTGAAGGGGAACCCTGGGAGGGAACAGGTACAACCTGACCTTGGATAAGGGCCTGGAAATGCTGAAATGAGTTGAAGCAGAACCAAGGAGCGGAGGGAGCATGCGTCGAGTGAGAAAGGTGAAAAGTTTAGCGGAGAGGAAGACTCCTTACTTCATCTGGACGACCACCTGGACGACCACCAGAGTGCGCCACGCATGTGCAAAGGGGAGGGGAGCTAATTAGAATGGAATGCGAGGCTGATGTTGCAACCTGTAATGAATACGTATACCTTACGTAATGTTGAATGTATAAATAATGGCTGGGAAGTAACGGGACTTGAAGCCAGATTTGGGCACCTGCCCCGGCTTCCAGCGCTGAATAAAGCACCTTCATATAATCACTTGGTGGTTATGTGGTTGCTACGCTAATATTTTGGCGACCCAGATGGGACTGCGTGCACACTGCTGAGGCGGATCGTGTCTCGGTTTCGCTCCAGCCGGCACCGAGGGATTCTCGGGGAGCAGTCGACCACGACCGACCTCCGCTGCTCACGACGTACCACTGGAGTGGTAAGCAAAGGTGCTTTCAACTTTGGGTATTCGGTACCGATTTGGTTGGGAAAGCCTGCCGGTCAGACGCGGCGAAAGCCACGCTCGGTTGGGCAGGGAGCTCCCGGGGTAAGCCTAGGCGCCGTCCGTTAGACAGAGCGAAAGCTCTGCAGGTTCGGCATTGGTGGTTTGGTATTGGTAATTGTATTGGTTTGTGCTGAAGGGTCAGCACCTGGTATTATTGGTATGTAGTAAGCACGCTGCTGCTCCGGCAGCTTCTGGGAAAGCGTGCTGCTGCTCCGGCAGCTTCTGGGTGAGCGTGCTGCTGCTCCGGCAGCTTTTGGGAGAGCACGCTGCTGCTCCGGCAGCTTCTGGGAAAGCGTGCTGCTGCTCCGGCAGCTTCTGGGAGAGCACGCTGCTGCTCCGGCAGCTTTTGGGAGAGTGTGCTGCTGCTCCGGCAGCTTCTGGGAGAGCACGCTGCTGCTCCGGCAGCTTTTGGGTTTGTATCATAAGCTCAAAATGAAAAGGAATTCTGGGAAAAGATGTACCTATCCCGCGGACATCCCCACTGGGGTGTTTGCTAGCACATTGGAAAGAGGGAGGTTTTGGTCAAGAAATGCGGAAAGGAAAGCTGATTGATTATTGTAATATTTGGTGGCCACAGTATAAACTAGAGGACCAAGAAACTTGGCCTGAGAATGGAACATTGCAATATAATACAATTTTACGATTAATGCTATTTTGTAAGCGGGAAGTAAAATATGATGAACTGCCGTATGTGGAATTATTCTTTTATTTGCGCCGAAAGCCTGATTGGCAGCATGCTTGTGGAATAATGGTGCTTGAAGTTTCAACTGAGGAACGTTGTTGTGCATGTACTAAGGAGGGACGCTGTATACAGCATCAGGCAATAGAGAATAATAAGTATTATGGGGAAATGAATAATGGAAATATTGATTTGGAAGTTGCGCCGTCCCGCCGGAAGAGCCAGGACAGGGAGGGAAAAGAGAAAAGGAAGATAGCAGTAGTGATGGAGAATCCCCGACTTTAGTCTCCCCTGTGTCACATAGGACCCGGCAACAGCGAAGGGCAGGAGAAACTATAAATGAACAGAGAGGGAAAATAATCGCTCCCCTCAGGCAAGGAGTGGGGACAGAAGGACCGGTATATGTTAAGGTGCCTTTTCAGCTGGGGACTTAATGATCTGGAAACAAGCAGCCAGCACCTACAGGGAAAACCCAGATAAAGTAGCCAGGGTAATGAAAATGATAATTAAAACCCAAAATCCCGATTGGGATGATCTCCAGGTGATCCTGGATACTTTGATGGACTCGACAGAAAAAGACATGGTATTGCGGGCAGCCAGAGAGAGAGCCCGAGAAGATATACGAAATGGATTAGTGCTTGGAAATCTAGATCAAAACTTCCCCACCGAGGATCCCCAATGGGATTATAACACAGGGGATGGAATAAGGAGGCTGAAGAGATATCAAGATTGGGTACAAGTCGGGGTACAGAATGCCATGCCCCGGACCATAAATTGGTCAAAATTATATAATGTCAGGCAAGAAAAAGCGGAATCACCTTCTGCCTTTTTAGAGAGATTGAAAGAAACTGCTAAGAAATATACAGATTTAGACGTAGAGACTGAGCAAGCTAAAGCTCAATTAGCACTCATTTTCCTGGGACAAGCCCAAGAGGATATTGGGAAGAAATTGCAAAAGTTGGAAGGTGCAGATTTGAGAAATTTGGATAGGCTGTTGGAAATAGCCTGGAAAGTGTATAATAACAGAGAAAAGGAAACGACAAAAAGGCAACAACAGAACTTATTAGCAGTAATTCAAGGGAGAGAACATGCAGGATTAAGGGGCAGGGGAAGAGGAAATATTAACGGTCGAGGTAGAAAAACAGGGAGAGGCTACCCGAGCTCAGGGGGAAACCGGCTGGGTCTTAACCAATGTGCCCATTGTAAGGGGGAGGGTCATTGGAAAAACGAGTGCCCTCTCCGTGGGCAGCTGATCGTTGGTGGGGGAAATTCGTTCCGAAACCAAGAAGCAGCTAAGGCGATGGTTCTGGGGGAGTATAGTAGCTGACTAGGAGATCCGGTAGCAGAAACTAAAGAGCCCTTGGTAAAAATTCAAATACTCTTAAGGATGAGACCATCAGGAAAGTAAAGCCCTGAGAGGGAACAAAGAAGGGTGATTCAGGAGACACCTTAACCAGGGACATGAAGAACAGGAGCAGGGACAGGCTAACAGAACAGGGACAAAACAAAAAAGGAATGAATAGGGACATGCTATCAGAGCAGGGAGAAACAAAAAACAGCATATGGGAGGGTCTCGCTGGCATAGGCAGGACCCAAAAACAGGGACTCCAGGAGTTGGAGGGGCAGCCAGAGCCCCCCGGCTGGTCAGCACTCAGTGCCTGCCTCTCCCAGGGATGGGGTCACAAGGTTAGTTGAAGATGGAATTAGTATGCCTGGCAGTTTTTCTCTGTGTTTTAGTTTGTGTTAATCGCGCCTTCTTAATTTGTGTTAATTGTGCTTTCTTAATTTGTGTTAATCGCACAGTTTTATGTTAATAAAGAAGGGGGAGATGTGGGAGTGTGGACATGGGGGTCGAGAAGGCCCATGGTTCCTGATAACATCGGACTATTAAGGATGACACCATCAGGAATGTAAAGAGTTGAGAGGGAAAAAAGAAGTGTGATTCAGGAGACACCTTGTTTTCTCCGGTTCCTTGTTCTCCAGCCCTGAAGACAGGGAAGCTGCTGGGTGTTTCCTGTTGCCGGGCAAAGTTGTTGACCAATGAATAGTTAGAAGAAAGGTGCTGCTGTGGGCCGAATGTTATAGGAAGGGAGCCTTTCCTGAATAAGGGATAGAATGAAGTTGTGCCCTCACTCTGAGAGATGAAGTTACGCCCTCAGTAAGAGAGAGTTGAAATTACGACATCAATAGAGGTAGCAGTTTCTGATCCTGAAAGAACCCTGGTGTGCGTCTGGTCATTGCGTCACAAATGGCGTCCAAAAAGGGACATGAATAACAGGAACAGGGACAGGCTAACAGAACAGGGACAAACAAAAAACAGCGTATGGGAGGGTCGCGCTGGCATATGCAGGACCCACAAACAAGGACTCCAGGAGTTGGAGGGGCAGCCAGAGCCCCCCGGCTGGGCAGCACTCAATGCCTGCCTCTCCCAGGGATGGGGTTACAAAGTTTTTTGAAGATAGAATTGGTATACCTGGCAGTCTTTCTCTCTGTTTTAGTTTGTGTTAATCACACCTTCTTAATTTGTGTTAATTGTGCCTTCTTAAGTTGTGTTAATCGCACTGTTTTATGTTAATAAAGAAGGGGGAGATGTGGGAGTGTGGACATGGGGGTCGAGAAGGCCCATGGTTGCTGATAACATCAGACTCTTAAGGATGAGACCATCAGGAATGTAAAGAGTTGAGAGGGAACAAAGAAGGGTGATTCAGGAGACACCTTGTTTTCTCCGGTTCCTTGTTCTCCAGCCCTGAAGACAGGGAAGCTTGGGTGTTTCCTGTTGCCGGGCAAAGTTGTTGACCAATGAATAGTTAGTGGAAAGGTACTGCTGTGGGCCGAATGTTATAGGAAGGGAGCCAGTCCTGAATAAGGGATAGAATGAAGTTGTGCCCTCACTCTGAGAGATGAAGTTACGCCCTCAGTAAGGGAGAGTTGAAGTTACATCATCAGTAAAGAGGTAGCACTTACTGATCCTGAAAGAACCCTGGAGTCCGTGTGGTCATTACGCCACAAATGGCGCCCAAACTGGGACATGAAGAAAACGAACAGGAACCTGAAGAAAACAAACAGGGACATGAAGAACAGGAACAGGGACAGGGTAACAGAACAGGGACAAACAAAACACATCGTATGGGAGGGTCGCGCTGCCATATGCAGGACCCACAAACAAGGACTCCAGGAGTTGGAGGGGAAGCCAGAGCCCCCCGGCTGGGCAGCACTCAGTGCCTGCGTCTCCCAGGGATGCGGTTACAAAGTTTGTTAAAGATAGACTTAGCATGCCTGGCAGTTTTTCTCTGTGTTATAGTTTGTGTTAATCGCGCCTTCTTAATTTGTGTTAATTGTGCCTTCTTAATTTGTGTTAATCGCACTGTTTTATGTTAATAAAGAAGTGGGAGATGTGGGAGTGTGGCCATGGGGGTCGAGAAGGCCCATGGTTGCTGATAACATCGGACTCTTAAGGATGAGACCATCAGGAATGTAAAGAGCTGAGAGGGAACAAAGAAGGGTGATTCAGGAGACACCTTGTTGTCTCGGGTACCTTGTTCTCCAGCCGTGAAGGCATGGAAGCTGCTGGTTGTTTGCTGTTGCCGGGCAATGTTGTTGACCAATGAATAGTTAGTGGAAAGGTACTGCTGTGGGGCAAATGGTATAGGAAGGGAGCCTGTCCTGAATAAGGGATTGAATGAAGTTGTGCCCTCACTCTGAGAGATGAAGTTACGCCCTCAGTAAGAAACAGTTGAAGTTACATCATCAGTAAAGAGGTAGCAGCAACTAATCCTGGAAGAACCCTGGAGTCCGTGTGGTCATTACGCCACAAATGGCGCCCAAAAAGGGACATAAAAAAAACGAACAGGGACAGGCTAACAGAACAGGGAGAAACAAAAAACAGTGTATGGGAGGGTCCCGCTGGCATATGCAGGACCGACAAACCAGGACTCCAGGAGTTGGAGGGGCAGCCAGAGCCCCCCGGCTGGGCAGCACTCAGTGCCTGCCTCTCCCAGGGATGGGGTTACAAAGTTTGTTAAGGATAGACTTAGTATGCCTGGCAGTTTTTCTCTGTGTTTTAGTTTGTGTTAATCGCTCCTTCTTAATTTGTGTTAATCGCCCTTTTTTATGTTAATAAAGAAGGGGGAGTTGTGGGAGTGTGGCCATGGGTTTTGTCAAGCCCCATGGTTGCTGATAACATCAGACTCTTAAGGATGAGACCATCAGGAATGTAAAGAGTTGAGAGGGAACAAAGAAGGGTGATTCAGGAGACACCTTGTTGTCTCGGGTTGCTTGTTCTCCAGCCCTTAAGGCACGGAAGCTGCTGGGTGTTTGCTGTTGCCAGGCAAAGTTGTTGACCAATGAATATTTAGTGGAAAGGTACTGCTGTGGGCTGAATGTTATAGGAAGAGACACTGTCCTGAATAAGGGATTGAATGAAGTTGTGCCCTCACTCTGAGAGATGAAGTTACACCCTCAGTAAGTGAGAGTTGAAGTTACGTCCTCAGTAAAGAGGTAGCAGTTACTGATCATTAAAGAACCCTGGAGTCCGTGTGGTCATTACGCCACAAATGGCGCCCAAACTGGGACATGAAGAAAACGAACAGGAACCTGAAGAAAACAAACAGGGACATGAAGAACAGGAACAGGGACAGGGTAACAGAACAGGGACAAACAAAACACATCGTATGGGAGGGTCGCGCTGCCATATGCAGGACCCACAAACAAGGACTCCAGGAGTTGGAGGGGAAGCCAGAGCCCCCCGGCTGGGCAGCACTCAGTGCCTGCCTCTCCCAGGGTTGCGGTTACAAAGTTTGTTAAAGATAGACTTAGCATGCCTGGCAGTTTTTCTCTGTGTTTTAGATTGTGTTCATCGCGCTTTTTGATGTTAGTAAAGAAGGGGGAGATGTGGGAGTGTGGACATGGGGGTCGAGAAGCCCCATGGTTGCTGATAACATCAGACTCTTAAGGATGAGACCATCAGGAATGTAAAGAGTTGAGAGGGAACAAAGAAGGGTGATTCAGGAGACACCTTGTTTTCTCCGGTTCCTTGTTCTCCAGCCCTGAAGACAGGGAAGCTGCTGGGTGTTTCCTGTTGCCGGGCAAAGTTGTTGACCAATGAATAGTTAGTGGAAAGGTACTGCTGTGGGCCGAATGTTATAGGAAGGGAGCCTGTCCTGAATAAGGGATAGAATGAAGTTGTGCCCTCACTCTGAGAGATGAAGTTACGCCCTCAGTAAGGGAGAGTTGAAGTTACATCATCAGTAAAGAGGTAGCACTTACTGATCCTGAAAGAACCCTGGAGTCCGTGTGGTCATTACGCCACAAATGGCGCCCAAACTGGGACATGAAGAAAACGAACAGGAACCTGAAGAAAACAAACAGGGACATGAAGAACAGGAACAGGGACAGGGTAACAGAACAGGGACAAACAAAACACATCGTATGGGAGGGTCGCGCTGCCATATGCAGGACCCACAAACAAGGACTCCAGGAGTTGGAGGGGAAGCCAGAGCCCCCCGGCTGGGCAGCACTCAGTGCCTGCCTCTCCCAGGGATGGGGTTACAAAGTTTGTTGAAGATAAATTTAGTATGCCTGGCAGTTTTTCTCTGTGTTTATAATTTGTGTTAATCGCGCCTTCTTAATTTGTGTTAATTGTGCTTACTTAATTTGTGTTACTCGCGCTTTTTTATGTTAATAAGGAAGGGGGAGATGTGGGAGTGTGGCCATGGGGGATGTCAAGCCCCATGGTTGCTGATAACATCGAACTCTTAAGGATGAGACCATCAGGAATGTAAAGAGCTGAGAGGGAACAAAGGAGGGTGATTCAGGAGACACCTTCTTGTCTCGGGTTGCTTGTTCTCCAGCCGTGAAGGCATGGAAGCTGCTGGGTGTTTGCTGTTGCAGGGCAAAGTTGTTGACCAATGAATAGTTAGTGGAAAGGTACTGCTGCGGGGCGAATGTTATAGGAAGAGAGCCTGTCCTGAATAAGGGATTGAATGAAGTTGTGCCCTCACTCCGAGAGATGAAGTTACGCCCTCAGTAAGGGAGAGTTGAAGTTCCATCATCAGTAAAGAGGTAGCAGTTACTGATCCTGAAAGAACCCTGGTGTCCTTGTGGTCATTACGCCCCAAATGGCTCCCAAACAGGGACATGAAGAAAACGAACAGGAACCTGAAGAAAACAAACAGGGACATGAAGAACAGGAACAGGGACAGGGTAACAAACAGGGACAAAAAGAAACAAGGTATGAATAGGGACAGGCTAACAGAACAGGGACAAACAAAAAACATAGTATGGGAGGGTCCCGCTGGCATATGCAGGACCCACAAACAAGGACTCCAGGATTTGGAGGGGCAGCCAGAGCCCCCCGGCTGGTCAGCACTCAGTGCCTGCCTCTCCCAGGGATGGGGTTACAAAGTTTGTTGAAGATAGACTTAGTATGCCTGGCAGTTTTTCTCTGTGTTTTAGTTTGTGTTAATCGCGCCTTCTTAATTTGTGTTAATTGTGCTTTCTTAATTTGTGTTAATCGCGCTTTTTGATGTTAATAAAGAAGGGGGAGATGTGGGAGTGTGGCCATGGGGGTCGAGAAGGCCCATGGTTGCTGATGACATCGGACTCTTAAGGATGAGACCATCAGGAATGTAAAGAGTTGAGAGGGAACAAAGAAGGGTGATTCAGGAGACACCTTGTTGTCTCGGGTTGCTTGTTCTCCAGCCGTGAAGGCATGGAAGCTGCTGGGTGTTTGCTGTTGCCAGGCAAATTGTTGACCAATGAATAGTTAGTAGAAAGGTACTGCTGTGGGGCGTATGTTATAGGATGGGAGCCTGTCCTGAATAAGGGATTGAATGAAGTTGTGCCCTCACTCTGAGAGATGAAGTTGTGCCCTCAGTAAGGGAGAGTTGAAGTTACATCATCAGTAAAGAGGTAGCAGTTACTGAACCTGAAAGAACCCTGGTGTCCGTGTGGTCATTACGCCCCAAATGGCGCCCAAACAGGGACATGAAGAAAACGAACAGGAACCTGAAGAAAACAAACAGGGACATGAACAACAGGAACAGGGACAGCCTAACAGAACAGGGACAAAAAGAAACAAGGTATGAATAGGGACAGGCTAACAGAACAGGGACAAACAAAAAACATCCTATGGGAGGCTCCCGCTGGCATATGCAGGACCCACAAACCAGGACTCCAGCAGTTGGAGGGGCTGCCAGAGCCCCCCGGCTGGGCAGCACTCAGTGCCTGTCTCTCCCAGGGATGGGGTTACAAAGTTTGTTGAAGATAGAACTGGTATGCCTGGCAGTTTTTCTCTGTGTTTTAGCTTGTGTTAATCACGCCTTCTTAATTTGTGTTAATTGTGCTTTCTTAATTTGTGTTAATCGCGCTTTTTGATGTTAATAAAGAAGGGGGAGATGTGGGAGTGTGGCCATGGGGGTCGAGAAGGCCCATGGTTGCTGATAACATCGGACTCTTAAGGATGAGACCATCAGGAATGTAAAGAGTTGAGAGGGAACAAAGAAGGGTGATTCGGGAGACACCTTGTTGTCTCGGGTTCCTTGTTCTCCAGCCCTGAAGGCATGGAAGCTGCTGGGTGTTTGCTGTTGCCAGGCAAATTGATGACCAATGAATATTTAGTAGAAAGGTACTGCTGTGGGGCGAATGTTATAGGATGGGAGCCTGTCCTGAATAAGGGATTGAATGAAGTTGTGCCCTCACTCTGAGAGATGAAGTTGTGCCCTCAGTAAGGGAGAGTTGAAGTTACATCATCAGTAAAGAGGTAGCAGTTACTGAACCTGAAAGAACCCTGGTGTCCGTGTGGTCATTACGCCCCAAATGGCGCCCAAACAGGGACATGAAGAAAACGAACAGGAACCTGAAGAAAACAAACAGGGACATGAACAACAGGAACAGGGACAGCCTAACAGAACAGGGACAAAAAGAAACAAGGTATGAATAGGGACAGGCTAACAGAACAGGGACAAACAAAAAACATCCTATGGGAGGCTCCCGCTGGCATATGCAGGACCCACAAACCAGGACTCCAGGAGTTGGAGGGGAAGCCAGAGCCCCCCGGCTGGGCAGCACTCAGTGCCTGCCTCTCCCAGGGTTGCGGTTACAAAGTTTGTTAAAGATAGACTTAGCATGCCTGGCAGTTTTTCTCTGTGTTTTAGATTGTGTTCATCGCGCTTTTTGATGTTAGTAAAGAAGGGGGAGATGTGGGAGTGTGGACATGGGGGTCGAGAAGCCCCATGGTTGCTGATAACATCAGACTCTTAAGGATGAGACCATCAGGAATGTAAAGAGTTGAGAGGGAACAAAGAAGGGTGATTCAGGAGACACCTTGTTTTCTCCGGTTCCTTGTTCTCCAGCCCTGAAGACAGGGAAGCTGCTGGGTGTTTCCTGTTGCCGGGCAAAGTTGTTGACCAATGAATAGTTAGTGGAAAGGTACTGCTGTGGGCCGAATGTTATAGGAAGGGAGCCTGTCCTGAATAAGGGATAGAATGAAGTTGTGCCCTCACTCTGAGAGATGAAGTTACGCCCTCAGTAAGGGAGAGTTGAAGTTACATCATCAGTAAAGAGGTAGCACTTACTGATCCTGAAAGAACCCTGGAGTCCGTGTGGTCATTACGCCACAAATGGCGCCCAAACTGGGACATGAAGAAAACGAACAGGAACCTGAAGAAAACAAACAGGGACATGAAGAACAGGAACAGGGACAGGGTAACAGAACAGGGACAAACAAAACACATCGTATGGGAGGGTCGCGCTGCCATATGCAGGACCCACAAACAAGGACTCCAGGAGTTGGAGGGGAAGCCAGAGCCCCCCGGCTGGGCAGCACTCAGTGCCTGCCTCTCCCAGGGATGGGGTTACAAAGTTTGTTGAAGATAAATTTAGTATGCCTGGCAGTTTTTCTCTGTGTTTATAATTTGTGTTAATCGCGCCTTCTTAATTTGTGTTAATTGTGCTTACTTAATTTGTGTTACTCGCGCTTTTTTATGTTAATAAGGAAGGGGGAGATGTGGGAGTGTGGCCATGGGGGATGTCAAGCCCCATGGTTGCTGATAACATCGAACTCTTAAGGATGAGACCATCAGGAATGTAAAGAGCTGAGAGGGAACAAAGGAGGGTGATTCAGGAGACACCTTCTTGTCTCGGGTTGCTTGTTCTCCAGCCGTGAAGGCATGGAAGCTGCTGGGTGTTTGCTGTTGCAGGGCAAAGTTGTTGACCAATGAATAGTTAGTGGAAAGGTACTGCTGCGGGGCGAATGTTATAGGAAGAGAGCCTGTCCTGAATAAGGGATTGAATGAAGTTGTGCCCTCACTCCGAGAGATGAAGTTACGCCCTCAGTAAGGGAGAGTTGAAGTTCCATCATCAGTAAAGAGGTAGCAGTTACTGATCCTGAAAGAACCCTGGTGTCCTTGTGGTCATTACGCCCCAAATGGCTCCCAAACAGGGACATGAAGAAAACGAACAGGAACCTGAAGAAAACAAACAGGGACATGAAGAACAGGAACAGGGACAGGGTAACAAACAGGGACAAAAAGAAACAAGGTATGAATAGGGACAGGCTAACAGAACAGGGACAAACAAAAAACATAGTATGGGAGGGTCCCGCTGGCATATGCAGGACCCACAAACAAGGACTCCAGGATTTGGAGGGGCAGCCAGAGCCCCCCGGCTGGTCAGCACTCAGTGCCTGCCTCTCCCAGGGATGGGGTTACAAAGTTTGTTGAAGATAGACTTAGTATGCCTGGCAGTTTTTCTCTGTGTTTTAGTTTGTGTTAATCGCGCCTTCTTAATTTGTGTTAATTGTGCTTTCTTAATTTGTGTTAATCGCGCTTTTTGATGTTAATAAAGAAGGGGGAGATGTGGGAGTGTGGCCATGGGGGTCGAGAAGGCCCATGGTTGCTGATGACATCGGACTCTTAAGGATGAGACCATCAGGAATGTAAAGAGTTGAGAGGGAACAAAGAAGGGTGATTCAGGAGACACCTTGTTGTCTCGGGTTGCTTGTTCTCCAGCCGTGAAGGCATGGAAGCTGCTGGGTGTTTGCTGTTGCCAGGCAAATTGTTGACCAATGAATAGTTAGTAGAAAGGTACTGCTGTGGGGCGAATGTTATAGGATGGGAGCCTGTCCTGAATAAGGGATTGAATGAAGTTGTGCCCTCACTCTGAGAGATGAAGTTGTGCCCTCAGTAAGGGAGAGTTGAAGTTACATCATCAGTAAAGAGGTAGCAGTTACTGAACCTGAAAGAACCCTGGTGTCCGTGTGGTCATTACGCCCCAAATGGCGCCCAAACAGGGACATGAAGAAAACGAACAGGAACCTGAAGAAAACAAACAGGGACATGAACAACAGGAACAGGGACAGCCTAACAGAACAGGGACAAAAAGAAACAAGGTATGAATAGGGACAGGCTAACAGAACAGGGACAAACAAAAAACATCCTATGGGAGGCTCCCGCTGGCATATGCAGGACCCACAAACCAGGACTCCAGCAGTTGGAGGGGCTGCCAGAGCCCCCCGGCTGGGCAGCACTCAGTGCCTGTCTCTCCCAGGGATGGGGTTACAAAGTTTGTTGAAGATAGAACTGGTATGCCTGGCAGTTTTTCTCTGTGTTTTAGCTTGTGTTAATCACGCCTTCTTAATTTGTGTTAATTGTGCTTTCTTAATTTGTGTTAATCGCGCTTTTTGATGTTAATAAAGAAGGGGGAGATGTGGGAGTGTGGCCATGGGGGTCGAGAAGGCCCATGGTTGCTGATAACATCGGACTCTTAAGGATGAGACCATCAGGAATGTAAAGAGTTGAGAGGGAACAAAGAAGGGTGATTCGGGAGACACCTTGTTGTCTCGGGTTCCTTGTTCTCCAGCCCTGAAGGCATGGAAGCTGCTGGGTGTTTGCTGTTGCCAGGCAAATTGATGACCAATGAATATTTAGTAGAAAGGTACTGCTGTGGGGCGAATGTTATAGGATGGGAGCCTGTCCTGAATAAGGGATTGAATGAAGTTGTGCCCTCACTCTGAGAGATGAAGTTGTGCCCTCAGTAAGGGAGAGTTGAAGTTACATCATCAGTAAAGAGGTAGCAGTTACTGAACCTGAAAGAACCCTGGTGTCCGTGTGGTCATTACGCCCCAAATGGCGCCCAAACAGGGACATGAAGAAAACGAACAGGAACCTGAAGAAAACAAACAGGGACATGAACAACAGGAACAGGGACAGCCTAACAGAACAGGGACAAAAAGAAACAAGGTATGAATAGGGACAGGCTAACAGAACAGGGACAAACAAAAAACATCCTATGGGAGGCTCCCGCTGGCATATGCAGGACCCACAAACCAGGACTCCAGCAGTTGGAGGGGCTGCCAGAGCCCCCCGGCTGGGCAGCACTCAGTGCCTGTCTCTCCCAGGGATGGGGTTACAAAGTTTGTTGAAGATAGAACTGGTATGGCTGGCAGTTTTTCTCTGTGTTTTAGTTTGTGTTAATCGCGCCTTCTTAATTTGTGTTAATTGTGCTTTCTTAATTTGTGTTAATCGCGCTTTTTGATGTTAATAAAGAAGGGGGAGATGTGGGAGTGTGGCCATGGGGGTCGAGAAGGCCCATGGTTGCTGATAACCTCGAACTCTTAAGGATGAGACCATCAGGAATGTAAAGAGCTGAGAGGGAACAAAGAAGGGTGATTCAGGAGACACCTTGTTGTCTCGGGTTGCTTGTTCTCCAGCCGTGAAGGCATGGAAGCTGCTGGGTGTTTGCTGTTGCCAGGCAAATTGTTGACCAATGAATAGTCAGTAAAAAGGTACTGCTGTGGGGCGAATGTTATACGATGGGGGCCTGTCCTGAATAAGGGATAGAATGAAGTTGTGCCCTCACTCTGAGAGATGAAGTTACGCCCTCAGTAAGGGAGAGTTGAAGTTACATCATCAGTAAAGAGGTAGCAGCAACTGATCCTGGAAGAACCCTGGAGTCCGTGTGGTCATTACGCCACAAATGGCGCCCAAACAGGGACATAAAAAGACGAACAGGGACAGGCTAACAGAACAGGGACAAACAAAAAACATAGTATGGGAGGGTCCCGCTGGCATATGCAGGACCCACAAAGAAGGACTCCAGGATTTGGAGGGGCAGCCAGAGCCCCCCGGCTGGGCAGCCCTCAGTGCCTGCCTCTCCCAGGGATGGGGTTACAAGGTTTGTTAAAGATAGACTTAGTATGCCTGGCAGTTTTTCTCTGTGTTTTAGTTTGTGTTAATCGCGCCTTCTTAATTTGTGTTAATCGCGCTTTTTTATGTTAATAAAGAAGGGGGTGATGTGGGAGTGTAGCCATGGGGGTTGAGAAGGCCCATGGTTGCTGATGACATCGGACTCTTAAGGATGACACCATCAGGAATGTAAAGAGCTGAGAGGGAACAAAGGAGGGTGATTCAGGAGACACCTTCTTGTCTCGGGTTGCTTGTTCTCCAGCCCTGAAGACAGGGAAGCTGCTGGGTGTTTGCTGTTGCCGGGCAAAGTTGTTGACCAATGAATAGTTAGTGGAAAGGTACTGCTGCGGGGCGAATGTTATAGGAAGAGAGCCTGTCCTGAATAAGGGATTGAATGAAGTTGTGCCCTCACTCCGAGAGATGAAGTTACGCCCTCAGTAAGGGAGAGTTGAAGTTCCATCATCAGTAAAGAGGTAGCAGTTACTGATCCTGAAAGAACCCTGGTGTCCTTGTGGTCATTACGCCACAAATGGCTCCCAAACAGGGACATGAAGAAAACGAACAGGAACCTGAAGAAAACAAACAGGGACATGAAGAACAGGAACAGGGACAGGCTAACAAACAGGGACAAAAAGAAACAAGGTATGAATAGGGACAGGCTAACAGAACAGGGACAAACAAAAAACATAGTATGGGAGGGTCCCGCTGGCATATGCAGGACCCACAAAGAAGGACTCCAGGAGTTGGAGGGGCAGCCAGAGCCCCCCGGCTGGTCAGCACTCAGTGCCTGCCTCTCCCAGGGATGGGGTTACAAAGTTTGTTGAAGATAGACTTAGTATGCCTGGCAGTTTTTCTCTGTGTTTTAGTTTGTGTTAATCGCGCCTTCTTAATTTGTGTTAATTGTGCTTTCTTAATTTGTGTTAATCGCGCTTTTTGATGTTAATGAAGAAGGGGGAGATGTGGGAGTGTGGCCATGGGGGTCGAGAAGGCCCATGGTTGCTGATGACATCGGACTCTTAAGGATGAGACCATCAGGAATGTAAAGAGTTGAGAGGGAACAAAGAAGGGTGATTCAGGAGACACCTTGTTGTCTCGGGTTGCTTGTTCTCCAGCCGTGAAGGCATGGAAGCTGCTGGGTGTTTGCTGTTGCCAGGCAAATTGTTGACCAATGAATAGTTAGTAGAAAGGTACTGCTGTGGGGCGAATGTTATAGGATGGGAGCCTGTCCTGAATAAGGGATTGAATGAAGTTGTGCCCTCACTCTGAGAGATGAAGTTGTGCCCTCAGTAAGGGAGAGTTGAAGTTACATCATCAGTAAAGAGGTAGCAGTTACTGAACCTGAAAGAACCCTGGTGTCCGTGTGGTCATTACGCCCCAAATGGCGCCCAAACAGGGACATGAAGAAAACGAACAGGAACCTGAAGAAAACAAACAGGGACATGAACAACAGGAACAGGGACAGCCTAACAGAACAGGGACAAAAAGAAACAAGGTATGAATAGGGACAGGCTAACAGAACAGGGACAAACAAAAAACATCCTATGGGAGGCTCCCGCTGGCATATGCAGGACCCACAAACCAGGACTCCAGCAGTTGGAGGGGCTGCCAGAGCCCCCCGGCTGGGCAGCACTCAGTGCCTGTCTCTCCCAGGGATGGGGTTACAAAGTTTGTTGAAGATAGAACTGGTATGGCTGGCAGTTTTTCTCTGTGTTTTAGTTTGTGTTAATCGCGCCTTCTTAATTTGTGTTAATTGTGCTTTCTTAATTTGTGTTAATCGCGCTTTTTGATGTTAATAAAGAAGGGGGAGATGTGGGAGTGTGGCCATGGGGGTCGAGAAGGCCCATGGTTGCTGATAACATCGGACTCTTAAGGATGAGACCATCAGGAATGTAAAGAGTTGAGAGGGAACAAAGAAGGGTGATTCGGGAGACACCTTGTTGTCTCGGGTTCCTTGTTCTCCAGCCGTGAAGGCATGGAAGCTGCTGGGTGTTTGCTGTTGCCAGGCAAATTGTTGACCAATGAATAGTTAGTAGAAAGGTACTGCTGTGGGGCGAATGTTATAGGATGGGAGCCTGTCCTGAATAAGGGATTGAATGAAGTTGTGCCCTCACTCTGAGAGATGAAGTTGTGCCCTCAGTAAGGGAGAGTTGAAGTTACATCATCAGTAAAGAGGTAGCAGCAACTAATCCTGGAAGAACCCTGGAGTCCGTGTGGTCATTACGCCACAAATGGCGCCCAAAAAGGGACATAAAAAAAACGAACAGGGACAGGCTAACAGAACAGGGAGAAACAAAAAACAGTGTATGGGAGGGTCCCGCTGGCATATGCAGGACCGACAAACCAGGACTCCAGGAGTTGGAGGGGCAGCCAGAGCCCCCCGGCTGGGCAGCACTCAGTGCCTGCCTCTCCCAGGGATGGGGTTACAAAGTTTGTTAAGGATAGACTTAGTATGCCTGGCAGTTTTTCTCTGTGTTTTAGTTTGTGTTAATCGCTCCTTCTTAATTTGTGTTAATCGCCCTTTTTTATGTTAATAAAGAAGGGGGAGATGTGGGAGTGTGGCCATGGGGGTCGAGAAGCCCCATGGTTGCTGATAACATCAGACTCTTAAGGATGAGACCATCAGGAATTTAAAGAGCTGAGAGGGAACAAAGAAGGGTGATTCAGGAGACACCTTGTTGTCTCGGGTTGCTTGTTCTCCAGCCGTGAAGGCATGGAAGCTGCTGGGTGTTTGCTGTTGCCAGGCAAAGTTGTTGACCAATGAATAGTTAGTGGAAAGGTACTGCTGTGGGCTGAATGTTATAGGAAGAGACACTGTCCTGAATAAGGGATTGAATGAAGTTGTGCCCTCACTCTGAGAGATGAAGTTACGCCCTCAGTAAGGGAGAGTTGAAGTTACGTCCTCAGTAAAGAGGTAGCAGTTACTGATCATTAAAGAACCCTGGAGTCCGTGTGGTCATTACGCCACAAATGGCGCCCAAACTGGGACATGAAGAAAACGAACAGGAACCTGAAGAAAACAAACAGGGACATGAAGAACAGGAACAGGGACAGGGTAACAGAACAGGGACAAACAAAACACATCGTATGGGAGGGTCGCGCTGCCATATGCAGGACCCACAAACAAGGACTCCAGGAGTTGGAGGGGAAGCCAGAGCCCCCCGGCTGGGCAGCACTCAGTGCCTGCCTCTCCCAGGGATGGGGTTACAAAGTTTGTTAAAGATAGACTTAGCATGCCTGGCAGTTTTTCTCTGTGTTTTAGTTTGTGTTAATCGCGCTTTTTGATGTTAATAAAGAAGGGGGAGATGTGGGAGTGTGGACATGGGGGTCGAGAAGGCCCATGGTTGCTGATAACATCAGACTCTTAAGGATGAGACCATCAGGAATGTAAAGAGTTGAGAGGGAACAAAGAAGGGTGATTCAGGAGACACCTTGTTTTCTCCGGTTCCTTGTTCTCCAGCCCTGAAGACAGGGAAGCTGCTGGGTGTTTCCTGTTGCCGGGCAAAGTTGTTGACCAATGAATAGTTAGTGGAAAGGTACTGCTGTGGGCCGAATGTTATAGGAAGGGAGCCTGTCCTGAATAAGGGATAGAATGAAGTTGTGCCCTCACTCTGAGAGATGAAGTTACGCCCTCAGTAAGGGAGAGTTGAAGTTACATCATCAGTAAAGAGGTAGCAGCAACTGATCCTGGAAGAACCCTTGAGTCCGTGTGGTCATTACGCCCCAAACGGCGCCCAAACAGGGATATAAAAAGACGAACAGGGACAGGCTAACAGAACAGGGACAAACAAAAATCATCCTATGGGAGGCTCCCGCTGGCATATGCAGGACCCACAAACAAGGACTCCAGGAGTTGGAGGGGCAGCCAGATTCCCCCGGCTGGGCAGCACTCAGTGCCTGCCTCTCCCAGGGATGGGGTTACAAAGTTTGTTAAGGATAGACTTAGTATGCCTGGCAGTTTTTCTCTGTGTTTTAGTTTGTGTTAATCGCTCCTTCTTAATTTGTGTTAATCGCCCTTTTTTATGTTAATAAAGAAGGGGGAGATGTGGGAGTGTGGCCATGGGGGTCGAGAAGGCCCATGGTTGCTGATAACATCGGACTCTTAAGGATGAGACCATCAGGAATTTAAAGAGCTGAGAGGGAACAAAGAAGGGTGATTCAGGAGACACCTTGTTGTCTCGGGTTGCTTGTTCTCCAGCCGTGAAGGCATGGAAGCTGCTGGGTGTTTGCTGTTGCCAGGCAAAGTTGTTGACCAATGAATAGTTAGTGGAAAGGTACTGCTGTGGGCTGAATGTTATAGGAAGAGACACTGTCCTGAATAAGGGATTGAATGAAGTTGTGCCCTCACTCTGAGAGATGAAGTTACGCCCTCAGTAAGGGAGAGTTGAAGTTACGTCCTCAGTAAAGAGGTAGCAGTTACTGATCATTAAAGAACCCTGGAGTCCGTGTGGTCATTACGCCACAAATGGCGCCCAAACTGGGACATGAAGAAAACGAACAGGAACCTGAAGAAAACAAACAGGGACATGAAGAACAGGAACAGGGACAGGGTAACAGAACAGGGACAAACAAAACACATCGTATGGGAGGGTCGCGCTGCCATATGCAGGACCCACAAACAAGGACTCCAGGAGTTGGAGGGGAAGCCAGAGCCCCCCGGCTGGGCAGCACTCAGTGCCTGCCTCTCCCAGGGATGGGGTTACAAAGTTTGTTAAAGATAGACTTAGCATGCCTGGCAGTTTTTCTCTGTGTTTTAGTTTGTGTTAATCGCGCTTTTTGATGTTAATAAAGAAGGGGGAGATGTGGGAGTGTGGACATGGGGGTCGAGAAGGCCCATGGTTGCTGATAACATCAGACTCTTAAGGATGAGACCATCAGGAATGTAAAGAGTTGAGAGGGAACAAAGAAGGGTGATTCAGGAGACACCTTGTTTTCTCCGGTTCCTTGTTCTCCAGCCCTGAAGACAGGGAAGCTGCTGGGTGTTTCCTGTTGCCGGGCAAAGTTGTTGACCAATGAATAGTTAGTGGAAAGGTACTGCTGTGGGCCGAATGTTATAGGAAGGGAGCCTGTCCTGAATAAGGGATAGAATGAAGTTGTGCCCTCACTCTGAGAGATGAAGTTACGCCCTCAGTAAGGGAGAGTTGAAGTTACATCATCAGTAAAGAGGTAGCAGCAACTGATCCTGGAAGAACCCTTGAGTCCGTGTGGTCATTACGCCCCAAACGGCGCCCAAACAGGGATATAAAAAGACGAACAGGGACAGGCTAACAGAACAGGGACAAACAAAAATCATCCTATGGGAGGCTCCCGCTGGCATATGCAGGACCCACAAACAAGGACTCCAGGAGTTGGAGGGGCAGCCAGATTCCCCCGGCTGGGCAGCACTCAGTGCCTGCCTCTCCCAGGGATGGGGTTACAAAGTTTGTTAAGGATAGACTTAGTATGCCTGGCAGTTTTTCTCTGTGTTTTAGTTTGTGTTAATCGCTCCTTCTTAATTTGTGTTAATCGCCCTTTTTTATGTTAATAAAGAAGGGGGAGATGTGGGAGTGTGGCCATGGGGGTCGAGAAGGCCCATGGTTGCTGATAACATCGGACTCTTAAGGATGAGACCATCAGGAATTTAAAGAGCTGAGAGGGAACAAAGAAGGGTGATTCAGGAGACACCTTGTTGTCTCGGGTTGCTTGTTCTCCAGCCGTGAAGGCATGGAAGCTGCTGGGTGTTTGCTGTTGCCAGGCAAAGTTGTTGACCAATGAATAGTTAGTGGAAAGGTACTGCTGTGGGCTGAATGTTATAGGAAGAGACACTGTCCTGAATAAGGGATTGAATGAAGTTGTGCCCTCACTCTGAGAGATGAAGTTACGCCCTCAGTAAGGGAGAGTTGAAGTTACGTCCTCAGTAAAGAGGTAGCAGTTACTGATCATTAAAGAACCCTGGAGTCCGTGTGGTCATTACGCCACAAATGGCGCCCAAACTGGGACATGAAGAAAACGAACAGGAACCTGAAGAAAACAAACAGGGACATGAAGAACAGGAACAGGGACAGGGTAACAGAACAGGGACAAACAAAACACATCGTATGGGAGGGTCGCGCTGCCATATGCAGGACCCACAAACAAGGACTCCAGGAGTTGGAGGGGAAGCCAGAGCCCCCCGGCTGGGCAGCACTCAGTGCCTGCCTCTCCCAGGGATGGGGTTACAAAGTTTGTTAAAGATAGACTTAGCATGCCTGGCAGTTTTTCTCTGTGTTTTAGTTTGTGTTAATCGCGCTTTTTGATGTTAATAAAGAAGGGGGAGATGTGGGAGTGTGGACATGGGGGTCGAGAAGGCCCATGGTTGCTGATAACATCAGACTCTTAAGGATGAGACCATCAGGAATGTAAAGAGTTGAGAGGGAACAAAGAAGGGTGATTCAGGAGACACCTTGTTTTCTCCGGTTCCTTGTTCTCCAGCCCTGAAGACAGGGAAGCTGCTGGGTGTTTCCTGTTGCCGGGCAAAGTTGTTGACCAATGAATAGTTAGTGGAAAGGTACTGCTGTGGGCCGAATGTTATAGGAAGGGAGCCTGTCCTGAATAAGGGATAGAATGAAGTTGTGCCCTCACTCTGAGAGATGAAGTTACGCCCTCAGTAAGGGAGAGTTGAAGTTACATCATCAGTAAAGAGGTAGCACTTACTGATCCTGGAAGAACCCTTGAGTCCGTGTGGTCATTACGCCCCAAATGGCGCCCAAGCAGGGATATAAAAAGACGAACAGGGACAGGCTAACAGAACAGGGACAAACAAAAATCATCCTATGAGAGGCTCCCGCTGGCATATGCAGGACCCACAAAGAAGGACTCCAGGAGTTGGAGGGGCAGCCAGATTCCCCCGGCTGGTCAGCACTCAGTGCCTGCCTCTCTCAGGGATGCGGTTACAAGGTTTGTTAAAGATAGACTTAGTATGCCTGGCAGTTTTTCTCTGTGTTTTAGTTTGTGTTAATCGCGCCTTCTTAATTTGTGTTAATCGCACTGTTTTATGTTAATAAAGAAGGGGGAGATGTGGGAGTGTGGCCATGGGGGTCGAGAAGGCCCATGGTTGCTGATAACATCAGACTCTTAAGGATGAGACCATCAGGAATGTAAAGAGCTGAGAGGGAACAAAGAAGGGTGATTCAGGAGACACCTTGTTGTCTCGGGTTGCTTGTTCTCCAGCCCTTAAGGCATGGAAGCTGCTGGGTGTTTGCTGTTGCCGGGCAAAGTTGTTGACCAATGAATAGTTAGTGGAAATGTACTGCTGTGGGGCGAATGTTATAGGAAGGGAGCCTGTCCTGAATAAGGGATAGAATGAAGTTGTGCCCTCACTCTGAGAGATGAAGTTATGCCCTTAGTAAGAGGGAGTTGATATTACAACATCAATAGATGTAGCAGATTCTGATCCTGAAAGAACCCTGGTGTGCGTGTGGTCATTGCGTCACAAATGGCGTCCAAACAGGGAAATAAAAAAAACGAACAGGGACAGGCTAACAGAACAGGGAGAAACAAAAAACAGCGTATGGGATGGTCACGCTGGCATATGCAGGACCCACAAACAAGGACTCCAGGAGTTGGAGGGGCAGCCAGAGCCCCCCTGTTAGTGTTGGGGAGAATCGAATGGATGTTTTACTGATGTCTCTTAGGTAGTGGGACATACAGTATAATTAAGCATTGCCAAATGTACTTACATTATCAATTAATCTATGTACACTGAAAACTTAGGGAGTACACTGAACATTTAAAGGAATCGTTGAAGGGGAACCCTGGGAGGGAACAGGTACAACCTGACCTTGGATAAGGGCCTGGAAATGCTGAAATGAGTTGAAGCAGAACCAAGGAGCGGAGGGAGCATGCGTCGAGTGAGAAAGGTGAAAAGTTTAGCGGAGAGGAAGACTCCTTACTTCATCTGGACGACCACCTGGACGACCACCAGAGTGCGCCACGCATGTGCAAAGGGGAGGGGAGCTAATTAGAATGGAATGCGAGGCTGATGTTGCAACCTGTAATGAATATGTATACCTTACGTAATGTTGAATGTATAAATAATGGCTGGGAAGTAACGGGACTTGAAGCCAGATTTGGGCACCTGCCCCGGCTTCCAGCGCTGAATAAAGCACCTTCATATAATCACTTGGTGGTTATGTGGTTGCTACGCTAACATTTTGGCGACCCAGATGGGACTGCGTGGGCACTGCTGAGGCGGATCGTGTCTCGGTTTCGCTCCAGCCGGCACCGAGGGATTCTCGGGGAGCAGTCGACCACGACCGACCTCCGCTGCTCACGACGTACCACTGGAGTGGTAAGCAAAGGTGCTTTCAACTTTGGGTATTCGGTACCGATTTGGTTGGGAAAGCCTGCCGGTCAGACGCGGCGAAAGCCACGCTCGGTTGGGCAGGGAGCTCCCGGGATAAGCCTAGGCGCCGTCCGTTAGACAGAGCGAAAGCTCTGCAGGTTCGGCATTGGTGGTTTGGTATTGGTAATTGTGTTGGTTTGTGCTGAAGGGTCAGCACCTGGTATTATTGGTATGTGGTAAGCACGCTGCTGCTCCGGCAGCTTCTGGGAGAGCACACTGCTGCTCCGGCAGCTTCTGGGAGAGCGTGCTGCTGCTTCGGCAGCTTCTGGGAGAGCACGCTGCTGCTCCGGCAGCTTCTGGGAGAGCACGCTGCTGCTCCGGCAGCTTTTGGGAGAGTGTGCTGCTGCTCCGGCAGCTTCTGGGAGAGCACGCTGCTGCTCCGGCAGCTTTTGGGTTTGTATCATAAGCTCAAAATGAAAAAGATTAAAGGAATTCTGGGAAAAGATGTACCTATCCCGCGGACATCCCCACTGGGGTGTTTGCTAGCACATTGGAAAGAGGGAGGTTTTGGTCAAGAAATGCGGAAAGGAAAGCTGATTGATTATTGTAATATTTGGTGGCCACAGTATAAACTAGAGGACCAAGAAACTTGGCCTGAGAATGGAACATTGCAATATAATACAATTTTACGATTAATGCTATTTTGTAAGCGGGAAGTAAAATATGATGAACTGCCGTATGTGGAATTATTCTTTTATTTGCGCCGAAAGCCTGATTGGCAGCATGCTTGTGGAATAATGGTGCTTGAAGTTTCAACTGAGGAACGTTGTTGTGCATGTACTAAGGAGGGACGCTGTATACAGCATCAGGCAATAGAGAATAATAAGTATTATGGGGAAATGAATAATGGAAATATTGATTTGGAAGTTGCGCCGTCCCGCCGGAAGAGCCAGGACAGGGAGGGAAAAGAGAAAAGGAAGATAGCAGTAGTGATGGAGAATCCCCGACTTTAGTCTCCCCTGTGTCACATAGGACCCGGCAACAGCGAAGGGCAGGAGAAACTATAAATGAACAGAGAGGGAAAATAATCGCTCCCCTCAGGCAAGGAGTGGGGACAGAAGGACCGGTATATGTTAAGGTGCCTTTTCAGCTGGGGACTTAATGATATGGAAACAAGCAGCCGGCACCTACAGGGAAAACCCAGATAAAGTAGCCAGGGTAATGAAAATGATAATTAAAACCCAAAATCCCGATTGGGATGATCTCCAGGTGATCCTGGATACTTTGATGGACTCGACAGAAAAAGACATGGCATTGCGGGCAGCCAGAGAGAGAGCCCGAGAAGATATATGAAATGGATTAGTGCTTGGAAATCTAGATCAAAACTTCCCCACCGAGGATCCCCAATGGGATTATAACACAGGGGATGGAATAAGGAGGCTGAAGAGATATCAAGATTGGGTACAAGTCGGGGTATAGAATGCCATGCCCCGGACCATAAATTGGTCAAAATTGTATAATGTCAGGCAAGAAAAAGCGGAATCACCTTCCGCCTTTTTAGAGAGATTGAAAGAAACTGCTAAGAAATATACAGATTTAGACGTAGAGACTGAGCAAGCTAAAGCTCAATTAGCACTCATTTTCCTGGGACAAGCCCAAGAGGATATTAGGAAGAAATTGCAAAAGTTGGAAGGTGCAGATCTGAGAAATTTGGATAGGCTGTTGGAAATAGCCTGGAAAGTGTATAATAACAGAGAAAAGGAAACGACAAAAAGGCAACAACAGAACTTATTAGCAGTAATTCAAGGGAGAGAACATGCAAGATTAAGGGGCAGGGGAAGAGGAAATATTAACGGTTGAGGTAGAGGAACAGGGAGAGGCTACCCGAGCTCAGGGGGAAACCGGCTGGGTCTTAACCAATGTGCCCATTGTAAGGGGGAGGGTCATTGGAAAAACGAGTGCCCTCTCCGTGGACAGCTGATCGTTGGTGGGGGAAATTCGTTCCGAAACCAAGAAGCAGCTAAGGCGATGGTTCTCGGGGAGTATAATAGCTGACTAGGAGATCCGGTAGCAGAAACTAAAGAGCCCTTGGTAAAAATTCAAATAGGAAATAAGGAAGTAAAATTTTTAATTGATACAGGGGCCACATATTCAGTGCTCAATAGATTAAGTGGTAAGATAGGGGAAAGGAAAACTACTATTGTAGGTGCCACCGGGAAGGAGGAAATACGGCCGTTCTTACAACCCCTTGATTTACGGTTTGGAGGTAAAGAAATTACGCATGATTTTTTATATGTACCAGAATGCCCTATTCCTCTTTTGGGACGGGATTTGCTAACTAAACTAAACGCTACCATAATGTTTGAAGATGGAGAATTGATTATGAGAATCCCGGAATCAAAAGTGGGACAAATATTAATGATTAAAGAGAAGGCTGTTCCTCATATACCAAAAGAGGTAGAAAATGCAGTAATGCCTACGATTTGGGAAACGGACGTGCCCGGAAAATCAAAAGTAGCCCAGCCAGTAAAAATTGAACTTAAGGAAGGGGCCCGACCGGTACGGATTAAACAGTACCCATTGAAGCTAGAAGCTAGGCTAGGAATAGTAAAGATTATAGATAAATTTCTTAGCTACCACATTCTGGAGGAATGCAAATCTGAATATAATACCCCAATTTTCCCAGTAAAGAAACCTAATGGGGAATACAGGCTAGTGCAGGACCTTAGGGCAATAAACGAAATAACAAAAGATATTCACCCAGTGGTGGCTAATCCTTATATATTGTTAACATCTGTAAAAGAGAAATATAAGTGGTTTACGGTAATTGATTTAAAAGATGCCTTCTTCTGCATACCCATTGACAAGGATAGTAGAAAACTTTTTGCTTTTGAATGGGAAAATCCACGGAACGGACGAAAGATGCAACTAACCTGGACCAGGTTGCCTCAAGGATTCAAGAATAGCCCGACCCTCTTCGGCGGTCAACTAGCTAAAGAAATAGAAGATTGGATTAACCAAGGACAGATTCAGGTACCAAAGGATCGATACCTGCTGTTACAATATGTGGACGATATATTAATAGCTACCGAAGGAGAGTCAGAATGTATTCAGGTAACTATTGATATTTTGAATCAATTGGGACTAAATGGGTACAAGGTTTCTAAACAAAAGGCACAAATCGCGTGCACAACAGTAATTTATTTGGGATGTGAAATTTCTCAAGGACAAAGAAAATTGGGAGTTAACCGAATACAAGCTATTTGTGAAATCCCCGAGCCGCGAAATTTGCATGAACTACGGGCTTTCCTAGGTATGGCCGGGTGGTGCAGACTGTGGGTAATGGACTATGGACTCATAGCAAAGCCCCTCTATGAAACCCAAAAGGCCTGTACATTTACCTGGGGAAAGCCACAACAAGAGGCCTTTAAGAAATTAAAAGAAGCCCTGATAAAGGCGCCTGCCTTGGGCTTGCCGGACTTATCAAAGGACTTCCAGCTGTTTGTGCATGAGAGACAACGATTGGCATTAGGAGTACTGACCCAGCGACTTGGGAGCTGGAAAAGACCTGTGGGGTACGACTGTAGGACGACTAGCTAATTAGCAAATAGACTTTGTGGAACTGCCTAAAGCAAGAGGTTATAAATACCTATTGGTAGGGGTTGATACTTTTTCAGGATGGCCGGAGGCCCTTCCCTGTCGCACCAACCAAGCAAAGGAAACGGTAAAATGGTTACTACGGGAAATAATCCCTAGATTTGGTGTACCGTTGGATATTTCTTCAGACAGGGGACCACATTTCATTGCCAATGTGGTTAAGGAGGTTAGTAGGTTACTGGGAATTACCTGGAACTTACATACCCCATGGAGGCCTCAATCTAGTGGTCAGGTAGAGAGGATGAACCAAACTTTAAAAGGACAATTAAGCAAAATCTGTCAGGAAGCTAAGATACAGTGGCCACAGGCCTTACCAATAGCCTTGCTAAGAATTAGAATAAAGCCAAGAAGTGGGATGTCAGTAAGTCCCTATGAAATCATGTATGGAAAACCTTATGAGTCTCCTGAACCGAACCCGAATATGCATGTTACCGGTAAACAGGATGTATATAATTATGTTTTATCCCTTGGTAAGACTTTAGCTCAACTACGCAGCGTTCTGGTGTGGAACCGACCCCTGGCCTTGGAGAATCCAGTGCATGATATACAGCCAGGAGACAGAGTCTACATCAAAAATTGGAACGAGGAACCCTTGAAGGAACGGTGGGATGGACCTTACCAAGTTCTACTGATGTGGAAAATGACATATCCCAACTGGCTCATGTGGAAGACGAGCTAGAGGAAGAAAAGCAAGAAGCTGACCAAAATTGGTTGGGAGCAACTTTTGAGGGACTAGGCCTTCATCTGGAAGGATGGCTCAAGTCCCTCCTACAAAGCATTGTGCTGCTGTTAATTGTATTCGCTGCAATGGGAGTAATGTTCTCGTGCGTGAAAGGAGAAATAGTTAGGAGTAGTGCATGGAATCGCCGAATAATGAGAGTCCTTACTGGGAATCACCCAGAACACCCTATCCCACTTACTCCACCCCCATCCTATAGTACTAGCGTTAACAAGCAGGCATAGAGGAATCAATAAGATAGTAGACTAACGAAGATGCGTTAAGATTATACTTACTAATCTCTATATCAAGTTATACTCACTAACATCTACTAACCTGATTCAACCTAATAGTAATGAAAATACTTGCTCTTGGTATGAGTGAAGTATTTTCAAAGGGGGGAAATGTTAGTGTTGGGGAGAATCGAATGGATGTTTTACTAATGTCTCTTAGGTAATGGGACATACAGTATAATTAAGCATTGCCAAATGTACTTACATTATCAATTAATCTATGTACACTGGAAACTTAGGGAGTACACTGAACATTTAAAGGAATCGTTGAAGGGGAACCCTGGGAGGGAACAGGTACAACCTGACCTTGGATAAGGGCCTGGAAATGCTGAAATGAGTTGAAGCAGAACCAAGGAGCGGAGGGAGCATGCGTCGAGTGAGAAAGGTGAAAAGTTTAGCGGAGAGGAAGACTCCTTACTTCATCTGGACGACCACCTGGACGACCACCAGAGTGCGCCACGCATGTGCAAAGGGGAGGGGAGCTAATTAGAATGGAATGCGAGGCTGATGTTGCAACCTGTAATGAATATGTATACCTTACGTAATGTTGAATGTATAAATAATGGCTGGGAAGTAACGGGACTTGAAGCCAGATTTGGGCACCTGCCCCGGCTTCCAGCGCTGAATAAAGCACCTTCATATAATCACTTGGTGGTTATGTGGTTGCTACGCTAACAGTTTGTGGGTCCTGCATATGCCAGCGGGACCCTCCCATACGCTGTTTTTTGTTTGTCCCTGTTCTGTTAGCCTGTCCCTATTCATTCCCTATTTGTTTTTGTCCCTGTTCTGTTAGCCTGTCCCTGTTCCTGTTCTTCATGTCCCTGTTTGTTTTCTTCAGGTTCCTGTTCGTTTTTTTATGTCCCTGTTTGGGCGCCATTTGGGGCGTAATGACCACACGGATACCACGGTTCTCTGAGGATCAGTTACTGCTGCCTCTTTATTGATGCCATAATTTCAACTGTCTCTTACTGAGCGCACAACTTGATCTCTCAGAGTGAGGGCATAACTTCATTCTATCCCTTATTCAGGACAGGCTCCCTTCCTATAACATTCGGCCCACAGCAGTACCTTTCCACTAACTATTCATTGGTCAACAACTTTGCCCGGCAACAGCAAACACCCAGCAACTTCCATGCTTTAATGGCTGGAGAACAAGCAACCCGAGACAACAAGGTGTCTCCTGAATCACCCTTCTTTGTTCCCTCTCAACTCTTTACATTCCTGATGGTCTCATCCTTAAGAGTCCGATGTTGTCAGCAACCATGGGGCTTGTCGACCCCCATGGCCACACTCCCACATCTCCCCCTTCTTTATTAACATAAAAAAGAGCGATTAACACAAATTAAGAAAGCACGATTAACACAAATTAAGAAGGCGCATGTGTCCTGGTTCCAGTTAGGACAGAGTTAATTTTCCCTCATAGTAGCTGGTAGGGTGCTATGTTTTGGATTAGGGTGAGAAGAGCGCTGATAACATGCTGATGTTTTAATTGTTGCAGAGCAGTGTTTACACCAGGCCAAGGACTTTTCGGCTTCTCGCTCTGTCCTGCCAGCGAGCAGGCTGGGGGTGCAGCAGGAGCTGGGAGGGGACAGACCCAGGACAGCTGACCCAAACTGGCCAAAGGGGTATTCCATACCATCTGACGTCATGCTAAACAATATATAGGGGTGGCTGGCCGGGGTGGGGGGGCCGGCTGCTCGGGGATAGGCTGGGCATCGGTCAGCGGGTGGTGAGCAATTGCATTGTGCATCACTTGTTTTCTTACACATTATTATTATTAATACTATTATCATTATCACTATTATTATTATTATTGTTATTATTATATTCCTGTCTTAATAAACTGTCTTTATCTCAACTCACCGGCTTCACTTTCCCGTTTCTCTCCCCCATCCCAGAGAGGGAGGGGGGAGGGTGAGCGAACGGCTGTGTGGTGTTTAGCTGCCGGACGGGTTAAACCACAACGGTCCTTTTGGCGCCCAACGTGGGGCTCGAAGAGTTGAGATATCGACAAATTTGACCAGAGTGTGTTAAACTAAAATTGGTATAAGTATTGGACCTGCTTAATAGTTGCTAGTCACGATATTGATTGCCTTAATCTCCAGTCTGCTGTGCCTGTTTTCCAAATTGAGTTTTATAGTGCGTTACTTTCTGTATGTGCTCCCTGTTGCACTGTTTATCCTTTCCGGGCCCTGGTTTAAGATTGTTATGGTACTGTGCGGTGTAACAATGGCTTATGAAATGATGAAATATCTGGTCACGACTCTAACCTGGTATTTGTACTCAGCACTGACGTCGACTCTATACTTTGGAAACCATATCTCCGGAACTATTAGCAATTACACCTATTGCCTGTTTTCGTTAGGGAGCCACTCTGTGAAGGGGACAGGGGAAGACATGTTTCCCTACCTGTTCACTCTCCCTTTCTCCTTCACCACCACCCTCTTATCCCCCGAGCTAGTTACGGTGGTTCTCCGAGATGTTGAATATCCTTGGGATACTCAGACCAGCCTGCTCTTGTTGTTATGTCTCCTGAATGCGCTTCAGGTTTTGTGGAGGGTTAAACAACTACTTAGGAATCTCAACCGGAGATCTGTCTTGAGGCGGGATAGTTGCGAGTGGCAGGGAGTATGGGAGGATATGGGCAGGTTTCTAGCCGCTCCAGCTCCTGCAGCCGTTCCAGTTCCAGCTCCTGCAGCCGCTCCAGCTCCTGCAGCCGTTCCAGTTCCAGCTCCTGCAGCCACTCCAGCTCCTGCAGCCGTTCCAGCTCCTGCAGCCGTTCCAGTTCCAGCTCCTGCAGCCACTCCAGCTCCTGCAGCAGTTCCAGCTCCTGCAGCCGCTCCAGCTCCTGCAGCCGCTCCAGCTCCAGCTCCTGCAGCCGCTCCAGCTCCAGCTCCAGCTCCTGCAGCCGCTCCAGCCCCTGCAGCCGCTCCAGCTCCTGCAGCTGCTCCAGCTCCAGCTCCTGCAGCCACTCAAAGGTGCAGGAGACTGAAGATGAGGATGGGGATGTCGAAAAATCAACAGTAACTACCCGGACTCTATACCAGCGTGAGCTACGAGATGTGCGAAAAGATTTTGGTCGCTGTATAGGCGAGCAGCTTGTCACCTGGCTGCTCCGGTGCTGGGACACGGGAGCCAATTATGTGGAATTAGAGGGCAAGGAAGCCAGGCGGCTGGGATCCCTTGCTAGGGACGCATGCATTGACAAAGCAATTGGAGATGGTGCACGATCTCGCAGCCTCTGGAGGCGTCTCCTGTCAGCTGTGCAGGAAAGGTATCCCTTCAAGGAAGAACTTGTATGTCTACCAGGCAAATGGACCACCATGGAGAAGGGAATTCAGTACCTGAGGGAATTGGCCGTACGGGAAGTAATTTATAAGGACCTAGACGACGCACAAACATCCGCAGATCCAGATGCAGTCCGGTGTACACTACCCATGTGGCAGAAGTTTGTACAGAGTGCACCATCATCATATGCCAGCTCATTGGCAATACTAACCTGGAAAGCGGAGGAGAATCCCACAGTGAATGAAGTGACTAAAATACTCTGGCAGTACGAAGGAAATCTCTCCTCTTCCCTACAGGCCTGTGTCTCAGCTGTGGAGAAACTCTCTGAAGAGGTCCACCAACTTAAAGAGAATTTATCTTCCCCTCCACCTGAACGAACCAGTGTCCACCAGCTAAAAGAGAATACTTTGGAGAAACTTTCTGAAAAGATCCACCAACTTGAAGAGAGATTATTTTCCTCCCCACCTGTACAAACCAGTGTCTCAGCTATTAGGGGTAAACGTTCATCTATGCAAGGAAGACAATATGGTGGGCACACACCCCGCGCCACCCTGTGGTTTTACCTACGTGACCATGGAGAGGACATGAGAAAATGGGATGGAAAATCTACTGCGACCCTAGAGGCACGGGTACGTGAATTGCAAAGGAAAACAATTGGGAAAACGGAGTTCTCTGAAAAGTTTGCTGCTCCAACTTCCAGCAGGCAGTCCTTTAAACACAGAAACGAAGATTCTGACCAGGACTAGAGGGGCCCTGCCTCCAGCCAGGGGGAGGAAAGGGACAATCGAGTTTATTGGACTGTGTGGATTCGATGGCCTGGCACGTCAGACGCACAGAAGTATAAGGCTTTGGTAGACACCGGTGCACAATGTACTCTAATGCCATCAAGCTATAAAGGGCCAGAGCCCATCTGTATTTATGGTGTGACGGGGGGATCCCAGCAGTTAACTGTATTGGAGGCTGAAGTGAGTCTAACCGGTAATGAGTGGCAAAAGCACCCTATTGTGACTGGCCCAGATGCTCCGTGCATCCTTGGCATAGACTATCTTAGAAGAGGATATTTCAAGGACCCAAAAGGGTTCCGCTGGGCTTTTGGCATAGCTGCTTTGGAGACAGAGGACATTAAACAGTTGTCTACCTTGCCTGGTCTCTCAGAGGACCCTTCTGTTGTGGGGTTGCTGAGGGTTGAAGAACAGCAAGTGCCGATCGCTACCACAACTGTGCACCGGCGGCAATATCGCACCAACCGAGACTCCCTGAGTCCCATCCATAAGCTAATTCGTCAACTGGAGAGCCAAGGAGTGATCAGCAAGACTCATTCACCTTTTAATAGTCCCATATGGCCAGTGCGAAAGTCTAATGGTGAGTGGAGACTAACAGTGGACTATCGTGGCCTGAACGAAGTCACGCCACCACTGAGTGCTGCAGTGCCGGACATGCTAGAACTCCAGTATGAACTGGAATCAAAGGCAGCCAAGTGGTATGCCACAACTGATATCGCTAATGCATTTTTCTCCATCCCTCTAGCAGCACAGTGCAGGCCACAGTTTGCTTTCACTTGGAGGGGAGTCCAATATACTTGGAATCGGCTGCCCCAGGGGTGGAAACACAGCCCTACCATTTGCCATGGACTGATCCAGTCTGCGCTGGAGCAGGGGGAAGCTCCTGAACACCTGCAGTACATCGATGACATCATTGTGTGGGGTGACACTGCAGAAGAAGTTTTCGAGAAAGGGAAGAAAATAGTCCAAATCCTTCTGAAGGCCGGTTTTGCCATAAAACAGAATAAAGTTAAAGGACCTGCACGAGAGATCCAGTTTTTAGGAATAAAATGGCAAGATGGACGTCGTCAAATCCCAATGGATGTGATCAACAAAATAACAGCTATGTCTCTACCAACTAGCAAAAAAGAAACACAAACTTTCCTAGGTGTCGTGGGGTTTTGGAGAATGCACATTCCAAATTACAGTCTGATTGTAAACCCGCTCTACCAAGTAACCCGTAAGAAGAATGCTTTTGAATGGGGCCCTGAGCAACGACAAGCCTTTGAACAAATTAAGCAGGATATAGTTCATGCAGTAGCCCTCGGGCCAGTCCGAACAGGACCAGATGTAAAGAATGTGCTCTACACCGCAGCCGGGGAGAATGGTCCCACCTGGAGCCTCTGGCAGAAAGAACCTGGGGAAACTCGAGGTCGACCCCTGGGGTTTTGGAGTCGGGGATACAGAGGATCTGAGGCCCGCTATACTCCAACTGAAAAGGAGATATTGGCAGCATATGAAGGAGTTTGATCTGCTTCGGAAGTGGTCGGTACTGAAGCGCAGCTCCTCCTGGCACCCCGACTGCCGGTACTAGGCTGGATGTTCAAAGGAAGGGTCCCCTCTACACATCATGCAACTGATGCTACATGGAGCAAGTGGGTTGCACTGATTACTCAGCGGGCTCGAATAGGAAACCCCAGTCGCCCAGGAATCTTGGAGGTGATTATGGACTGGCCAGAAGGCAAATACTTTGGGATATCATCAGAGGAGGAGGTGGTTCATGCTGAAGAAGCCCCACTGTACAACAAGCTACCGGAAAATGAGAAGAAATATGCCTTGTTCACTGACGGGTCCTGTCGTATTGTGGGAAAACATCGGAGATGGAAAGCTGCTGTATGGAGTCCTACACGACGAGTTGCAGAAGCTGCTGAGGGAGAAGGTGAATCGAGTCAGTTTGCAGAAGTGAAAGCCATTCAGCTGGCTTTAGATATTGCTGAACGAGAAAAGTGGCCAGTTCTCTATCTCTATACTGATTCATGGATGGTAGCAAATGCCCTGTGGGGGTGGTTACAGCAATGGAAGCAGAACAACTGGCAGCGCAGGGGCAAGCCCATCTGGGCTGCGGCATTGTGGCAAGATATTGCTGCCCGGGTAGAGAACCTGGTTGTAAAGGTACGCCATGTAGATGCTCATGTGCCCAAGAATCGGGCTACTGAAGAACATCAAAACAACCAGCAGGTGGATCAGGCTGCTAAGATTGAAGTGGCTCAGGTGGACCTGGACTGGCAACATAAAGGTGAATTATTTATAGCCCGATGGGCCCATGACACCTCAGGCCATCAAGGTAGAGATGCAACCTACAGATGGGCTCGTGATCGAGGGGTGGACCTGACCATGGACACTATAGCACAGGTTATTCATGACTGTGAAACATGTGCTGCAATCAAGCAAGCCAAACGGTCAAAACCTCTTTGGTATGGAGGACGATGGCTGAAATATAAATATGGAGAGGCCTGGCAGATTGATTACATCACACTCCCTCAAACCCGCAACGGCAAGCGCCACGTACTTACAATGGTGGAAGCAACCACCGGATGGCTGGAAACATATCCTGTGCCCCATGCCACCGCCCGGAACACTCTCCTGGGCCTTGAAAAGCAAGTCCTATGGCGACATGGCACCCCAGAGAGAATTGAGTCAGACAACGGGACTCATTTCCGAAACAACCTTATAGACACTTGGGCCAAAGAACATGGTATTGAGTGGGTGTATCACATCCCCTATCATGCACCAGCCTCTGGAAAAGTTGAACGATACAATGGACTGTTGAAGACTACACTGAAAGCAATGGGTGCTGGGACATTCAAAAATTGGGATACACATTTGGCAAAGGCCACCTGGTTAGTCAATACCAGGGGATCTGCCAACCGAGCTGGACCTGCCCAATCAAACCTGTTACGCACTGTAGAAGGGGATAAAGTTCCTGTAGTGCACGTAAGAAACATGCTGGGTAAAACAGTCTGGGCTACTCCTGCCTCAGGAAAAGGCAAACCCATTCGTGGAATTGCTTTTGCTCAGGGACCTGGATGCACTTGGTGGGTAATGCAAAAGAATGGGGAGGTCCGGTGTGTACCTCAAGGGGATTTGATACTGGGTGAGAATAGCCCATGAGTTGAATTGTAGTATGTTAATTATTATATTATATTGCGCGGCAGGAGGCCGGCGTGGCTGACCAGGAACATTCTAATGGAGATTAGGCGGAAACAGAGAGTGTTTCGCTACTGGAAGGAGGGCCAGGTGTCATGGAAAGAATACAGGGAAGCCGTTCGTGTTTGTAGGCAGAAAATTCGTGTGGCCAAAGCACACCTTGAGTTGAAGCTGGCTGTGTCTGTGAGAGAAAATAAAAAGGGCTTTTTCAGATATGTGAATGGAAAAAGGAGAACTAAAGAATACATAGGGCCGCTCCTTGATAGGGAAGGTCTCCTCACAGACAATGACATAGGCAAAGCAGAGACGCTTTACGCCTTCTTCGCCTCTGTCTTCAATGCCGATGATGGGCTTCGGGACCCAGGGTGCCCTGAGCTAGAGGACTGGGACGGTGGGGATGACAAACTCCCAACCGACCCTGAACGTGTGCGGGATTTGCTACTCCACCTGGATCCCTACAAGTCCATTGGTCCGGATGGGATTCATCCCCAGGTGCTGAAAGAGCTGGCGGACGTCATCGCGGAACCTCTCTCAATTATTTTTCAACGATCCTGGGAATTTGGAGAGGTCCCGGTAGACTGGAAGCTGGCAAATGTTGTGCCGATTTACAAGAAGGGTCAGAAAGAAGACCCTAGCAATTACAGGCCTGTCAGTCTCACGTCAGTGCCTGGTAAAATCATGGAGAAGATGGTTCTCGAACTTATTGAGGCTCACCTGGGGGACAAAGCAGTCATTGGTCCCAGCCAGCATGGGTTTGTGAAGGGCAGGTCCTGCCTAACTAACCTGATTTCCTTTTATGATAAGATCACCCGTATGATGGACCAAGGGAAACCAGCTGATGTGATTTTTTTGGACTTCAGCAAGGCTTTTGACACGGTTTCCCATAGGATCCTACTGGACAAAATGTCCACCATACAGCTAAATAAAAACATCATACGATGGGTGAGCAATTGGCTAACGGGCAGGGCCCAAAGGGTTATAGTAAATGGGGCTGCGTCAGGCTGGCGGGCGGTCACCAGTGGTGTCCCTCAAGGCTCCATTTTAGGGCCGGTACTTTTCAATATTTTTATAAACGATCTGGATGTAGGAATAGAAGGTATTTTGAGCAAGTTTGCTGATGACACCAAACTTGGAGGAGTTGTGGACTCGAATGAGGGTGGAAAGGCCTTGCAGAGGGATCTGGATAGGTTAGAGAGCTGGGCGATCACCAACCGCATGAAGTTCAATAAGAGCAAGTGCCGGGTCCTGCACCTGGGACGGGGAAACCCTGGCTGCACGTACAGACTGGGCGATGAGACGCTAGAGAGCAGCCTAGAAGAGAGGGATCTGGGGGTCGTGGTTGACAGCAAGTTGAATATGAGCCAGCAGTGTGCCCTGGCGGCCAGGAGGGCCAACCGTGTCCTGGGGTGCATCAAGCACGGCATCGCTAGTAGGTCAAGGGAGGTGATTGTCCCGCTCTACTCTGCGCTGGTGCGGCCTCACCTCGACTACTGTGTGCAGTTCTGGGCACCACAGTATAAAAAGGACATGAAACTGTTGGAGAGTGTCCAGAGGAGGGCTACAAAGATGGTGAAAGGCCTGGAGGGGAAGACGTACGAGGAACGGCTGAGGTCACTGGGCCTGTTCAGCCTGGAGAAGAGGAGGCTGAGGGGAGACCTCATCACAGTCTACAACTTCCTCGTAAGGGGGTGTCGAGAGGCAGGAGACCTTTTCTCCATTAACAGCAGTGACAGGACCCGCAGGAACGGGGTTAAGCTGAGGCAGGGGAAATTTAGGCTCGACATTAGGAGGGGGTTCTTCACAGAGAGGGTGGTTGCACACTGGAACAGGCTCCCCAGGGAAGTGGTCACTGCACCGAGCCTGTCTGAATTTAAGAAGAGATTGGACTGTGCACTTAGTCACATGGTCTGAACTTTTGGGTAGACCTGTGCGGTATCAAGAGTTGGACTTGATGATCCTTAAGGGTCCCTTCCAACTCAGGATATTCTATGATTCTATGATTCTATATAATACTGTATGTCATCACTACCATGATTGCTATATATCATAGATGAAAAATGGTGATTAATTACAAGGTATTGAAAAGAGTGTAACCTGAGCATGACATAAATGGTGTGGAATAAGGGGTGGATATCTGTCCTGGTTCCAGTTAGGACAGAGTTAATTTTTCCTCATAGTAGCTGGTAGGGTGCTATGTTTTGGATTAGGGTGAGAAGAGCGCTGATAACATGCTGATGTTTTAATTGTTGCAGAGCAGTGTTTACACCAGGCCAAGGACTTTTCGGCTTCTCGCTCTGTCCTGCCAGCGAGCAGGCTGGGGGTGCAGCAGGAGCTGGGAGGGGACAGACCCAGGACAGCTGACCCAAACTGGCCAAAGGGGTATTCCATACCATCTGACGTCATGCTAAACAATATATAGGGGTGGCTGGCCGGGGTGGGGGGGCCGGCTGCTCGGGGATAGGCTGGGCATCGGTCAGCGGGTGGTGAGCAATTGCATTGTGCATCACTTGTTTCTTACACATTATTATTATTAATACTATTATCATTATCACTATTATTATTATTATTGTTATTATTATATTCCTGTCTTAATAAACTGTCTTTCTCTCAACTCACCGGCTTCACTTTCCCGTTTCTCTCCCCCATCCCAGAGAGGGAGGGGGGAGGGTGAGCGAACGGCTGTGTGGTGTTTAGCTGCCAGCCTGGTTAAACCACAACATTAAGAAGGCGCGATTAACACAAACTAAAACACAGAGAAAAACTGCCAGGCATACTACTTCTATCCTTAACAAACCTTGTAACCCCATCCCTGGGAGAGGCAGGCACTGAGTGCTGCCCAGCCGGGGGGCTCTGGCTGCACCTCCAGTTCCTGGAGTCCTGGTTTGTGGGTCCTGCATATGCCAGCGGGACCCTCCCATACGCTGTTTTTTGTTTGTCCCTGTTCTTTTAGACTGTCCCTATTTATTCCTTGTTTGTTTTTGTCCCTGTTCTGTTAGCCTGTCCCTGTTCCTGTTCTTCATGTCCCTGTTTGTTTTCTTCAGGTTCCTGTTCGTTTTCTTCATGTCCCTGTTTGGGCGCCATTTGTGGTGTAATGACCACACGTACTTCAGGGTTCTTTCAGGACCAGTAACTGCTGCCTCGTTACTGATGATGTAACTTCAACTCTCCCTTACTGAGGGCGTAACTTCATCTCTCACCGTGAGGGCACAACTTCATTCTATCCCTTGTTCAGGACAGGCTCGCTTCCTATAAAATTCACCCCACAGCAGTACCTTTCCACTAACTATTCATTGGTCAACAACTTTGCCCAGCAACAGCAAGCACCCAGCAGCTTCCATGCCTTAAGGGCTGGAGAACAAGCAACCCGAGACAACAAGGTGTCTCCTGAATCACCCTTCTTTGTTCCCTCTCAACTCTTTACATTCCTGATGGTCTCATCCTTAAGAGTCCGATGTTATCAGCAACCATGGGCCTTCTCGACCCCCATGGCCACACTCCCACATCTCCCCCTTCTTTATTAACATCAAAAAGTGCACTTAACAAAAATTAAGAAGGCGCGATTAACACAAACTAAAACACAGAGAAAAACTGCCAAGCATACTAATTCTATCTTTAACGAACTTTGTAACCCCATCCCTGGGAGAGGCAGGCACTGAGTGCTGCCCAGCAGGGGGGCTCTGGCTGCCCCTCCAACTCCTGGAGTCTTTCTTTGTAGGTCCTGCATATGCCAGCGCGACCCTCCCAAATGATGTTTTTTGTTTGTCCCTGTTCTGTTAGCCTGTCCCTATTCATTCCTTGTTTGTTTTTGTCCCTGTTCTGATAGCCTGTCCCTGTTCCTGTTCTTCATGTCCCTGTTTGTTTTCTTCAGGTTCCTGTTTGTTTTCTTCATGTCCCTGTTTGTGCACCATTTGTGGCGTAATGACCACACGGATACCATGGTTCTTTCAGGATCAGTTACTGCTACCTCTTTATTGATGCCATAATTTCAACTCTCCCTTACTGAGGGCGTAACTTCATCTCCCAGAGTGAGGGCACAACTTCATTCTTTCCCTTATTCAGGACAGGCTCCCTTCCTATAACATTTGCCCCACAGCAGTACCTTTCCACTAACTATTCATTGGTCAGCAACTTTGCCCCGCAACAGCAAACACCCAGCAGCTTCCATGCCTTCACGGCTGGAGAACAAGCAACCCGAGACAACAAGGTGTCTCCTGAATCACCCTTCTTTGTTCCCTCTCAGCTCTTTACATTCCTGATGGTCTCATCCTTAAGAGTCTGATGTTATCAGCAACCATGGGCCTTCTCGACCCCCATGGCCACACTCCCACATCACCCCCTTCCTTATTAACATAAAACAGGGTGATTAACACAAATTAAGAAGGCACAATTAACACAAATTAAGAAGGCGTGATTGTCCTGGTTCCAGTTAGGACAGAGTTAAGTAGCTCATAGTAGCTGGTAGGGTGCTATGTTTTGGATTAGGATGAGAAGAGCGCTGATAACATGCTGATGTTTTAATTGTTGCAGAGCAGTGTTTACACCAGGCCAAGGACTTTTCGGCTTCTTGCTCTGTCCTGCCAGCGAGCAGGCTGGGGGTGTAGCAGGAGCTGGGAGGGGACAGACCCAGGACAGCTGACCCAAACTGGCCAAAGGGGTATTCCATACCATCTGACGTCATGCTAAACAATATATAGGGGTGGCTGGCCGGGGTGGGGGGCCGGCTGCTCGGGACTAGGCTGGGCATCGGTCAGCGGGTGGTGAGCAATTGCATTGTGCATCACTTGTTTTCTTACACATTATTATTGTTAATACTATTACCATTATCACTATTATTATTATTATTGTTATTATTATTTTCCTGTCTTAATAAACTGTCTTTCTCTCAACTCACCGGCTTCACTTTCCCGTTTCTCTCCCCCATCCCAGAGAGGGAGGGGGGAGGGTGAGCGAACGGCTGTGTGGTGTTTAGCTGCCAGCCGGGTTAAACCACAACAGTCCTTTTGGCGCCCAACGTGGGGCCCGAAGGGTTGAGATATCGACAAATCTGACCAGAGTGTGTTAAACTAAAATTGGTATAAGTATTGGACCTGCTTAATAGTTGCTAGTCACGATGTTGATTGCCTTAATCTCCAGTCTGCTGTACCTGTATTCCAAATTGAGTTTTATGGTGCCTTACTTTCTGTATGTGCTCCCTGTTGCACTGTTTATCCTTTCCGGGCCCTGGTTTAAGATTGTTATGGTACTGTGCGGTGTAGCAATGGCTTATGAAATGATGAGATATCTGGTCACGACTTTAACCTGGTATTTGTACTCAGCACTGACGTCGACTCTATACTTTGGAACCCATATCTCGGAAACTATTAGCAATTACACCTATTGCCTGTTTTCGTTAGGGAGCCAATCTGTGAAGGGGACAGGGGAAGACATGTTTCCCTACCTGTTCACTCTCCCTTCCTCCTTCACCACCACCCTCTTATCCCCCGAGTTAGTTACGGTGGTTCTCCGAGATGTTGAATATCCTTGGGATACTCAGACCAGCCTGCTCTTGTTGTTATGTCTCCTGAATGCGCTTCAGATTTTGTGGAGGGTTAAACAACTACTTAGGAATCTCATCCGGAGATCTGTCTTGAGGCGGGATAGTTGCGAGTGGCAGGGAGTATGGGAGGATATGGGCAGGTTTCTAGAGCAGTGGTCACCTCCAGTGTTTTGGACATTCACCCCTGAACAACTGCAAAATCCTAAAAAGCTGGCAGAATGCTTGAAAAAAAGGTGTCATGACTCTGGCAGTTCCAAAGTGACAAAAATCACTGTAGCGTGCTGGGGTCTGGCTTGTGCCTATCGAGCTGCAATTGATGCTACTAGCAACCTAGCTCCAGCTCCTGCAGCCGCTCCCGCTCCAGCTCCTGCAGCCGCTCCAGTCCCAGCTCCTGCAGCCGCTCCAGTTCCAGCTCCTGCAGCTACTCCAGCTCCAGCTCCTGCAGCCGCTCCAGCTCCTGCAGCCGTTCCGGCTCCTGCAGCCGCTCCAGCTCCAGCTCCTGCAGCTACTTCAGCTCCAGCTCCTGCAGCCGCTCCAGCTCCTGCAGCCGCTCCAGCTCCAGCTCCTGCAGCCGCTCCAGCTCCTGCAGCCGTTCCGGCTCCTGCAGCCGCTCCAGCTCCAGCTCCTGCAGCTACTCCAGCTCCAGCTCCTGCAGCCGCTCCAGCTCCTGCAGCTACTCCAGCTCCAGCTCCTGCAGCCGCTCCAGCTCCTGCAGCCGTTCCGGCTCCAGCTCCTGCAGCCGCTCCAGCTCCAGCTCCTGCAGCCATTCCGGCTCCTGCAGCCGCTCCAGCTCCAGCCCCTGCAGCCGCTCCAGCTCCTGCAGCTGCCCCAGCTCCTGCAGCTGCTCCCACTCATGTGGCTGGGTCAGAGAAACGAGCTGTAGCAGTGCAAGTCGACCCCGCAGAGGGTATTCCAACCCCTGTGGCAGACCCTGTGTCTGGGTCAGAGAAACGAGCTGTAGCAGTGCAAGTTGCCCCTGTAGACAAGGTGAAAAAATGGTATAGAGGCTCAGGTCGTTTAAAACGCAGACAGTCTTCTGCTAAGTCTGGGCGTAGTGAAGACGACGCTGGGCCATCAAAGGTGCAGGAGACTGAAGATGAGCATGAGGATGGCGAAAAATCAACAGTAACTACCCGGACTCCATACCAGCCATCAAAGGTGCAGGAGACTGAAGATGAGGATGAGGATGTCGGAAAATCAACAGTAACTACCCGGACTCTACACCGGCCATCAAAGGTGCAGAAGACTGAAGATGAGGATGAGGATGTCGAAAAATCAACAGTAACTACCCGGACTCTATACCAGCGTGAGCTACGAGATGTGCGAAAAGATTTTGGTCGCTGTATAGGCGAGCAGCTTGTCACCTGGCTGCTCCGGTGCTGGGACACGGGAGCCAATTATGTGGAATTGGAGGGCAAGGAAGCCAGGCGGCTGGGATCCCTTGCTAGGGACGCATGCATTGACAAAGCAATTGGAGATGGAGCACAATCTCGCAGCCTCTGGAGGCGTCTCCTGTCAGCTGTGCAGGAAAGGTATCCCTTCAAGGAAGAACTTGTATGTCTACCAGGCAAATGGACCACCATGGAGAAGGGAATTCAGTACCTGAGGGAATTGGCCGTACGGGAAGTAATTTATAAGGACCTAGACGACGCACAAACATCCGCAGATCCAGATGCAGTCCGGTGTACACTACCCATGTGGCAGAAGTTTGTACAGAGTGCCCCATCATCATATGCCAACTCATTGGCAATACTAGCCTGGAAAACGGAGGAGAATCCCACAGTGAATGAAGTGACTAAAATACTCCGGCAGTACGAAGGAAATCTCTCCTCTTCCCTACAGGCCTGTGTCTCAGCTGTGGAGAAACTCTCTGAAGAGGTCCACCAACTTAAAGAGAATTTATCTTTCCCTCCACCTGAACGAACCAGTGTCCACCAGCTAAAAGAGAATGCTTTAGAGAAACTTTCTGAAAAGATCCACCAACTTGAAGAAAGATTATCTTCCCCTTCACCTGAACGAACCAGTGTCCACCAGCTAAAAGAGAATGCTTTGGAGAAACTTTCTGAAAAGATACACCAACTTGAAGAAAGATTATCTTCCCCTTCACCTGAACGAACCAGTGTCCACCAGCTAAAAGAGAATACCTTGGAGAAACTTTCTGAAAAGATCCACCAACTTGAAGAGAGATTATTTTCCTCCCCACCTGTACAAACCAGTGTCTCAGCTATTAGGGGTAAACGTTCATCTATGCAAGGAAGACAATATGGTGGGCACACACACCGCGCCACCCTGTGGTTTTACCTACGTGACCATGGAGAGGACATGAGAAAATGGGATGGAAAATCTGCTGCGACCCTAGAGGCACGGGTACGTGAATTGCAAAGGAAAACAATTGGGAAAAAGGAGTTCTCTGAAAGGTTTGCTGCTCCAACTTCCAGCAGGCAGTCCTTTAAACACAGAAACGAAGATTCTGACCAGGACTAGAGGGGCCCTGCCTCCAGCCAGGGGGAGGAAAGGGACAATCGAGTTTATTGGACTGTGTGGATTCGATGGCCTGGCACGTCAGACGCACAGAAGTATAAGGCTTTGGTAGACACCGGTGCACAATGTACTCTAATGCCATCAAGCTATAAAGGGCCAGAGCCCATCTGTATTTATGGTGTGACGGGGGGATCCCAGCAGTTAACTGTATTGGAGGCTGAAGTGAGTCTAACCGGTAATGAGTGGCAAAAGCACCCTATTGTGACTGGCCCAGATGCTCCGTGCATCCTTGGCATAGACTATCTTAGAAGAGGATATTTCAAGGACCCAAAAGGGTTCCGCTGGGCTTTTGGCATAGCTGCTTTGGAGACAGAGGACATTAAACAGTTGTCTACCTTGCCTGGTCTCTCAGAGGACCCTTCTGTTGTGGGGTTGCTGAGGGTTGAAGAACAGCAAGTGCCGATCGCTACCACAACTGTGCACCGGCGGCAATATCGCACCAACCGAGACTCCCTGAGTCCCATCCATAAGCTAATTCGTCAACTGGAGAGCCAAGGAGTGATCAGCAAGACTCATTCACCTTTTAATAGTCCCATATGGCCAGTGCGAAAGTCTAATGGTGAGTGGAGACTAACAGTGGACTATCGTGGCCTGAACGAAGTCACGCCACCACTGAGTGCTGCAGTGCCGGACATGCTAGAACTCCAGTATGAACTGGAATCAAAGGCAGCCAAGTGGTATGCCACAACTGATATCGCTAATGCATTTTTCTCCATCCCTCTAGCAGCACAGTGCAGGCCACAGTTTGCTTTCACTTGGAGGGGAGTCCAATATACTTGGAATCGGCTGCCCCAGGGGTGGAAACACAGCCCTACCATTTGCCATGGACTGATCCAGTCTGCGATGGAAAGCTGCTGTATGGAGTCCTACACGACGAGTTGCAGAAGCTGCTGAGGGAGAAGGTGAATCGAGTCAGTTTGCAGAAGTGAAAGCCATTCAGCTGGCTTTAGATATTGCTGAACGAGAAAAGTGGCCAGTTCTCTATCTCTATACTGATTCATGGATGGTAGCAAATGCCCTGTGGGGGTGGTTACAGCAATGGAAGCAGAACAACTGGCAGCGCAGGGGCAAGCCCATCTGGGCTGCGGCATTGTGGCAAGATATTGCTGCCCGGGTAGAGAACCTGGTTGTAAAGGTACGCCATGTAGATGCTCATGTGCCCAAGAATCGGGCTACTGAAGAACATCAAAACAACCAGCAGGTGGATCAGGCTGCTAAGATTGAAGTGGCTCAGGTGGACCTGGACTGGCAACATAAAGGTGAATTATTTATAGCCCGATGGGCCCATGACACCTCAGGCCATCAAGGTAGAGATGCAACCTACAGATGGGCTCGTGATCGAGGGGTGGACCTGACCATGGACACTATAGCACAGGTTATTCATGACTGTGAAACGTGCTGCAATCAAGAAAGCCAAACGGTCAAAACCTCTTTGGTATGGAGGACGATGGCTGAAATATAAATATGGAGAGGCCTGGCAGATTGATTACATCACACTCCCTCAAACCCGCAACGGCAAGCGCCACGTACTTACAATGGTGGAAGCAACCACCGGATGGCTGGAAACATATCCTGTGCCCCATGCCACCGCCCGGAACACTCTCCTGGGCCTTGAAAAGCAAGTCCTATGGCGACATGGCACCCCAGAGAGAATTGAGTCAGACAACGGGACTCATTTCCGAAACAACCTTATAGACACTTGGGCCAAAGAACATGGTATTGAGTGGGTGTATCACATCCCCTATCATGCACCAGCCTCTGGAAAAGTTGAACGATACAATGGACTGTTGAAGACTACACTGAAAGCAATGGGTGCTGGGACATTCAAAAATTGGGATACACATTTGGCAAAGGCCACCTGGTTAGTCAATACCAGGGGATCTGCCAACCGAGCTGGACCTGCCCAATCAAACCTGTTACGCACTGTAGAAGGGGATAAAGTTCCTGTAGTGCACGTAAGAAACATGCTGGGTAAAACAGTCTGGGCTACTCCTGCCTCAGGAAAAGGCAAACCCATTCGTGGAATTGCTTTTGCTCAGGGACCTGGATGCACTTGGTGGGTAATGCAAAAGAATGGGGAGGTCCGGTGTGTACCTCAAGGGGATTTGATACTGGGTGAGAATAGCCCATGAGTTGAATTGTAGTATGTTAATTATTATATTATATTGCGCGGCAGGAGGCCGGCGTGGCTGACCAGGAACATTCTAATGGAGATTAGGCGGAAACAGAGAGTGTTTCGCTACTGGAAGGAGGGCCAGGTGTCATGGAAAGAATACAGGGAAGCCGTTCGTGTTTGTAGGCAGAAAATTCGTGTGGCCAAAGCACACCTTGAGTTGAAGCTGGCTGTGTCTGTGAGAGAAAATAAAAAGGGCTTTTTCAGATATGTGAATGGAAAAAGGAGAACTAAAGAATACATAGGGCCGCTCCTTGATAGGGAAGGTCTCCTCACAGACAATGACATAGGCAAAGCAGAGACGCTTTACGCCTTCTTCGCCTCTGTCTTCAATGCCGATGATGGGCTTCGGGACCCAGGGTGCCCTGAGCTAGAGGACTGGGACGGTGGGGATGACAAACTCCCAACCGACCCTGAACGTGTGCGGGATTTGCTACTCCACCTGGATCCCTACAAGTCCATTGGTCCGGATGGGATTCATCCCCAGGTGCTGAAAGAGCTGGCGGACGTCATCGCGGAACCTCTCTCAATTATTTTTCAACGATCCTGGGAATTTGGAGAGGTCCCGGTAGACTGGAAGCTGGCAAATGTTGTGCCGATTTACAAGAAGGGTCAGAAAGAAGACCCTAGCAATTACAGGCCTGTCAGTCTCACGTCAGTGCCTGGTAAAATCATGGAGAAGATGGTTCTCGAACTTATTGAGGCTCACCTGGGGGACAAAGCAGTCATTGGTCCCAGCCAGCATGGGTTTGTGAAGGGCAGGTCCTGCCTAACTAACCTGATTTCCTTTTATGATAAGATCACCCGTATGATGGACCAAGGGAAACCAGCTGATGTGATTTTTTTGGACTTCAGCAAGGCTTTTGACACGGTTTCCCATAGGATCCTACTGGACAAAATGTCCACCATACAGCTAAATAAAAACATCATACGATGGGTGAGCAATTGGCTAACGGGCAGGGCCCAAAGGGTTATAGTAAATGGGGCTGCGTCAGGCTGGCGGGCGGTCACCAGTGGTGTCCCTCAAGGCTCCATTTTAGGGCCGGTACTTTTCAATATTTTTATAAACGATCTGGATGTAGGAATAGAAGGTATTTTGAGCAAGTTTGCTGATGACACCAAACTTGGAGGAGTTGTGGACTCGAATGAGGGTGGAAAGGCCTTGCAGAGGGATCTGGATAGGTTAGAGAGCTGGGCGATCACCAACCGCATGAAGTTCAATAAGAGCAAGTGCCGGGTCCTGCACCTGGGACGGGGAAACCCTGGCTGCACGTACAGACTGGGCGATGAGACGCTAGAGAGCAGCCTAGAAGAGAGGGATCTGGGGGTCGTGGTTGACAGCAAGTTGAATATGAGCCAGCAGTGTGCCCTGGCGGCCAGGAGGGCCAACCGTGTCCTGGGGTGCATCAAGCACGGCATCGCTAGTAGGTCAAGGGAGGTGATTGTCCCGCTCTACTCTGCGCTGGTGCGGCCTCACCTCGACTACTGTGTGCAGTTCTGGGCACCACAGTATAAAAAGGACATGAAACTGTTGGAGAGTGTCCAGAGGAGGGCTACAAAGATGGTGAAAGGCCTGGAGGGGAAGACGTACGAGGAACGGCTGAGGTCACTGGGCCTGTTCAGCCTGGAGAAGAGGAGGCTGAGGGGAGACCTCATCACAGTCTACAACTTCCTCGTAAGGGGGTGTCGAGAGGCAGGAGACCTTTTCTCCATTAACAGCAGTGACAGGACCCGCAGGAACGGGGTTAAGCTGAGGCAGGGGAAATTTAGGCTCGACATTAGGAGGGGGTTCTTCACAGAGAGGGTGGTTGCACACTGGAACAGGCTCCCCAGGGAAGTGGTCACTGCACCGAGCCTGTCTGAATTTAAGAAGAGATTGGACTGTGCACTTAGTCACATGGTCTGAACTTTTGGGTAGACCTGTGCGGTATCAAGAGTTGGACTTGATGATCCTTAAGGGTCCCTTCCAACTCAGGATATTCTATGATTCTATGATTCTATATAATACTGTATGTCATCACTACCATGATTGCTATATATCATAGATGAAAAATGGTGATTAATTACAAGGTATTGAAAAGAGTGTAACCTGAGCATGACATAAATGGTGTGGAATAAGGGGTGGATATCTGTCCTGGTTCCAGTTAGGACAGAGTTAATTTTTCCTCATAGTAGCTGGTAGGGTGCTATGTTTTGGATTAGGGTGAGAAGAGCGCTGATAACATGCTGATGTTTTAATTGTTGCAGAGCAGTGTTTACACCAGGCCAAGGACTTTTCGGCTTCTCGCTCTGTCCTGCCAGCGAGCAGGCTGGGGGTGCAGCAGGAGCTGGGAGGGGACAGACCCAGGACAGCTGACCCAAACTGGCCAAAGGGGTATTCCATACCATCTGACGTCATGCTAAACAATATATAGGGGTGGCTGGCCGGGGTGGGGGGGCCGGCTGCTCGGGGATAGGCTGGGCATCGGTCAGCGGGTGGTGAGCAATTGCATTGTGCATCACTTGTTTCTTACACATTATTATTATTAATACTATTATCATTATCACTATTATTATTATTATTGTTATTATTATATTCCTGTCTTAATAAACTGTCTTTCTCTCAACTCACCGGCTTCACTTTCCCGTTTCTCTCCCCCATCCCAGAGAGGGAGGGGGGAGGGTGAGCGAACGGCTGTGTGGTGTTTAGCTGCCAGCCCGGTTAAACCACAACATTAAGAAGGCGCGATTAACACAAACTAAAACACAGAGAAAAACTGCCAGGCATACTACTTCTATCCTTAACAAACCTTGTAACCCCATCCCTGGGAGAGGCAGGCACTGAGTGCTGCCCAGCCGGGGGGCTCTGGCTGCACCTCCAGTTCCTGGAGTCCTGGTTTGTGGGTCCTGCATATGCCAGCGGGACCCTCCCATACGCTGTTTTTTGTTTGTCCCTGTTCTTTTAGACTGTCCCTATTTATTCCTTGTTTGTTTTTGTCCCTGTTCTGTTAGCCTGTCCCTGTTCCTGTTCTTCATGTCCCTGTTTGTTTTCTTCAGGTTCCTGTTCGTTTTCTTCATGTCCCTGTTTGGGCGCCATTTGGGGCGTAATGACCACACGTACTTCAGGGTTCTTTCAGGACCAGTAACTGCTGCCTCGTTACTGATGATGTAACTTCAACTCTCCCTTACTGAGGGCGTAACTTCATCTCTCACCGTGAGGGCACAACTTCATTCTATCCCTTGTTCAGGACAGGCTCGCTTCCTATAAAATTCACCCCACAGCAGTACCTTTCCACTAACTATTCATTGGTCAACAACTTTGCCCAGCAACAGCAAGCACCCAGCAGCTTCCATGCCTTAAGGGCTGGAGAACAAGCAACCCGAGACAACAAGGTGTCTCCTGAATCACCCTTCTTTGTTCCCTCTCAACTCTTTACATTCCTGATGGTCTCATCCTTAAGAGTCCGATGTTATCAGCAACCATGGGCCTTCTCGACCCCCATGGCCACACTCCCACATCTCCCCCTTCTTTATTAACATCAAAAAGTGCACTTAACAAAAATTAAGAAGGCGCGATTAACACAAACTAAAACACAGAGAAAAACTGCCAAGCATACTAATTCTATCTTTAACGAACTTTGTAACCCCATCCCTGGGAGAGGCAGGCACTGAGTGCTGCCCAGCAGGGGGGCTCTGGCTGCCCCTCCAACTCCTGGAGTCTTTCTTTGTAGGTCCTGCATATGCCAGCGCGACCCTCCCAAATGATGTTTTTTGTTTGTCCCTGTTCTGTTAGCCTGTCCCTATTCATTCCTTGTTTGTTTTTGTCCCTGTTCTGATAGCCTGTCCCTGTTCCTGTTCTTCATGTCCCTGTTTGTTTTCTTCAGGTTCCTGTTTGTTTTCTTCATGTCCCTGTTTGTGCACCATTTGTGGCGTAATGACCACACGGATACCATGGTTCTTTCAGGATCAGTTACTGCTACCTCTTTATTGATGCCATAATTTCAACTCTCCCTTACTGAGGGCGTAACTTCATCTCCCAGAGTGAGGGCACAACTTCATTCTTTCCCTTATTCAGGACAGGCTCCCTTCCTATAACATTTGCCCCACAGCAGTACCTTTCCACTAACTATTCATTGGTCAGCAACTTTGCCCCGCAACAGCAAACACCCAGCAGCTTCCATGCCTTCACGGCTGGAGAACAAGCAACCCGAGACAACAAGGTGTCTCCTGAATCACCCTTCTTTGTTCCCTCTCAGCTCTTTACATTCCTGATGGTCTCATCCTTAAGAGTCTGATGTTATCAGCAACCATGGGCCTTCTCGACCCCCATGGCCACACTCCCACATCACCCCCTTCCTTATTAACATAAAACAGGGTGATTAACACAAATTAAGAAGGCACAATTAACACAAATTAAGAAGGCGTGATTGTCCTGGTTCCAGTTAGGACAGAGTTAAGTAGCTCATAGTAGCTGGTAGGGTGCTATGTTTTGGATTAGGATGAGAAGAGCGCTGATAACATGCTGATGTTTTAATTGTTGCAGAGCAGTGTTTACACCAGGCCAAGGACTTTTCGGCTTCTTGCTCTGTCCTGCCAGCGAGCAGGCTGGGGGTGTAGCAGGAGCTGGGAGGGGACAGACCCAGGACAGCTGACCCAAACTGGCCAAAGGGGTATTCCATACCATCTGACGTCATGCTAAACAATATATAGGGGTGGCTGGCCGGGGTGGGGGGCCGGCTGCTCGGGACTAGGCTGGGCATCGGTCAGCGGGTGGTGAGCAATTGCATTGTGCATCACTTGTTTTCTTACACATTATTATTGTTAATACTATTACCATTATCACTATTATTATTATTATTGTTATTATTATTTTCCTGTCTTAATAAACTGTCTTTCTCTCAACTCACCGGCTTCACTTTCCCGTTTCTCTCCCCCATCCCAGAGAGGGAGGGGGGAGGGTGAGCGAACGGCCGTGTGGTGTTTAGCTGCCAGCCGGGTTAAACCACAACAGTCCTTTTGGCGCCCAACGTGGGGCCCGAAGGGTTGAGATATCGACAAATCTGACCAGAGTGTGTTAAACTAAAATTGGTATAAGTATTGGACCTGCTTAATAGTTGCTAGTCACGATGTTGATTGCCTTAATCTCCAGTCTGCTGTACCTGTATTCCAAATTGAGTTTTATGGTGCCTTACTTTCTGTATGTGCTCCCTGTTGCACTGTTTATCCTTTCCGGGCCCTGGTTTAAGATTGTTATGGTACTGTGCGGTGTAGCAATGGCTTATGAAATGATGAGATATCTGGTCACGACTTTAACCTGGTATTTGTACTCAGCACTGACGTCGACTCTATACTTTGGAACCCATATCTCGGAAACTATTAGCAATTACACCTATTGCCTGTTTTCGTTAGGGAGCCAATCTGTGAAGGGGACAGGGGAAGACATGTTTCCCTACCTGTTCACTCTCCCTTCCTCCTTCACCACCACCCTCTTATCCCCCGAGTTAGTTACGGTGGTTCTCCGAGATGTTGAATATCCTTGGGATACTCAGACCAGCCTGCTCTTGTTGTTATGTCTCCTGAATGCGCTTCAGATTTTGTGGAGGGTTAAACAACTACTTAGGAATCTCATCCGGAGATCTGTCTTGAGGCGGGATAGTTGCGAGTGGCAGGGAGTATGGGAGGATATGGGCAGGTTTCTAGAGCAGTGGTCACCTCCAGTGTTTTGGACATTCACCCCTGAACAACTGCAAAATCCTAAAAAGCTGGCAGAATGCTTGAAAAAAAGGTGTCATGACTCTGGCAGTTCCAAAGTGACAAAAATCACTGTAGCGTGCTGGGGTCTGGCTTGTGCCTATCGAGCTGCAATTGATGCTACTAGCAACCTAGCTCCAGCTCCTGCAGCCGCTCCCGCTCCAGCTCCTGCAGCCGCTCCAGTCCCAGCTCCTGCAGCCGCTCCAGTTCCAGCTCCTGCAGCTACTCCAGCTCCAGCTCCTGCAGCCGCTCCAGCTCCTGCAGCCGTTCCGGCTCCTGCAGCCGCTCCAGCTCCAGCTCCTGCAGCTACTTCAGCTCCAGCTCCTGCAGCCGCTCCAGCTCCTGCAGCCGCTCCAGCTCCAGCTCCTGCAGCCGCTCCAGCTCCTGCAGCCGTTCCGGCTCCTGCAGCCGCTCCAGCTCCAGCTCCTGCAGCTACTCCAGCTCCAGCTCCTGCAGCCGCTCCAGCTCCTGCAGCTACTCCAGCTCCAGCTCCTGCAGCCGCTCCAGCTCCTGCAGCCGTTCCGGCTCCAGCTCCTGCAGCCGCTCCAGCTCCAGCTCCTGCAGCCATTCCGGCTCCTGCAGCCGCTCCAGCTCCAGCCCCTGCAGCCGCTCCAGCTCCTGCAGCTGCCCCAGCTCCTGCAGCTGCTCCCACTCATGTGGCTGGGTCAGAGAAACGAGCTGTAGCAGTGCAAGTCGACCCCGCAGAGGGTATTCCAACCCCTGTGGCAGACCCTGTGTCTGGGTCAGAGAAACGAGCTGTAGCAGTGCAAGTTGCCCCTGTAGACAAGGTGAAAAAATGGTATAGAGGCTCAGGTCGTTTAAAACGCAGACAGTCTTCTGCTAAGTCTGGGCGTAGTGAAGACGACGCTGGGCCATCAAAGGTGCAGGAGACTGAAGATGAGCATGAGGATGGCGAAAAATCAACAGTAACTACCCGGACTCCATACCAGCCATCAAAGGTGCAGGAGACTGAAGATGAGGATGAGGATGTCGGAAAATCAACAGTAACTACCCGGACTCTACACCGGCCATCAAAGGTGCAGAAGACTGAAGATGAGGATGAGGATGTCGAAAAATCAACAGTAACTACCCGGACTCTATACCAGCGTGAGCTACGAGATGTGCGAAAAGATTTTGGTCGCTGTATAGGCGAGCAGCTTGTCACCTGGCTGCTCCGGTGCTGGGACACGGGAGCCAATTATGTGGAATTGGAGGGCAAGGAAGCCAGGCGGCTGGGATCCCTTGCTAGGGACGCATGCATTGACAAAGCAATTGGAGATGGAGCACAATCTCGCAGCCTCTGGAGGCGTCTCCTGTCAGCTGTGCAGGAAAGGTATCCCTTCAAGGAAGAACTTGTATGTCTACCAGGCAAATGGACCACCATGGAGAAGGGAATTCAGTACCTGAGGGAATTGGCCGTACGGGAAGTAATTTATAAGGACCTAGACGACGCACAAACATCCGCAGATCCAGATGCAGTCCGGTGTACACTACCCATGTGGCAGAAGTTTGTACAGAGTGCCCCATCATCATATGCCAACTCATTGGCAATACTAGCCTGGAAAACGGAGGAGAATCCCACAGTGAATGAAGTGACTAAAATACTCCGGCAGTACGAAGGAAATCTCTCCTCTTCCCTACAGGCCTGTGTCTCAGCTGTGGAGAAACTCTCTGAAGAGGTCCACCAACTTAAAGAGAATTTATCTTTCCCTCCACCTGAACGAACCAGTGTCCACCAGCTAAAAGAGAATGCTTTAGAGAAACTTTCTGAAAAGATCCACCAACTTGAAGAAAGATTATCTTCCCCTTCACCTGAACGAACCAGTGTCCACCAGCTAAAAGAGAATGCTTTGGAGAAACTTTCTGAAAAGATACACCAACTTGAAGAAAGATTATCTTCCCCTTCACCTGAACGAACCAGTGTCCACCAGCTAAAAGAGAATACCTTGGAGAAACTTTCTGAAAAGATCCACCAACTTGAAGAGAGATTATTTTCCTCCCCACCTGTACAAACCAGTGTCTCAGCTATTAGGGGTAAACGTTCATCTATGCAAGGAAGACAATATGGTGGGCACACACACCGCGCCACCCTGTGGTTTTACCTACGTGACCATGGAGAGGACATGAGAAAATGGGATGGAAAATCTGCTGCGACCCTAGAGGCACGGGTACGTGAATTGCAAAGGAAAACAATTGGGAAAAAGGAGTTCTCTGAAAGGTTTGCTGCTCCAACTTCCAGCAGGCAGTCCTTTAAACACAGAAACGAAGATTCTGACCAGGACTAGAGGGGCCCTGCCTCCAGCCAGGGGGAGGAAAGGGACAATCGAGTTTATTGGACTGTGTGGATTCGATGGCCTGGCACGTCAGACGCACAGAAGTATAAGGCTTTGGTAGACACCGGTGCACAATGTACTCTAATGCCATCAAGCTATAAAGGGCCAGAGCCCATCTGTATTTATGGTGTGACGGGGGGATCCCAGCAGTTAACTGTATTGGAGGCTGAAGTGAGTCTAACCGGTAATGAGTGGCAAAAGCACCCTATTGTGACTGGCCCAGATGCTCCGTGCATCCTTGGCATAGACTATCTTAGAAGAGGATATTTCAAGGACCCAAAAGGGTTCCGCTGGGCTTTTGGCATAGCTGCTTTGGAGACAGAGGACATTAAACAGTTGTCTACCTTGCCTGGTCTCTCAGAGGACCCTTCTGTTGTGGGGTTGCTGAGGGTTGAAGAACAGCAAGTGCCGATCGCTACCACAACTGTGCACCGGCGGCAATATCGCACCAACCGAGACTCCCTGAGTCCCATCCATAAGCTAATTCGTCAACTGGAGAGCCAAGGAGTGATCAGCAAGACTCATTCACCTTTTAATAGTCCCATATGGCCAGTGCGAAAGTCTAATGGTGAGTGGAGACTAACAGTGGACTATCGTGGCCTGAACGAAGTCACGCCACCACTGAGTGCTGCAGTGCCGGACATGCTAGAACTCCAGTATGAACTGGAATCAAAGGCAGCCAAGTGGTATGCCACAACTGATATCGCTAATGCATTTTTCTCCATCCCTCTAGCAGCACAGTGCAGGCCACAGTTTGCTTTCACTTGGAGGGGAGTCCAATATACTTGGAATCGGCTGCCCCAGGGGTGGAAACACAGCCCTACCATTTGCCATGGACTGATCCAGTCTGCGATGGAAAGCTGCTGTATGGAGTCCTACACGACGAGTTGCAGAAGCTGCTGAGGGAGAAGGTGAATCGAGTCAGTTTGCAGAAGTGAAAGCCATTCAGCTGGCTTTAGATATTGCTGAACGAGAAAAGTGGCCAGTTCTCTATCTCTATACTGATTCATGGATGGTAGCAAATGCCCTGTGGGGGTGGTTACAGCAATGGAAGCAGAACAACTGGCAGCGCAGGGGCAAGCCCATCTGGGCTGCGGCATTGTGGCAAGATATTGCTGCCCGGGTAGAGAACCTGGTTGTAAAGGTACGCCATGTAGATGCTCATGTGCCCAAGAATCGGGCTACTGAAGAACATCAAAACAACCAGCAGGTGGATCAGGCTGCTAAGATTGAAGTGGCTCAGGTGGACCTGGACTGGCAACATAAAGGTGAATTATTTATAGCCCGATGGGCCCATGACACCTCAGGCCATCAAGGTAGAGATGCAACCTACAGATGGGCTCGTGATCGAGGGGTGGACCTGACCATGGACACTATAGCACAGGTTATTCATGACTGTGAAACATGTGCTGCAATCAAGCAAGCCAAACAGTCAAAACCTCTTTGGTATGGAGGACGATGGCTGAAATATAAATATGGAGAGGCCTGGCAGATTGATTACATCACACTCCCTCAAACCCGCAACGGCAAGCGCCACGTACTTACAATGGTGGAAGCAACCACCGGATGGCTGGAAACATATCCTGTGCCCCATGCCACCGCCCGGAACACTATCCTGGGCCTTGAAAAGCAAGTCTTATGGCGACATGGCACCCCAGAGAGAATTGAGTCAGACAACGGGACTCATTTCCGAAACAACCTTATAGACACTTGGGCCAAAGAACATGGTATTGAGTGGGTGTATCACATCCCCTATCATGCACCAGCCTCTGGAAAAGTTGAACGATACAATGGACTGTTGAAGACTACACTGAAAGCAATGGGTGCTGGGACATTCAAAAATTGGGATACACATTTGGCAAAGGCCACCTGGTTAGTCAATACCAGGGGATCTGCCAACCGAGCTGGACCTGCCCAATCAAACCTGTTACGCACTGTAGAAGGGGATAAAGTTCCTGTAGTGCACGTAAGAAACATGCTGGGTAAAACAGTCTGGGCTACTCCTGCCTCAGGAAAAGGCAAACCCATTCGTGGAATTGCTTTTGCTCAGGGACCTGGATGCACTTGGTGGGTAATGCAAAAGAATGGGGAGGTCCGGTGTGTACCTCAAGGGGATTTGATACTGGGTGAGAATAGCCCATGAGTTGAATTGTAGTATGTTAATTATTATATAATAATGTATGTCATCACTACCATGATTGCTATATATCATAGATGAAAATGGTGATTAATTAGAATGTATTGGACAGAGTGTAACCTGAGCATGACATAAATGGTATGGAATAAGGGGTGGATATCTGTCCTGGTTCCAGTTAGGACAGAGTTAAGTAGCTCATAGTAGCTGGTAGGGTGCTATGTTTTGGATTAGGATGAGAAGAGCGCTGATAACATGCTGATGTTTTAATTGTTGCAGAGCAGTGCTTACGCTAAGCGAAGGACTTTTCGGCTTCTCGCTCTGTCCTGCCAGCGAGCAGGCTGGGGGTGCAGCAGGAGCTGGGAGGGGACAGACCCAGGACAGCTGACCCAAACTGGCCAAAGGGGTATTCCATACCATCTGACGTCATGCTAAACAATATATAGGGGTGGCTGGCCGGGGTGGGGGGCCGGCTGCTCGGGAATAGGCTGGGCATCGGTCAGCGGGTGGTGAGCAATTGCATTGTGCATCACTTGTTTTCTTACACATTATTATTGTTAATACTATTACCATTATCACTATTATTATTATTATTGTTATTATTATTTTCCTGTCTTAATAAACTGTCTTTCTCTCAACTCACCGGCTTCACTTTCCCGTTTCTCTCCCCCATCCCAGAGAGGGAGGGGGGAGGGTGAGCGAACGGCTGTGTGGTGTTTAGCTGCCAGCCGGGTTAAACCACAACAGTGATTAACACAAACTAAAACACAGAGAAAGACTGCCAGGCATACTAATTCTATCCTTAACAAACTTTGTAACCCCATCCCTGGGAGAGGCAGGCACTGAGTGCTGCCCAGCCGAGGGGCTCTGGCTGCCCCTCCAACTCCTGGAGTCCTTGTTTGTGGGTCCTGCATATGCCAGCGGGACCCTCCCATCCGCTGTTTTTTGTTTGTCCCTGTTCTGTTAGCCTATCCCTGTTCCTGTTCTTCATGTCCCTGTTTGTTTTCTTCCGGTTCCTGTTCGTTTTCTTCATGTCCCTGTTTGGGCGCCATTTGGGGCGTAATGACCACAAGGATACCAGGGTTCTTTCAGGATCAGTAACTGCTACCTCTTTACTGATGATGTAACTTCAACTCTCCCTTCCTGTGGGCGTAACTTCATCTCTCAGAGTGAGGGCACAACTTCATTCTATCCCTTATTCAGGACAGGCTCCCTTCCTATAACATTCGCCCCACAGCAGTACCTTTCCACTAACTATTCATTGGTCAACAACTTTGCCGGGCAACAGCAAACACCCAGCAGCTTTCATGCCTTCACGGCTGGAGAACAAGGAACCCGAGACAACAAGGTGTCTCCTGAATCACCCGTCTTTGTTCCCTCTCAACTCTTTACATTCCTGATGGTCTCATCCTTAAGAGTTCGATGTTATCAGCAACCATGGGCCTTCTCGACCCCCATGGCCACACTCCCACATCTCCCCCTTCTTTATTAACATAAAAAAGCGTGATTAACACAAACTAAAACACAGAGAAAAACTGCCAGGCATAGAAATTCCATGAAAATGATAATTAAAACCCAAAATCCCGATTGGGATGATCTCCAGGTGATCCTGGATACTTTGATGGACTCGACAGAAAAAGACATGGTATTGCGGGCAGCCAGAGAGAGAGCCCGAGAAGATATACGAAATGGATTAGTGCTTGGAAATCTAGATCAAAACTTCCCCACTGAGGATCCCCAATGGGATTATAACACAGGGGATGGAATAAGGAGGCTGAAGAGATATCAAGATTGGGTACAAGTCGGGGTACAGAATGCCATGCCCCGGACCATAAATTGGTCAAAATTGTATAATGTCAGGCAAGAAAAAGCGGAATCACCTTCTGCCTTTTTAGAGAGACTGAAAGAAACTGCTAAGAAATATACAGATTTAGACGTAGAGACTGAGCAAGCTAAAGCTCAATTAGCACTCATTTTCCTGGGACAAGCCCAAGAGGATATTGGGAAGAAATTGCAAAAGTTGGAAGGTGCAGATTTGAGAAATTTGGATAGGCTGTTGGAAATAGCCTGGAAAGTGTATAATAACAGAGAAAAGGAAACGACAAAAAGGCAACAACAGAACTTATTAGCAGTAATTCAAGGGAGAGAACATGGAGGATTAAGGGACAGGGGAAGAGGAAATATTAACGGTCGAGGTAGAGGAACAGGGAGAGGCTACCCGAGCTCAGGGGGAAACCGGCTGGGTCTTAACCAATGTGCCCATTGTAAGGGGTAGGGTCATTGGAAAAACGAGTGCCCTCTCCGTGGGCAGCTGATCGTTGGTGGGGGAAATTCGTTCCGAAACCAAGAAGCAGCTAAGGCGATGGTTCTCGGGGAGTATAATAGCTGACTAGGAGATCCGGTAGCAGAAACTAAAGAGCCCTTGGTAAAAATTCAAATAGGAAATAAGGAAGTAAAATTTTAATTGATACAGGGGCCACATATTCAGTACTCAATAGATTAAGTGGTAAGATAGGGGAAAGGAAAACTACTATTGTAGGTGCCACCGGGAAGGAGGAAATACGGCCGTTCTTACAACCCCTTGATTTACGGTTTGGAGGTAAAGAAATTACGCATGAATTTTTATATGTACCAGAATGCCCTATTCCTCTTTTGGGACGGGATTTGCTAACTAAACTAAACGCTACCATAATGTTTGAAGATGGAGAATTGATTATGAGAATCCCGGAATCAAAAGTGGGACAAATATTAATGATTAAAGAGAAGGCTGTTCCTCATATACCAAAAGAGGTAGAAAATGCAGTAATGCCTACGATTTGGGAAACGGACGTGCCCGGAAAATCAAAAGTAGCCCAGCCAGTAAAAATTGAACTTAAGGAAGGGGCCCAACCGGTACGGATTAAACAGTACCCATTGAAGCTAGAAGCTAGGCTAGGAATAGTAAAGATTATAGATAAATTTCTTAGCTACCACATTCTGGAGGAATGCAAATCTGAATATAATACCCCAATTTTCCCATTAAAGAAACCTAATGGGGAATACAGGCTAGTGCAGGACCTTAGGGCAATAAACGAAATAACAAAAGATATTCACCCAGTGGTGGCTAATCCTTATACATTGTTAACATCTGTAAAAGAGAAATATAAGTGGTTTACGGTAATTGATTTAAAAGATGCCTTCTTCTGCATACCCATTGACAAGGATAGTAGAAAACTTTTTGCTTTTGAATGGGAAAATCCACGGAACGGACGAAAGATGCAACTGACCTGGACAAGGTTGCCTCAAGGATTCAAGAAAAGCCCGACCCTCTTCGGCAGTCAACTAGCTAAAGAAATAGAAGATTGGATTAACCAAGGACAGATTCAGGTACCAAAGGATCGATACCTGCTGTTACAATATGTGGACGATATATTAATAGCTACCGAAGGAGAGTCAGAATGTATTCAGGTAACTATTGATATTTTGAATCAATTGGGACTAAATGGGTACAAGGTTTCTAAACAAAAGGCACAAATCGCGTGCACAACAGTAATTTATTTGGGATGTGAAATTTCTCAAGGACAAAGAAAATTGGGAGTTAACCGAATACAAGCTATTTGTGAAATCCCCGAGCCGCGAAATTTGCATGAACTACGGGCTTTCCTAGGTATGGCCGGGTGGTGCAGACTGTGGGTAATGGACTATGGACTCATAGCAAAGCCCCTCTATGAAACCCAAAAGGCCTGTACATTTACCTGGGGAAAGCCACAACAAGAGGCCTTTAAGAAATTAAAAGAAGCCCTGATAAAGGCGCCTGCCTTGGGCTTGCCGGACTTATCAAAGGACTTCCAGCTGTTTGTGCATGAGAGACAACGATTGGCATTAGGAGTACTGACCCAGCGACTTGGGAGCTGGAAAAGACCTGTGGGGTATTTTTCTAAACAATTGGATGCGGTAAGCGCCGGATGGCCCTCGTGTTTAAGGGCCGTGGCAGCCACAGTCCTTTTAATACAGGAAGCCAGGAAGCTCACATTAGGGAAACGAATTGAGGTGTTCGTGCCACATATGGTGACTACGGTATTGGAGCAAAAGGGGGGCCATTGGCTATCGCCCAGCCGAATGATGAAATATCAAGCTATACTAACTGAGCAAGATGATGTAATCTTAAGAACTACTAACTTATTGAACCCAGCAGTGTTTCTAGGAACAACTACGGAGGAAGGAGACCTCAGTCATGATTGCGTGGAGATCATCGAACATACCTATGCCAGCAGAACAGACTTAAACGATCGGCCTCTGGGGAGACCGGATTGGGAACTTTTCACGGATGGAAGCAGCTTTGTGGAAAATGGGACTCGTTACGCAGGATACGCGGTAACTACATCAAAGGTAGTGATTGAGGCAAATTCCCTACCTCCGGGGACTTCAGCCCAACGAGCAGAAATAGTCGCCCTGACACGAGCCCTGGAACTAAGCGAGGGTAAGAACGTGAATATTTGGACAGATTCAAAATATGCATTCGGGGTAGTTCACGTACATGGGGCATTATGGAAAGAAAGGGGAATGCTATCCTCACAAGGGACTAATATAAAATACCAGGAAGAAATATTGAAATTAATAACAGCTGTACAGAAACCCCAACAGTTGGCCATAATGCATTGTAAAGCTCATCAAGGAGGGGTGTCAGAGATTGCAGAAGGTAACAGACTGGCAGATTTGACGGCCCGGAAGGTTGCGCGTGAAGTATGGAAAGTAATGGCTCTAATTCCATCAAAGGTAGGCCTCTCTTGTTTTAAATTACCTAAAGACCCAAAGTATTCAGCAGAAGACGAGAGACTTGCAAATTTGATGAAGGCCCAGAAGAATCCTGACGGATGGTATGTGACTGCGACAGGACAACTCATAGTGCCTCCTATAGTAATGCGAGAAATCTTACAAATAAAACATAATGAATGTCACTGGGGTGCAGGAGCAATGGTGACCTATTTGAAACGAGGTGTCATCTCGGTACACATGTTAACAATGGCAAAGTCGGTAATGTCAAAATGTGAGCTTTGCTTAAAGAATAATCCGGTAGCAAGGAAACATGCTGAGATGGGAAGAACTAGAGCTGGGATAGAGCCTGGAGATTACTGGCAAATAGACTTTGTGGAACTGCCTAAAGCAAGCGGTTATAAATACCTATTGGTAGGGGTTGATACTTTTTCAGGATGGCCGGAGGCCCTTCCCTGTCGCACCAACCAAGCAAAGGAAACGGTAAAATGGTTACTACGGGAAATAATCCCTAGATTTGGTGTACCGTTGGGTATTTCTTCAGACAGGGGACCACATTTCATTGCCAATGTGGTTAAGGAGGTTAGTAGGTTACTGGGAATTACCTGGAACTTACATAACCCATGGAGGCCTCAATCTAGTGGTCAGGTAGAGAGGATGAACCAAACTTTAAAAGGACAATTAAGCAAAATCTGTCAGGAAGCTAAGATACAGTGGCCACAGGCCTTACCAATAGCCTTGCTAAGAATTAGAATAAAGCCAAGAAGTGGGATGTCAGTAAGTCCCTATGAAATCATGTATGGAAAACCTTATGAGTCTCCTGAACCGAACCCGAATATGCATGTTACCGGTAAACAGGATGTATATAATTATGTTTTAATAGTAATGAAAATACTTGCTCTTGGTATGAGTGAAATATTTTCAAAGGGGGGAAATGTTAGTGTTGGGGAGAATCGAATGGATGTTTTACTAATGTCTCTTAGGTAATGGGACATACAGTATAATTAAGCATTGCCAAATGTACTTACATTATCAATTAATCTATGTACACTGGAAACTTAGGGAGTACACTGAACATTTAAAGGAATCGTTGAAGGGGAACCCTGGGAGGGAACAGGTACAACCTGACCTTGGATAAGGGCCTGGAAATGCTGAAATGAGTTGAAGCAGAACCAAGGAGCGGAGGGAGCATGCGTCGAGTGAGAAAGGTGAAAAGTTTAGCGGAGAGGAAGACTCCTTACTTCATCTGGACGACCACCTGGACGACCACCAGAGTGCGCCACGCATGTGCAAAGGTGAGGGGAGCTAATTAGAATGGAATGCGAGGCTGATGTTGCAACCTGTAATGAATATGTATACCTTACGTAATGTTGAATGTATAAATAATGGCTGGGAAGTAACGGGACTTGAAGCCAGATTTGGGCACCTGCCCCGGCTTCCAGCGCTGAATAAAGCACCTTCATATAATCACTTGGTGGTTATGTGGTTGCTACGCTAACATTTTGGCGACCCAGATGGGACTGCGTGGGCACTGCTGAGGCGGATCGTGTCTCGGTTTCGCTCCAGCCGGCACCGAGGGATTCTCGGGGAGCAGTCGACCACGACCGACCTCCGCTGCTCACGACGTACCACTGGAGTGGTAAGCAAAGGTGCTTTCAACTTTGGGTATTCGGTACCGATTTGGTTGGGAAAGCCTGCCGGTCAGACGCGGCGAAAGCCACGCTCGGTTGGGCAGGGAGCTCCCGGGGTAAGCCTAGGCGCCGTCCGTTAGACAGAGCGAAAGCTCTGCAGGTTCGGCATTGGTGGTTTGGTATTGGTAATTGTATTGGTTTGTGCTGAAGGGTCAGCACCTGGTATTATTGGTATGTGGTAAGCACGCTGCTGCTCCGGCAGCTTCTGGGAAAGCGTGCTGCTGCTCCGGCAGCTTCTGGGAGAGCGTGCTGCTGCTCCGGCAGCTTTTGGGAGAGCACGCTGCTGCTCCGGCAGCTTCTGGGAGAGCGTGCTGCTGCTCCGGCAGCTTCTGGGAGAGCACACTGCTGCTCCGGCAGCTTCTGGGAGAGCGTGCTGCTGCTCCGGCAGCTTCTGGGAGAGCACGCTGCTGCTCCGGCAGCTTCTGGGAGAGCGTGCTGCTGCTCCGGCAGCTTCTGGGAGAGCACGCTGCTGCTCCGGCAGCTTTTGGGTTTGTATCATAAGCTCAAAATGAAAAAGATTAAAGGAATTCTGGGAAAAGATGTACCTATCTCGCGAACATCCCCACTGGGGTGTTTGCTAGCACATTGGAAAGAGGGAGGTTTTGGTCAAGAAATGCAGAAAGGAAATCTGATTGATTATTGTAATATTTGGTGGCCACAGTATAAACTAGAGGACCAAGAAACTTGGCCTGAGAATGGAACATTGCAATATAATACAATTTTACAATTAATGCTATTTTGTAAGCGGGAAGGAAAATATGATGAACTGCCGTATGTGGAATTATTCTTTTATTTGCGCCGAAAGCCTGATTGGCAGCATGCTTGTGGAATAATGGTGCTTGAAGTTTCAACTGAGGAACGTTGTTGTGCATGTACTAGGGAGGGACACTGTATACAGCATCAGGCAATAGAGAATAATAAGTATTATGGGGAAATGAATAATGGAAATATTGATTTGGAAGTTGCGCCGTCCCGCCGGAAGAGCCAGGACAGGGAGGGAAAAGAGAAAAGGAAGATAGCAGTAGTGATGGAGAATCCCCGACTTTAGTCTCCCCTGTGTCACATAGGACCCGGCAACAGCGAAGGGCAGGAGAAACTATAAATGAACAGAGAGGGAAAATAATCGCTCCCCTCAGGCAAGGAGTGGGGACAGAAGGACCGGTATATGTTAAGGTGCCTTTTCAGCTGGGGACTTAATGATATGGAAACAAGCAGCCGGCACCTACAGGGAAAACCCAGATAAAGTAGCCAGGGTAATGAAAATGATAATTAAAACCCAAAATCCCGATTGGGATGATCTCCAGGTGATCCTGGATACTTTGATGGACTCGACAGAAAAAGACATGGTATTGCGGGCAGCCAGAGAGAGAGCCCGAGAAGATATACGAAATGGATTAGTGCTTGGAAATCTAGATCAAAACTTCCCCACTGAGGATCCCCAATGGGATTATAACACAGGGGATGGAATAAGGAGGCTGAAGAGATATCAAGATTGGGTACAAGTCGGGGTATAGAATGCCATGCCCCGGACCATAAATTGGTCAAAATTGTATAATGTCAGGCAAGAAAAAGCGGAATCACCTTCCGCCTTTTAGAGAGATTGAAAGAAACTGCTAAGAAATATACAGATTTAGACGTAGAGACTGAGCAAGCTAAAGCTCAATTAGCACTCATTTTCCTGGGACAAGCCCAAGAGGATATTAGGAAGAAATTGCAAAAGTTGGAAGGTGCAGATTTGAGAAATTTGGATAGGCTGTTGGAAATAGCCTGGAAAGTGTATAATAACAGAGAAAAGGAAACGACAAAAAGGCAACAACAGAACTTATTAGCAGTAATTCAAGGGAGAGAACATGCAAGATTAAGGGGCAGGGGAAGAGGAAATATTAACGGTTGAGGTAGAGGAACAGGGAGAGGCTACCCGAGCTCAGGGGGAAACCGGCTGGGTCTTAACCAATGTGCCCATTGTAAGGGGTAGGGTCATTGGAAAAACGAGTGCCCTCTCCGTGGACAGCTGATCGTTGGTGGGGGAAATTCGTTCCGAAACCAAGAAGCAGCTAAGGCGATGGTTCTGGGGGAGTATAGTAGCTGACTAGGAGATCCGGTAGCAGAAACTAAAGAGCCCTTGGTAAAAATTCAAATAGGAAATAAGGAAGTAAAATTTTTAATTGATACAGGGGCCACATATTCAGTACTCAATAGATTAAGTGGTAAGATAGGGGAAAGGAAAACTACTATTGTAGGTGCCACCGGGAAGGAGGAAATACGGCCGTTCTTACAACCCCTTGATTTACGGTTTGGAGGTAAAGAAATTACGCATGAATTTTTATATGTACCAGAATGCCCTATTCCTCTTTTGGGACGGGATTTGCTAACTAAACTAAACGCTACCATAATGTTTGAAGATGGAGAATTGATTATGAGAATCCCGGAATCAAAAGTGGGACAAATATTAATGATTAAAGAGAAGGTTGTTCCTCATATACCAAAAGAGGTAGAAAATGCAGTAATGCCTACGATTTGGGAAACGGACGTGCCCGGAAAATCAAAAGTAGCCCAGCCAGTAAAAATTGAACTTAAGGAAGGGGCCCGACCGGTACGGATTAAACAGTACCCATTGAAGCTAGAAGCTAGGCTAGGAATAGTAAAGATTATAGATAAATTTCTTAGCTACCACATTCTGGAGGAATGCAAATCTGAATATAATACCCCAATTTTCCCAGTAAAGAAACCTAATGGGGAATACAGGCTAGTGCAGGACCTTAGGGCAATAAACGAAATAACAAAAGATATTCACCCAGTGGTGGCTAATCCTTATATATTGTTAACATCTGTAAAAGGGAAATATAAGTGGTTTACGGTAATTGATTTAAAAGATGCCTTCTTCTGCATACCCATTGACAAGGATAGTAGAAAACTTTTTGCTTTTGAATGGGAAAATCCACGGAACGGACGAAAGATGCAACTAACCTGGACCAGGTTGCCTCAAGGATTCAAGAATAGCCCGACCCTCTTCGGCGGTCAACTAGCTAAAGAAATAGAAGATTGGATTAACCAAGGACAGATTCAGGTACCAAAGGATCGATACCTGCTGTTACAATATGTGGACGATATATTAATAGCTACCGAAGGAGAGTCAGAATGTATTCAGGTAACTATTGATATTTTGAATCAATTGGGACTAAATGGGTACAAGGTTTCTAAACAAAAGGCACAAATCGCGTGCACAACAGTAATTTATTTGGGATGTGAAATTTCTCAAGGACAAAGAAAATTGGGAGTTAACCGAATACAAGCTATTTGTGAAATCCCCGAGCCGCGAAATTTGCATGAACTACGGGCTTTCCTAGGTATGGCCGGGTGGTGCAGACTGTGGGTAATGGACTATGGACTCATAGCAAAGCCCCTCTATGAAACCCAAAAGGCCTGTACATTTACCTGGGGAAAGCCACAACAAGAGGCCTTTAAGAAATTAAAAGAAGCCCTGATAAAGGCGCCTGCCTTGGGCTTGCCGGACTTATCAAAGGACTTCCAGCTGTTTGTGCATGAGAGACAACGACTGGCATTAGGAGTACTGACCCAGCGACTTGGGAGCTGGAAAAGACCTGTGGGGTACGACTGTAGGACGACTAGCTAATTAGCAAATAGACTTTGTGGAACTGCCTAAAGCAAGAGGTTATAAATACCTATTGGTAGGGGTTGATACTTTTTCAGGATGGCCGGAGGCCCTTCCCTGTCGCACCAACCAAGCAAAGGAAACGGTAAAATGGTTACTACGGGAAATAATCCCTAGATTTGGTGTACCGTTGGGTATTTCTTCAGACAGGGGACCACATTTCATTGCCAATGTGGTTAAGGAGGTTAGTAGGTTACTGGGAATTACCTGGAACTTACATACCCCATGGAGGCCTCAATCTAGTGGTCAGGTAGAGAGGATGAACCAAACTTTAAAAGGACAATTAAGCAAAATCTGTCAGGAAGCTAAGATACAGTGGCCACAGGCCTTACCAATAGCCTTGCTAAGAATTAGAATAAAGCCAAGAAGTGGGATGTCAGTAAGTCCCTATGAAATCATGTATGGAAAACCTTATGAGTCTCCTGAACCGAACCCGAATATGCATGTTACCGGTAAACAGGATGTATATAATTATGTTTTATCCCTTGGTAAGACTTTAGCTCAACTACGCAGCGTTCTGGTGTGGAACCGACCCCTGGCCTTGGAGAATCCAGTGCATGATATACAGCCAGGAGACAGAGTCTACATCAAAAATTGGAACGAGGAACCCTTGAAGGAACGGTGGGATGGACCTTACCAAGTTCTACTGATGTGGAAAATGACATATCCCAACTGGCTCATGTGGAAGACGAGCTAGAGGAAGAAAAGCAAGAAGCTGACCAAAATTGGTTGGGAGCAACTTTTGAGGGACTAGGCCTTCATCTGGAAGGATGGCTCAAGTCCCTCCTACAAAGCATTGTGCTGCTGTTAATTGTATTCGCTGCAATGGGAGTAATGTTCTCGTGTGTGAAAGGAGAAATAGTTAGGAGTAGTGCATGGAATCGCCGAATAATGAGAGTCCTTACTGGGAATCACCCAGAACACCCTATCCCACTTACTCCACCCCCATCCTATAGTACTAGCGTTAACAAGCAGGCATAGAGGAATCAATAAGATAGTAGACTAACGAAGATGCGTTAAGATTATACTTACTAATCTCTATATCAAGTTATACTCACTAACATCTACTAACCTGATTCAACCTAATAGTAATGAAAATACTTGCTCTTGGTATGAGTGAAGTATTTTCAAAGGGGGGAAATGTTAGTGTTGGGGAGAATCGAATGGATGTTTTACTAATGTCTCTTAGGTAATGGGACATACAGTATAATTAAGCATTGCCAAATGTACTTACATTATCAGTTAATCTATGTACACTGGAAACTTAGGGAGTACACTGAACATTTAAAGGAATCGTTGAAGGGGAACCCTGGGAGGGAACAGGTACAACCTGACCTTGGATAAGGGCCTGGAAATGCTGAAATGAGTTGAAGCAGAACCAAGGAGCGGAGGGAGCATGCGTCGAGTGAGAAAGGTGAAAAGTTTAGCGGAGAGGAAGACTCCTTACTTCATCTGGACGACCACCTGGACGACCACCAGAGTGCGCCACGCATGTGCAAAGGGGAGGGGAGCTAATTAGAATGGAATGCGAGGCTGATGTTGCAACCTGTAATGAATATGTATACCTTACGTAATGTTGAATGTATAAATAATGGCTGGGAAGTAACGGGACTTGAAGCCAGATTTGGGCACCTGCCCCGGCTTCCAGCGCTGAATAAAGCACCTTCATATAATCACTTGGTGGTTATGTGGTTGCTACGCTAACAGTTTGTGGGTCCTGCATATGCCAGCGGGACCCTCCCATACGCTGTTTTTTGTTTGTCCCTGTTCTGTTAGCCTGTCCCTATTCATTCCCTATTTGTTTTTGTCCCTGTTCTGTTAGCCTGTCCCTGTTCCTGTTCTTCATGTCCCTGTTTGTTTTCTTCAGGTTCCTGTTCGTTTTTTTATGTCCCTGTTTGGGCGCCATTTGGGGCGTAATGACCACACGGATACCACGGTTCTTTGAGGATCAGTTACTGCTGCCTCTTTATTGATGCCATAATTTCAACTGTCTCTTACTGAGCGCACAACTTGATCTCTCAGAGGGAGGGCATAACTTCATTCTATCCCTTATTCAGGACAGGCTCCCTTCCTATAACATTCGGCCCACAGCAGTACCTTTCCACTAACTATTCATTGGTCAACAACTTTGCCCGGCAACAGCAAACACCCAGCAACTTCCATGCTTTAATGGCTGGAGAACAAGGAACCCGAGACAACAAGGTGTCTCCTGAATCACCCTTCATTGTTCCCTCTCAACTCTTTACATTCCTGATGGTCTCATCCTTAAGAGTCCGATGTTATCAGCAACCATGGGCCTTCTCGACCCCCATGGCCACACTCCCACATCTCCCCCTTCTTTATTAACATAAAAAAGAGCGATTAACACAAATTAAGAAAGCTCGATTAACACAAATTAAGAAGGCGCATGTGTCCTGGTTCCAGTTAGGACAGAGTTAATTTTCCCTCATAGTAGCTGGTAGGGTGCTATGTTTTGGATTAGGGTGAGAAGAGCGCTGATAACATGCTGATGTTTTAATTGTTGCAGAGCAGTGTTTACACCAGGCCAAGGACTTTTCGGCTTCTCGCTCTGTCCTGCCAGCGAGCAGGCTGGGGGTGCAGCAGGAGCTGGGAGGGGACAGACCCAGGACAGCTGACCCAAACTGGCCAAAGGGGTATTCCATACCATCTGACGTCATGCTAAACAATATATAGGGGTGGCTGGCTGGGGTGGGGGGGCCGGCTGCTCGGGGATAGGCTGGGCATCGGTCAGCGGGTGGTGAGCAATTGCATTGTGCATCACTTGTTTTCTTACACATTATTATTATTAATACTATTATCATTATCACTATTATTATTATTATTGTTATTATTATATTCCTGTCTTAATAAACTGTCTTTATCTCAACTCACCGGCTTCACTTTCCTGTTTCTCTCCCCCATCCCAGAGAGGGAGGGGGGAGGGTGAGCGAACGGCTGTGTGGTGTTTAGCTGCCAGCCGGGTTAAACCACAACAGCCCTTTTGGCACCCAGCGTGGGGCTCGAAGGGTTGAGATAGCGACAAATTTGACCAGAGTGTGTTAAACTAAAATTGGTATAAGTATTGGACCTGCTTAATAGTTGCTAGTCACGATGTTGATTGCCTTAATCTCCAGTCTGCTGTACCTGAATTCCAAATTGAGTTTTATGGTGCGTTACTTTCTGTATGTGCTCCCTGTTGCACTGTTTATCCTTTCCGGGCCCTGGTTTAAGATTGTTATTGTACTGTGCGGTGTAACAATGGCTTATGAAATGATGAAATATCTGGTCATGACTCTAACCTGGTATTTGTACTCAGCACTGACGTCGACTCTATACTTTGGAACCCATATCTCGGAAACTATTAGCAATTACACCTATTGCCTGTTTTCGTCAGGGAGCCACTCTGTGAAGGGGACAGGGGAAGACATGTTTCCCTACCTGTTCACTCTCCCTTTCTCCTTCACCACCACCCTCTTATCCCCCGAGCTAGTTACGGTGGTTCTCCGAGATGTTGAATATCCTTGGGATACTCAGACCAGCCTTCTCTTGTTGTTATGTCTCCTGAATGCGCTTCAGGTTTTGTTGAGGGTTAAACAACTACTTAGGAATCTCATCCGGAGATCTGTCTTGAGGCAGGATAGTTGCGAGTGGCAGGGAGTGTGGGAGGATATGGGCAGGTTTCTAGAGCAGTGGTCACCTCCAGTGGTTTGGACATTCACCCCTGAACAAATGCAAAATCCTAAAAAGCTGGCAGAATGCTTAAAAAAAAGATGTCATGACTCGGGCAGTTCCAAAGTGACACAAATCACTGTAGCATGCTGGGGTCTGGCTTGTGCCTATCGAGCTGCAATTGATGCTACTAGCAACCTAGCTCCAGCTCCAGCTCCTGTAGCCGCTCCAGCTCCAGCTCCTGCAGCCGCTCCAGCTCCAGCTCCTGCAGCCGCTCCAGTTCCAGCTCCTGCAGCCGCTCCAGCTCCTGTAGCCGCTCCAGCTCCAGCTCCTGCAGCCGCTCCAGCTCCAGCTCCTGCAGCTGCTCCAGTTCCAGCTCCTTCAGCCGCTCCAGATCCTGCAGCCGCTCCAGCTCCAGCTCCTGCAGCCGCTCCAGCTCCAGCTCCAGCTCCTGCAGCCGCTCCAGCTCCTGCAGCTGCTCCAGCTCCAGCCCCTGCAGCTGCTCCAGCTCCTGCAGCCGCTCCAGTTCCAGCTCCTGCAGCCGCTCCAGCCCCTGCAGCCGCTCCAGCTCCAGCTCCCGCAGCCACTCCAGCCCCTGCAGCAGCTCCAGCTTCTGCAGCTGCTCCCACTCCTGTGCCTGGGTCAGAGAAACGAGCTGTAGCAGTGCAAGTTGACCCCGCAGAGGGTATTCCAACCCCTGTGGCAGACCCTGTGTCTGGGTCAGAGAAACGAGCTGTAGCAGTGCAAGTTGCCCCTGTAGACAAGGTGAAAAAATGGTATAGAGGCTCAGGTCGTTTAGAACGCAGACAGTCTTCTGCTAAGTCTGGGCATAGTGAAGACGAGGCTGGGCCATCAAAGGTGCAGGAGACTGAAGATGAGGATGGGGATGTCGAAAAATCAACAGTAACTACCCGGACTCTATACCAGCGTGAGCTACGAGATGTGCGAAAAGATTTTGGTCGCTGTATAGGCGAGCAGCTTGTCACCTGGCTGCTCCGGTGCTGGGACACGGGAGCCAATTATGTGGAATTAGAGGGCAAGGAAGCCAGGCGGCTGGGATCCCTTGCTAGGGACGCATGCATTGACAAAGCAATTGGAGATGGAGCACGATCTCGCAGCCTCTGGAGGCGTCTCCTGTCAGCTGTGCAGGAAAGGTATCCCTTCAAGGAAGAACTTGTATGTCTACCAGGCAAATGGACCACCATGGAGAAGGGAATTCAGTACCTGAGGGAATTGGCCGTACGGGAAGTAATTTATAAGGACCTAGACGACGCACAAACATCCGCAGATCCAGATGCAGTCCGATGTACACCACCCATGTGGCAGAAGTTTGTACAGAGTGCACCATCATCATATGCCAGCTCATTGGCAATACTAACCTGGAAAGCGGAGGAGAATCCCCCAGTGAATGAAGTGACTAAAATACTCCGGCAGTACGAAGGAAATCTCTCCTCTTCCCTACAGGCCTGTGTCTCAGCTGTGGAGAAACTCTCTGAAGAGGTCCACCAACTTAAAGAGAATTTATCTTCCCCTCCACCTGAACGATCCAGTGTCCACCAGCTAAAAGAGAATGCTTTGGAGAAACTTTCTGAAAAGATCCACCAACTTGAAGAAAGATTATCTTCCCCTCCACCTGAACGAACCAGTGTCCACCAGCTAAAAGAGAATACTTTGGAGAAACTTTCTGAAAAGATCCACCAACTTGAAGAGAGATTATTTTCCTCCCCACCTGTACAAACCAGTGTCTCAGCTATTAGGGGTAAACGTTCATCTATGCAAGGAAGACAATATGGTGAGCACACACCCCGCGCCACCCTGTGGTTTTACCTACGTGACCATGGAGAGGACATGAGAAAATGGGATGGAAAATCTACTGCGACCCTAGAGGCACGGGTACGTGAATTGCAAAAGAAAACAATTGGGAAAAAGGGGTTCTCTGAAAAGTTTGCTGCTCCAACTTCCAGCAGGCAGTCCTTTAAACACAGAAATGAAGATTCTGACCAGGACTAGAGGGGCCCTGCCTCCAGCCAGGGGGAGGAAAGGGACAATCGAGTTTATTGGACTGTGTGGATTCGATGGCCTGGCACGTCAGACGCACAGAAGTATAAGGCTTTGGTAGACACCGGTGCACAATGTACTCTAATGCCATCAAGCTATAAAGGGCCAGAGCCCATCTGTATTTATGGTGTGACGGGGGGATCCCAGCAGTTAACTGTATTGGAGGCTGAAGTGAGTCTAACCGGTAATGAGTGGCAAAAGCACCCTATTGTGACTGGCCCAGATGCTCCGTGCATCCTTGGCATAGACTATCTTAGAAGAGGATATTTCAAGGACCCAAAAGGGTTCCGCTGGGCTTTTGGCATAGCTGCTTTGGAGACAGAGGACATTAAACAGTTGTCTACCTTGCCTGGTCTCTCAGAGGACCCTTCTGTTGTGGGGTTGCTGAGGGTTGAAGAACAGCAAGTGCCGATCGCTACCACAACTGTGCACCGGCGGCAATATCGCACCAACCGAGACTCCCTGAGTCCCATCCATAAGCTAATTCGTCAACTGGAGAGCCAAGGTGTGATCAGCAAGACTCATTCACCTTTTAATAGTCCTATATGGCCAGTGCGAAAGTCTAATGGTGAGTGGAGACTAACAGTGGACTATCGTGGCCTGAACGAAGTCACGCCACCACTGAGTGCTGCAGTGCCGGACATGCTAGAACTCCAGTATGAACTGGAATCAAAGGCAGCCAAGTGGTATGCCACAATTGATATCGCTAATGCATTTTTCTCCATCCCTCTAGCAGCACAGTGCAGGCCACAGTTTGCTTTCACTTGGAGGGGAGTCCAATATACTTGGAATCGGCTGCCCCAGGGGTGGAAACACAGCCCTACCATTTGCCATGGACTGATCCAGTCTGCGCTGGAGCAGGGGGAAGCTCCTGAACACCTGCAGTACATCGATGACATCATTGTGTGGGGTGACACTGCAGAAGAAGTTTTCGAGAAAGGGAAGAAAATAGTCCAAATCCTTCTGAAGGCCGGTTTTGCCATAAAACAGAATAAAGTTAAAGGACCTGCACGAGAGATCCAGTTTTTAGGAATAAAATGGCAAGATGGACGTCGTCAAATCCCAATGGATGTGATCAACAAAATAACAGCTATGTCTCTACCAACTAGCAAAAAAGAAACACAAACTTTCCTAGGTGTCGTGGGGTTTTGGAGAATGCACATTCCAAATTACAGTCTGATTGTAAACCCGCTCTACCAAGTAACCCGTAAGAAGAATGCTTTTGAATGGGGCCCTGAGCAACGACAAGCCTTTGAACAAATTAAGCAGGAAATAGTTCATGCAGTAGCCCTCGGGCCAGTCCGAACAGGACCAGATGTAAAGAATGTCCTCTACACCGCAGCCAGGGAGAATGGTCCCACCTGGAGCCTCTGGCAGAAAGAACCTGGGGAAACTCGAGGTCGACCCCTGGGGTTTTGGAGTCGGGGATACAGAGGATCTGAGGCCCGCTATACTCCAACTGAAAAGGAGATATTGGCAGCATATGAAGGAGTTTGATCTGCTTCGGAAGTGGTCGGTACTGAAGCGCAGCTCCTCCTGGCACCCCGACTGCCGGTACTAGGCTGGATGTTCAAAGGAAGGGTCCCCTCTACACATCATGCAACTGATGCTACATGGAGCAAGTGGGTTGCACTGATTACTCAGCGGGCTCGAATAGGAAACCCCAGTCGCCCAGGAATCTTGGAGGTGATTATGGACTGGCCAGAAGGCAAATACTTTGGGATATCACCAGAGGAGGAGGTGGTCCGTGCTGAAGAAGCCCCACTGTACAACAAGCTACCGGAAAATGAGAAGAAATATGCCTTGTTCACTGACGGGTCCTGTCGTATTGTGGGAAAGCATCGGAGATGGAAAGCTGCTGTATGGAGTCCTACATGACGAGTTGCAGAAGCTGCTGAGGGAGAAGGTGAATCGAGTCAGTTTGCAGAAGTGAAAGCCATTCAGCTGGCTTTAGATATTGCTGAACGAGAAAAGTGGCCAGTTCTCTATCTCTATACTGATTCATGGATGGTAGCAAATGCCCTGTGGGGGTGGTTACAGCAATGGAAGCAGAACAACTGGCAGCGCAGGGGCAAGCCCATATGGGATGCTGCGTTGTGGCAAGATATTGCTGCCCGGGTAGAGAACCTGGTTGTAAAGGTACGCCATGTAGATGCTCATGTGCCCAAGAATCGGGCTACTGAAGAACATCAAAACAACCAGCAGGTGGATCAGGCTGCTAAGATTGAAGTGGCTCAGGTGGACCTGGACTGGCAACATAAAGGTGAATTATTTATAGCCCGATGGGCCCATGACACCTCAGGCCATCAAGGTAGAGATGCAACCTACAGATGGGCTCGTGATCGAGGGGTGGACCTGACCATGGACACTATAGCACAGGTTATTCATGACTGTGAAACATGTGCTGCAATCAAGCAAGCCAAACGGTCAAAACCTCTTTGGTATGGAGGACGATGGCTGAAATATAAATATGGAGAGGCCTGGCAGATTGATTACATCACACTCCCTCAAACCCGCAACGGCAAGCGCCACGTACTTACAATGGTGGAAGCAACCACCAGATGGCTGGAAACATATCCTGTGCCCCATGCCACCGCCCGGAACACTCTCCTGGGCCTTGAAAAGCAAGTCCTATGGCGACATGGCACCCCAGAGAGAATTGAGTCAGACAACGGGACTCATTTCCGAAACAACCTTATAGACACTTGGGCCAAAGAACATGGTATTGAGTGGGTGTATCACATCCCCTATCATGCACCAGCCTCTGGAAAAGTTGAACGATACAATGGACTGTTGAAGACTACACTGAAAGCAATGGGTGCTGGGACATTCAAAAATTGGGATACACATTTGGCAAAGGCCACCTGGTTAGTCAATACCAGGGGATCTGCCAACCGAGCTGGACCTGCCCAATCAAACCTGTTACGCACTGTAGAAGGGGATAAAGTTCCTGTAGTGCACGTAAGAAACATGCTGGGTAAAACAGTCTGGGCTACTCCTGCCTCAGGAAAAGGCAAACCCATTCGTGGAATTGCTTTTGCTCAGGGACCTGGATGCACTTGGTGGGTAATGCAAAAGAATGGGGAGGTCCGGTGTGTACCTCAAGGGGATTTGATACTGGGTGAGAATAGCCCATGAGTTGAATTGTAGTATGTTAATTATTATATAATACTGTATGTCATCACTACCATGATTGCTATATATCATAGATGAAAAATGGTGATTAATTAGAATGTATTGGAAAGAGTGTAACCTGAGCATGACATAAATGGTATGGAATAAGGGGTGGATATCTGTCCTGGTTCCAGTTAGGACAGAGTTAATTTTCCCTCATAGTAGCTGGTAGGGTGCTATGTTTTGGATTAGGGTGAGAAGAGCGCTGATAACATGCTGATGTTTTAATTGTTGCAGAGCAGTGCTTACGCTAAGCGAAGGACTTTTCGGCTTCTCGCTCTGTCCTGCCAGCGAGCAGGCTGGGGGTGCAGCAGGAGCTGGGAGGGGACAGACCCAGGACAGCTGACCCAAACTGGCCAAAGGGGTATTCCATACCATCTGACGTCATGCTAAACAATATATAGGGGTGGCTGGCCGGGGTGGGGGGGCCGGCTGCTCGGGGATAGGCTGGGCATCGGTCAGCGGGTGGTGAGCAATTGCATTGTGCATCACTTGTTTCTTACACATTATTATTATTAATACTATTATCATTATCACTATTATTATTATTATTATATTCCTGTCTTAATAAACTGTCTTTCTCTCAACTCACCGGCTTCACTTTCCCGTTTCTCTCCCCCATCCCAGAGAGGGAGGGGGGAGGGTGAGCGAACGGCTGTGTGGTATTTAGCTGCCAGCCGGGTTAAACCACAACATTAAGAAAGCACGATTAACACAAATTAAGAAGGCGCGATTAACACAAACTAAAACACAGAGAAAAACTGCCAGGCATACTACTTCTATCCTTAACAAACCTTGTAACCCCATCCCTGGGAGAGGCAGGCACTGAGTGCTGCCCAGCCGGGGGGCTCTGGCTGCACCTCCAGTTCCTGGAGTCCTGGTTTGTGGGTCCTGCATATGCCAGCGGGACCCTCCCATACGCTGTTTTTTGTTTGTCCCTGTTCTTTTAGACTGTCCCTATTTATTCCTTGTTTGTTTTTGTCCCTGTTCTGTTAGCCTGTCCCTGTTCCTGTTCTTCATGTCCCTGTTTGTTTTCTTCAGGTTCCTGTTCGTTTTCTTCATGTCCCTGTTTGGGCGCCATTTGTGGTGTAATGACCACACGTACTTCAGGGTTCTTTCAGGTTCAGTAACTGCTGCCTCGTTACTGATGATGTAACTTCAACTCTCCCTTACTGAGGGCGTAACTTCATCTCTCACCGTGAGGGCACAACTTCATTCTATCCCTTGTTCAGGACAGGCTCGCTTCCTATAAAATTCACCCCACAGCAGTACCTTTCCACTAACTATTCATTGGTCAACAACTTTGCCCAGCAACAGCAAGCACCCAGCAGCTTCCATGCCTTAAGGGCTGGAGAACAAGCAACCCGAGACAACAAGGTGTCTCCTGAATCACCCTTCTTTGTTCCCTCTCAACTCTTTAAATTCCTGATGGTCTCATCCTTAAGAGTCCGATGTTATCAGCAACCATGGGCCTTCTCGACCCCCATGGCCACACGCCCACATCTCCCCCTTCTTTATTAACATCAAAAAGTGCACTTAACAAAAATTAAGAAGGCGCGATTAACACAAACTAAAACACAGAGAAAAACTGCCAGGCATACTAATTCTATCTTTAACGAACTTTGTAACCCCATCCCTGGGAGAGGCAGGCACTGAGTGCTGCCCAGCAGGGGGGCTCTGGCTGCCCCTCCAACTCCTGGAGTCTTTCTTTGTAGGTCCTGCATATGCCAGCGCGACCCTCCCAAATGATGTTTTTTGTTTGTCCCTGTTCTGTTAGCCTGTCCCTATTCATTCCTTGTTTGTTTTTGTCCCTGTTCTGATAGCCTGTCCCTGTTCCTGTTCTTCATGTCCCTGTTTGTTTTCTTCAGGTTCCTGTTTGTTTTCTTCATGTCCCTGTTTGTGCACCATTTGTGGCGTAATGACCACACGGATACCACGGTTCTTTCAGGATCAGTTACTGCTACCTCTTTATTGATGCCATAATTTCAACTCTCCCTTACTGAGGGCGTAACTTCATCTCCCAGAGTGAGGGCACAACTTCATTCTTTCCCTTATTCAGGACAGGCTCCCTTCCTATAACATTCGCCCCACAGCAGTACCTTTCCACTAACTATTCATTGGTCAACAACTTTGCCGGGCAACAGCAAACACCCAGCAGCTTTCATGCCTTCACGGCTGGAGAACAAGGAACCCGAGACAACAAGGTGTCTCCTGAATCACCCGTCTTTGTTCCCTCTCAACTCTTTACATTCCTGATGGTCTCATCCTTAAGAGTTCGATGTTATCAGCAACCATGGGCCTTCTCGACCCCCATGGCCACACTCCCACATCTCCCCCTTCTTTATTAACATAAAAAAGCGCGATTAACACAAACTAAAACACAGAGAAAAACTGCCAGGCATACAAATTCCATGAAAATGATAATTAAAACCCAAAATCCCGATTGGGATGATCTCCAGGTGATCCTGGATACTTTGATGGACTCGACAGAAAAAGACATGGTATTGCCGGCAGCCAGAGAGAGAGCCCGAGAAGATATACGAAATGGATTAGTGCTTGGAAATCTAGATCAAAACTTCCCCACTGAGGATCCCCAATGGGATTATAACACAGGGGATGGAATAAGGAGGCTGAAGAGATATCAAGATTGGGTACAAGTCGGGGTACAGAATGCCATGCCCCGGACCATAAATTGGTCAAAATTATATAATATCAGGCAAGAAAAAGCGGAATCACCTTCTGCCTTTTTAGAGAGATTGAAAGAAACTGCTAAGAAATATACAGATTTAGACGTAGAGACTGAGCAAGCTAAAGCTCAATTAGCACTCATTTTCCTGGGACAAGCCCAAGAGGATATTAGGAAGAAATTGCAAAAGTTGGAAGGTGCAGATTTGAGAAATTTGGATAGGCTGTTGGAAATAGCCTGGAAAGTGTATAATAACAGAGAAAAGGAAACGACAAAAAGGCAACAACAGAACTTATTAGCAGTAATTCAAGGGAGAGAACATGCAGGATTAAGGGGCAGGGGAAGAGGAAATATTAACGGTTGAGGTAGAGGAACAGGGAGAGGCTACCCGAGCTCAGGGGGAAACCGGCTGGGTCTTAACCAATGTGCCCATTGTAAGGGGGAGGGTCATTGGAAAAACGAGTGCCCTCTCCGTGGACAGCTGATCGTTGGTGGGGGAAATTCGTTCCGAAACCAAGAAGCAGCTAAGGCGATGGTTCTCGGGGAGTATAATAGCTGACTAGGAGATCCGGTAGCAGAAACTAAAGAGCCCTTGGTAAAAATTCAAATAGGAAATAAGGAAGTAAAATTTTAATTGATACAGGGGCCACATATTCAGTACTCAATAGATTAAGTGGTAAGATAGGGGAAAGGAAAACTACTATTGTAGGTGCCACCGGGAAGGAGGAAATACGGCCGTTCTTACAACCCCTTGATTTACGGTTTGGAGGTAAAGAAATTACGCATGAATTTTTATATGTACCAGAATGCCCTATTCCTCTTTTGGGACGGGATTTGCTAACTAAACTAAACGCTACCATAATGTTTGAAGATGGAGAATTGATTATGAGAATCCCGGAATCAAAAGTGGGACAAATATTAATGATTAAAGAGAAGGCTGTTCCTCATATACCAAAAGAGGTAGAAAATGCAGTAATGCCTACGATTTGGGAAACGGACGTGCCCGGAAAATCAAAAGTAGCCCAGCCAGTAAAAATTGAACTTAAGGAAGGGGCCCAACCGGTACGGATTAAACAGTACCCATTGAAGCTAGAAGCTAGGCTAGGAATAGTAAAGATTATAGATAAATTTCTTAGCTACCACATTCTGGAGGAATGCAAATCTGAATATAATACCCCAATTTTCCCAGTAAAGAAACCTAATGGGGAATACAGGCTAGTGCAGGACCTTAGGGCAATAAACGAAATAACAAAAGATATTCACCCAGTGGTGGCTAATCCTTATACATTGTTAACATCTGTAAAAGAGAAATATAAGTGGTTTACGGTAATTGATTTAAAAGATGCCTTCTTCTGCATACCCATTGACAAGGATAGTAGAAAACTTTTTGCTTTTGAATGGGAAAATCCACGGAACGGACGAAAGATGCAACTGACCTGGACAAGGTTGCCTCAAGGATTCAAGAAAAGCCCGACCCTCTTCGGCAGTCAACTAGCTAAAGAAATAGAAGATTGGATTAACCAAGGACAGATTCAGGTACCAAAGGATCGATACCTGCTGTTACAATATGTGGACGATATATTAATAGCTACCGAAGGAGAGTCAGAATGTATTCAGGTAACTATTGATATTTTGAATCAATTGGGACTAAATGGGTACAAGGTTTCTAAACAAAAGGCACAAATCGCGTGCACAACAGTAATTTATTTGGGATGTGAAATTTCTCAAGGACAAAGAAAATTGGGAGTTAACCGAATACAAGCTATTTGTGAAATCCCCGAGCCGCGAAATTTGCATGAACTACGGGCTTTCCTAGGTATGGCCGGGTGGTGCAGACTGTGGGTAATGGACTATGGACTCATAGCAAAGCCCCTCTATGAAACCCAAAAGGCCTGTACATTTACCTGGGGAAAGCCACAACAAGAGGCCTTTAAGAAATTAAAAGAAGCCCTGATAAAGGCGCCTGCCTTGGGCTTGCCGGACTTATCAAAGGACTTCCAGCTGTTTGTGCATGAGAGACAACGATTGGCATTAGGAGTACTGACCCAGCGACTTGGGAGCTGGAAAAGACCTGTGGGGTATTTTTCTAAACAATTGGATGCGGTAAGCGCCGGATGGCCCTCGTGTTTAAGGGCCGTGGCAGCCACAGTCCTTTTAATACAGGAAGCCAGGAAGCTCACATTAGGGAAACGAATTGAGGTGTTCGTGCCACATATGGTGACTACGGTATTGGAGCAAAAGGGGGGCCATTGGCTATCGCCCAGCCGAATGATGAAATATCAAGCTATACTAACTGAGCAAGATGATGTAATCTTAAGAACTACTAACTTATTGAACCCAGCAGTGTTTCTAGGAACAACTACGGAGGAAGGAGACCTCAGTCATGATTGCGTGGAGATCATCGAACATACCTATGCCAGCAGAACAGACTTAAAGGATCGGCCTCTGGGGAGACCGGATTGGGAACTTTTCACGGATGGAAGCAGCTTTGTGGAAAATGGGACTCGTTACGCAGGATACGCGGTAACTACATCAAAGGTAGTGATTGAGGCAAATTCCCTACCTCCGGGGACTTCAGCCCAACGAGCAGAAATAGTCGCCCTGACACGAGCCCTGGAACTAAGCGAGGGTAAGAACGTGAATATTTGGACAGATTCAAAATATGCATTCGGGGTAGTTCACGTACATGGGGCATTATGGAAAGAAAGGGGAATGCTATCCTCACAAGGGACTAATATAAAATACCAGGAAGAAATATTGAAATTAATAACAGCTGTACAGAAACCCCAACAGTTGGCCATAATGCATTGTAAAGCTCATCAAGGAGGGGTGTCAGAGATTGCAGAAGGTAACAGACTGGCAGATTTGACGGCCCGGAAGGTTGCACGTGAAGTATGGAAAGTAATGGCTCTAATTCCATCAAAGGTAGGCCTCTCTTGTTTTAAATTACCTAAAGACCCAAAGTATTCAGCAGAAGACGAGAGACTTGCAAATTTGATGAAGGCCCAGAAGAATCCTGACGGATGGTATGTGACTGCGACAGGACAACTCATAGTGCCTCCTATAGTAATGCGAGAAATCTTACAAATAAAACATAATGAATGTCACTGGGGTGCAGGAGCAATGGTGACCTATTTGAAACGAGGTGTCATCTCGGTACACATGTTAACAATGGCAAAGTCGGTAATGTCAAAATGTGAGCTTTGCTTAAAGAATAATCCGGTAGCAAGGAAACATGCTGAGATGGGAAGAACTAGAGCTGGGATAGAGCCTGGAGATTACTGGCAAATAGACTTTGTGGAACTGCCTAAAGCAAGCGGTTATAAATACCTATTGGTAGGGGTTGATACTTTTTCAGGATGGCCGGAGGCCCTTCCCTGTCGCACCAACCAAGCAAAGGAAACGGTAAAATGGTTACTACGGGAAATAATCCCTAGATTTGGTGTACCGTTGGATATTTCTTCAGACAGGGGACCACATTTCATTGCCAATGTGGTTAAGGAGGTTAGTAGGTTACTGGGAATTACCTGGAACTTACATACCCCATGGAGGCCTCAATCTAGTGGTCAGGTAGAGAGGATGAACCAAACTTTAAAAGGACAATTAAGCAAAATCTGTCAGGAAGCTAAGATACAGTGGCCACAGGCCTTACCAATAGCCTTGCTAAGAATTAGAATAAAGCCAAGAAGTGGGATGTCAGTAAGTCCCTATGAAATCATGTATGGAAAACCTTATGAGTCTCCTGAACCGAACCCGAATATGCATGTTACCGGTAAACAGGATGTATATAATTATGTTTTAATAGTAATGAAAATACTTGCTCTTGGTATGAGTGAAGTATTTTCAAAGGGGGGAAATGTTAGTGTTGGGGAGAATCGAATGGATGTTTTACTAATGTCTCTTAGGTAATGGGACATACAGTATAATTAAGCATTGCCAAATGTACTTACATTATCAATTAATCTATGTACACTGGAAACTTAGGGAGTACACTGAACATTTAAAGGAATCGTTGAAGGGGAACCCTGGGAGGGAACAGGTACAACCTGACCTTGGATAAGGGCCTGGAAATGCTGAAATGAGTTGAAGCAGAACCAAGGAGCGGAGGGAGCATGCGTCGAGTGAGAAAGGTGAAAAGTTTAGCGGAGAGGAAGACTCCTTACTTCATCTGGACGACCACCTGGACGACCACCAGAGTGCGCCACGCATGTGCAAAGGGGAGGGGAGCTAATTAGAATGGAATGCGAGGCTGATGTTGCAACCTGTAATGAATATGTATACCTTACGTAATGTTGAATGTATAAATAATGGCTGGGAAGTAACGGGACTTGAAGCCAGATTTGGGCACCTGCCCCGGCTTCCAGCGCTGAATAAAGCACCTTCATATAATCACTTGGTGGTTATGTGGTTGCTACGCTAACACCCCGGCTGGTCAGCACTCAGTGCCTGCCTCTCCCAGGGATGGGGTTATAAAGTTTGTTAAGGAAAGACTTCGTATGCCTGGCGGTTTTTCTCTGTGTTTTAGTTTGAGTTAATCGCGCTTTTTGATGTTAATAAAGAAGGGGGAGATGTGGGAGTGTGGCCATGGGGGATGTCAAGCCCCATGGTTGCTGATAACATCGAACTCTTAAGGATGAGACCATCAGGAATGTAAAGAGCTGAGAGGGAACAAAGGAGGGTGATTCAGGAGACACCTTGTTGTCTCGGGTTCCTTGTTCTCCAGCCGTGAAGGCATGGAAGCTGCTGGGTGTTTGCTGTTGCCAGGCAAACATGTTAACCAATGAATAGTTAGTGGAAAGCTACTGCTGTGGGGCGAATGTTATGGGAAGAGAGCCTGTCCTGAATAAGGGATTGAATGAAGTTGTGCCCTCACTCTGAGAGATGAAGTTACTCCCTCAGTAAGGGAGAGTTGAAGTTACATCATCAGTAAAGAGGTAGCAGTTACTGATCCTGAAAGAACCCTGGTGTCCGTGTGGTCATTACGCCCCAAATGGCGCCCAAACAGGGACATGAAGAAAACGAACAGGAACCTGAAGAAAACAAACAGGGACATGAACAACAGGAACAGGGACAGCCTAACAGAACAGGGACAAAAAGAAACAACGTATGAATAGGGACAGGCTAACAGAACAGGGACAAACAAAAAAAATCCTATGGAAGGGTCCCGCTGGCATATGCAGGACCCACAAACCAGGACTCCAGGAGTTGGAGGGGCAGCCAGAGCCCCCCGGCTGGTCAGCACTCAGTGCCTGCCTCTCCCAGGGATGGGGTTACAAAGTTTGTTGAAGATAAATTTAGTATGCCTGGCAGTTTTTCTCTGTGTTTATAATTTGTGTTAATCGCGCCTTCTTAATTTGTGTTAATTGTGCTTACTTAATTTGTGTTACTCGCGCTTTTTTATGTTAATAAGGAAGGGGGAGATGTGGGAGTGTGGCCATGGGGGATGTCAAGCCCCATGGTTGCTGATAACATCGAACTCTTAAGGATGAGACCATCAGGAATGTAAAGAGCTGAGAGGGAACAAAGGAGGGTGATTCAGGAGACACCTTCTTGTCTCGGGTTGCTTGTTCTCCAGCCGTGAAGGCATGGAAGCTGCTGGGTGTTTGCTGTTGCAGGGCAAAGTTGTTGACCAATGAATAGTTAGTGGAAAGGTACTGCTGCGGGGCGAATGTTATAGGAAGAGAGCCTGTCCTGAATAAGGGATTGAATGAAGTTGTGCCCTCACTCCGAGAGATGAAGTTACGCACTCAGTAAGGGAGAGTTGAAGTTCCATCATCAGTAAAGAGGTAGCAGTTACTGATCCTGAAAGAACCCTGGTGTCCTTGTGGTCATTACGCCCCAAATGGCTCCCAAACAGGGACATGAAGAAAACGAACAGGAACCTGAAGAAAACAAACAGGGACATGAAGAACAGGAACAGGGACAGGGTAACAAACAGGGACAAAAAGAAACAAGGTATGAATAGGGACAGGCTAACAGAACAGGGACAAACAAAAAACATAGTATGGGAGGGTCCCGCTGGCATATGCAGGACCCACAAACAAGGACTCCAGGATTTGGAGGGGCAGCCAGAGCCCCCCGGCTGGTCAGCACTCAGTGCCTGCCTCTCCCAGGGATGGGGTTACAAAGTTTGTTGAAGATAGACTTAGTATGCCTGGCAGTTTTTCTCTGTGTTTTAGTTTGTGTTAATCGCGCCTTCTTAATTTGTGTTAATTGTGCTTTCTTAATTTGTGTTAATCGCGCTTTTTGATGTTAATAAAGAAGGGGGAGATGTGGGAGTGTGGCCATGGGGGTCGAGAAGGCCCATGGTTGCTGATGACATCGGACTCTTAAGGATGAGACCATCAGGAATGTAAAGAGTTGAGAGGGAACAAAGAAGGGTGATTCAGGAGACACCTTGTTGTCTCGGGTTGCTTGTTCTCCAGCCGTGAAGGCATGGAAGCTGCTGGGTGTTTGCTGTTGCCAGGCAAATTGTTGACCAATGAATAGTTAGTAGAAAGGTACTGCTGTGGGGCGAATGTTATAGGATGGGAGCCTGTCCTGAATAAGGGATTGAATGAAGTTGTGCCCTCACTCTGAGAGATGAAGTTGTGCCCTCAGTAAGGGAGAGTTGAAGTTCCATCATCAGTAAAGAGGTAGCAGTTACTGAACCTGAAAGAACCCTGGTGTCCGTGTGGTCATTACGCCCCAAATGGCGCCCAAACAGGGACATGAAGAAAACGAACAGGAACCTGAAGAAAACAAACAGGGACATGAACAACAGGAACAGGGACAGCCTAACAGAACAGGGACAAAAAGAAACAAGGTATGAATAGGGACAGGCTAACAGAACAGGGACAAACAAAAAACATCCTATGGGAGGCTCCCGCTGGCATATGCAGGACCCACAAACCAGGACTCCAGCAGTTGGAGGGGCTGCCAGAGCCCCCCGGCTGGGCAGCACTCAGTGCCTGTCTCTCCCAGGGATGGGGTTACAAAGTTTGTTGAAGATAGAACTGGTATGCCTGGCAGTTTTTCTCTGTGTTTTAGCTTGTGTTAATCACGCCTTCTTAATTTGTGTTAATTGTGCTTTCTTAATTTGTGTTAATCGCGCTTTTTGATGTTAATAAAGAAGGGGGAGATGTGGGAGTGTGGCCATGGGGGTCGAGAAGGCCCATGGTTGCTGATAACATCGGACTCTTAAGGATGAGACCATCAGGAATGTAAAGAGTTGAGAGGGAACAAAGAAGGGTGATTCGGGAGACACCTTGTTGTCTCGGGTTCCTTGTTCTCCAGCCGTGAAGGCATGGAAGCTGCTGGGTGTTTGCTGTTGCCAGGCAAATTGATGACCAATGAATATTTAGTAGAAAGGTACTGCTGTGGGGCGAATGTTATAGGATGGGAGCCTGTCCTGAATAAGGGATTGAATGAAGTTGTGCCCTCACTCTGAGAGATGAAGTTGTGCCCTCAGTAAGGGAGAGTTGAAGTTACATCATCAGTAAAGAGGTAGCAGTTACTGAACCTGGAAGAACCCTGGAGTCCGTGTGGTCATTACGCCACAAATGGCGCCCAAACAGGGACATAAAAAGACGAACAGGGACAGGCTAACAGAACAGGGACAAACAAAAAACATAGTATGGGAGGGTCCCGCTGGCATATGCAGGACCCACAAACAAGGACTCCAGGATTTGGAGGGGCAGCCAGAGCCCCCCGGCTGGGCAGCCCTCAGTGCCTGCCTCTCCCAGGGATGGGGTTACAAGGTTTGTTAAAGATAGACTTAGTATGCCTGGCAGTTTTTCTCTGTGTTTTAGTTTGTGTTAATCGCGCCTTCTTAATTTGTGTTAATCGCGCTTTTTTATGTTAATAAAGAAGGGGGTGATGTGGGAGTGTAGCCATGGGGGTTGAGAAGGCCCATGGTTGCTGATGACATCGGACTCTTAAGGATGACACCATCAGGAATGTAAAGAGCTGAGAGGGAACAAAGGAGGGTGATTCAGGAGACACCTTCTTGTCTCGGGTTGCTTGTTCTCCAGCCCTGAAGACAGGGAAGCTGCTGGGTGTTTGCTGTTGCCGGGCAAAGTTGTTGACCAATGAATAGTTAGTGGAAAGGTACTGCTGTGGGGCAAATGTTATAGGAAGAGAGACTGTCCTGAATAAGGGATAGAATGAAGTTGTGCCCTCACTCTGAGAGATGAAGTTATGCCCTCAGTAAGGGAGAGTTGAAATTATGGCATCAATAGAGGTAGCAGTTTCTGATCCTGAAAGAACCCTGGTGTGCGTGTGGTCATTACGCCACAAATGGTGCCCAAACAGGGACATAAAAAAAACGATCAGGGACAGGCTAACAGAATAGGGAGAAACAAAAACTGCGTATGGGAGGGTCCCGCTGGCATATGCAGGACCCACAAACCAGGACTCCAGGAGTTGTAGGGACAGCCAGAGCCCCCCGGCTGGTCAGCACTCAGTGCCTGCCTCTCCCAGGGATGGGGTTACAAAGTTTGTTAAAAATAGACTTAGTATGCCTGGCAGTTTTTCTCTGTGTTTACAATTTGTGTTAATTGCGCCTTCTTAATTTGTGTTAATTGTGCTTGCTTAATTTGTGTTATCGCGCTTTTTTATGTTAATAAGGAAGGGGGAGATGTGGGAGTGTGGCCATGGGGGTCGACAAGCCCCATGGTTGCTGATAACTTTGGACTCTTAAGGATGAGACCATCAGGAATGTAAAGAGCTGAGAGGGAACAAAGAAGGGTGATTCAGGAGACACCTTGTTGTCTCGGGTTGCTTGTTCTCCAGCCCTTAAGGCACGGAAGCTGCTGGGTGTTTGCTGTTGCCGGGCAAATTGCTGACCAATGAATAGTTAGTGGAAAGGTACTGCTGTGGGGCGAATGTTATAGGATGGGAGCCTGTCCAGAATAAGGGATAGAATGAAGTTGTGCCCTCACTCTGAGAGATGAAGTTACTCCCTCAGTAAGGGAGAGTTGAAGTTACATCATCAGTAAAGAGGTAGTACTTACTGATCCTGAAAGAACCCTGGTGTCCGTGTGGTCATTACGCCCCAAATGGCGCCCAAACAGGGACATGAAGAAAACGAACAGGAACCTGAAGAAAACGAACAGGGACAGGAACAACAGGAAAGGGGACAGCCTAACAGAACAGGGACAAAAAGAAACAAGGTATGAACAGGGACAGGCTAACAGAACAGGGACAAACAAAAAACAACCTATGGGAGGCTCCCGCTGGCATATGCAGGACCCACAAACCAGGACTCCAAGAGTTGGAGGGGCAGCCAGAGCCCCCCGGCTGGGCAGCACTCAGTGCCTGCCTCTCCCAGGGATGGGGTTACAAAGTTTGTTGAAGATAGAATTAGTATGCCTGGCAGTTTTTCTCTGTGTTTTAGTTTGTGTTAATGGCGCCTTCTTAATTTGTGTTAATTGTGCTTTCTTAATTTGTGTTAATCGCGCTTTTTGATGTTAATAAAGAAGGGGGAGATGTGGGAGTGTGGCCATGGGGGTCGAGAAGGCCCATGGTTGCTGATAACATCGGACTCTTAAGGATGAGACCATCAGGAATGTAAAGAGCTGAGAGGGAACAAAGAAGGGTGATTCAGGAGACACCTTGTTGTCTCGGGTTGCTTGTTCTCCAGCCCTTAAGGCACGGAAGCTGCTGGGTGTTTGCTGTTGCCGGGCAAAGTTGTTGAGCAATGAATAGTTAGTGGAAAGGTACTGCTGTGGGGCGAATGTTATAGGAAGGGAGCCTGTCCTGAATAAGGGATAGAATGAAGTTGTGCCGTCACTCTAAGAGATGAAGTTAGGCCCTCAGTAAGGGAGAGTTGAAGTTACATCATCAGTAAAGAGGTAGAAGCAACTGATCCTTAAAGAACCGTTGAGTCCGTGTGGTCATTACGCCCCAAATGGTGCCCAAACAGGGACATGAAGAAAACGAACAGGAACCTGAAGAAAACAAACAGGGACATGAAGAACAGGAACAGGGACAGGCTAAAAAAACAGGGACAAAAACAAAAAAGGAATGAAGAGGTAGAGGCTAACAGAACAGGGACAAACAAAAAACATCTTATGGGAGGGTCCCACTGGCATATGCAGGACCCACAAAGAAGGACTCCAGGAGTTGGAGGGGCAGCCAGAACCCCCGGGCTGGTCAGCACTCAGTGCCTGCCTCTCCCAGGGATGGGGTTACAAAGTTTGTTAAGGAAAGACTTGGTATGCCTGGCAGTTTTTCTCTGTGTTTTAGTTTGTGTTAATCGCGCCTTCTTAATTTGTGTTAATTGCGCTTTTTGATGTTAATAAAGAAGGGGGAGATGTGGGAGTGTGGCCATGGGGGTCAAGAAGGCCCATGGTTGCTGATAACATCGGACTCTTAAGGATGAGACCATCAGGAATGTAAAGAGTTGAGAGGGAACAAAGAAGGGTGATTCAGGAGACACCTTTTTGTCTCGGGTTGCTTGTTCTCCAGCCCTGAAGGCATGGAAGCTGCTGGGTGTTTGCTGTTGCCGGGCATAGTTGTTGACCAATGAATAGTTAGTGGAAAGGTACTGCTGTGGGGCGAATGTTATAGGAAGGGAGCCTGTCCTGAATAAGGGATAGAATGAAGTTGTGCCCTCACTCTGAGAGATGAAGTTACGCCCTCAGTAAGGGAGAGTTGAAGTTACATCATCAGTAAAGAGGTAGCAGCAACTGATCCTGGAAGAACCCTGGAGTCCGTGTGGTCATTACGCCACAAATGGCGCCCAAACTGGGACATAAAAAGACGAACAGGGACAGGCTAACAGAACAGGGACAAACAAAAATCATCCTATGGGAGGGTCGCGCTGGCATATGCAGGACCCACAAACAAGGACTCCAGGATTTGGAGGGGCAGCCAGAGCCCCCCGGCTGGGCAGCCCTCAGTGCCTGCCTCTCCCAGGGATGGGGTTACAAGGTTTGTTAAAGATAGACTTAATATGCCTGGCAGTTTTTCTCTGTGTTTTAGTTTGTGTTAATCGCGCCTTCTTAATTTGTGTTAATCGCGCTTTTTTATGTTAATAAAGAAGGGGGAGATGTGGGAGTGTAGCCATGGGGGTCGAGAAGGCCCATGGTTGCTGATAACATCACACTCTTAAGGATGACACCATCAGGAATGTAAAGAGCTGAGAGGGAACAAAGGAGGGTGATTCAGGAGACACCTTGTTGTCTCGGGTTGCTTGTTCTCCAGCCTTGAAGACAGGGAAGCTGCTGGGTGTTTGCTGTTGCCGGGCAAAGTTGTTGACCAATGAATAGTTAGTGGAAAGGTACTGCTGTGGGGTAAATGTTATAGGAAGAGAGACTGTCCTGAATAAGGAATAGAATGAAGTTGTGCCCTCACTCTAAGAGATGAAGTTACGCCCTCAGTAAGGGAGAGTTGAAGTTACATCATCAGTAAAGAGGTAGCAGCAACTGATCCTTAAAGAACCGTTGAGTCCGTGTGGTCATTACGCCCCAAATGGTGCCCAAACAGGAACCTGAAGAAAACAAACAGGGACATGAAGAACAGGAACAGGGACAGGCTAACAGAACAGGGACAAACAAAAAACAGCGTATGGGAGGGTCCCGCTGGCATATGCAGGACCCAAAAACAAGGACTCCAGGAGTTGGAGGGGCAGCCAGAGCCCCCCGGCTGGGCAGCACTCAGGGCCTGCCTCTCCCAGGGATGGGGTTACAAGGTTTGTTGAAGATAGAATTAGTATGCCTGGCAGTTTTTCTCTGTGTTTATAATTTGTGTTAATCCTGCCTTCTTAATTTGTGTTAATCGTGCTTTCTTAATTTGTGTTACTCGCGCTTTTTGATGTTAATAAAGAAGGGGGAGATGTGGGAGTGTGGCCATGGGGGTCGACAAGGCCCATTGTTAGTGTTGGGGAGAATCGAATGGATGTTTTACTAATGTCTCTTAGGTGATGGGACATACAGTATAATTAAGCATTGCCAAATGTACTTACATTATCAATTAATCTATGTACACTGGAAACTTAGGGAGTACACTGAACATTTAAAGGAATCGTTGAAGGGGAACCCTGGGAGGGAACAGGTACAACCTGACCTTGGATAAGGGCCTGGAAATGCTGAAATGAGTTGAAGCAGAACCAAGGAGCGGAGGGAGCATGCGTCGAGTGAGAAAGGTGAAAAGTTTAGCGGAGAGGAAGACTCCTTACTTCATCTGGACGACCACCTGGACGACCACCAGAGTGCGCCACGCATGTGCAAAGGGGAGGGGAGCTAATTAGAATGGAATGCGAGGCTGATGTTGCAACCTGTAATGAATATGTATACCTTACGTAATGTTGGATGTATAAATAATGGCTGGGAAGTAACGGGACTTGAAGCCAGATTTGGGCACCTGCCCCGGCTTCCAGCGCTGAATAAAGCACCTTCATATAATCACTTGGTGGTTATGTGGTTGCTACGCTAACACCATGGTTGCTGATAACATCAGACTCTTAAGGATGAGACCATCAGGAATGTAAAGAGTTGAGAGGGAACAAAGAAGGGTGATTCAGGAGACACCTTGTTGCCTCGGGTTGCTTGTTCTCCAGCCCTGAAGGCACGGAAGCTGCTGGGTGTTTGCTGTTGCCGGGCAAAGTTGTTGAGCAATGAATAGTTAGTGGAAAGGTACTGCTGTGGGGCGAATGTTATAGGAAGGGAGCCTGTCCTGAATAAGGGATAGAATGAAGTTGTGCCCTCACTCTAAGAGATGAAGTTATGCCCTCAGTAAGAGGGAGTTGAAATTACGGCATCAACAGAGGTAGCAGTTTCTGATCCTGAAAGAACCCTGGTGTGCGTGTGGTCATTACGCCACAAATGGTGCCCAAACAGGGACATAAAAAAAAACGAACAGGGACAGGCTAACAGAACAGAGACAAACAAAAAACAGCGTATGGGAGGGTCCCGCTGGCATATGCAGGACCCACAAAGAAGGACTCCAGGAGTTGGAGGGGCAGCCAGAGCCCCCCGGCTGGGCAGCACTCAGTGCCTGCCTCTCCCAGGGATGGGGTTACAAGGTTTGTTAAAGATAGACTTAATATGCCTGGCAGTTTTTCTCTGTGTTTTAGTTTGTGTTAATCGCGCCTTCTTAATTTGTGTTAATCGCGCTTTTTTATGTTAATAAAGAAGGGGGAGATGTGGGAGTGTGGCCATGGGGGTCGACAAGCCACATGGTTGCTGATAACATCGCACTCTTAAGGATGAGACCATCAGGAATGTAAAGAGCTGAGAGGGAACAAAGGAGGGTGATTCAGGAGACACCTTGTTGTCTCGGGTTGCTTATTCTCCAGCCGTGAAGGCATGGAAGCTGCTGGGTGTTTGCTGTTGCCAGGCAAAGTTGTTGACCAATGAATAGTTAGTGGAAAGGTACTGCTGTGGGGCAAATGTTATAGGAAGGGAGCCTGTCCTGAATAAGGGATTGAATGAAGTTGTGCCCTCACTCTGAGAGATGAAGTTACGCCCTCAGTAAGGGAGAGTTGAAGTTACATCATCAGTAAAGAGGTAGCACTTACAGATCCTGAAAGAACCCTTGAGTCCCTGTGGTCAATACGCCACAAATGGTGCCCAAACAGGGACATAAAAAAAACGATCAGGGACAGGCTAACAGAAGAGGGAGAAACAAAAAACTGCGTATGGGAGGGTCCCGCTGGCATATGCAGGACCCACAAAGAAGGACTCCAGGAGTTGGAGGGGCAGCCAGAGCCCCCCGGCTGGGCAGCACTCAGTGCCTGCCTCTCCCAGGGATGGGGTTACAAAGTTTGTTAAAAATAGACTTAGTATGCCTGGCAGTTTTTCTCCGTGTTTATAATTTGTGTTAATCGCGCCTTCTTAATTTGTGTTAATCGTGCTTTCTTAATTTGTGTTACTCGCGCTTTTTGATGTTAATAAAGAAGGGGGAGATGTGGGAGTGTGGCCATGGGGGTCGACAAGCCCCATGGTTGCTGATACCTTCGGACTCTTAAGGATGAGACCATCAGGAATGTAAAGAGCTGAGAGGGAACAAAGGAGGGTGATTCAGGAGACACCTTGTTGTCTTGGGTTGCTTGTTCTCCAGCCCTGAAGACAGGGAAGCTGCTGGGTGTTTGCTGTTGCCGGGCAAAGTTGTTGACCAATGAATAGTTAGTGGAAAGGTACTGCTGTGGGGCGAATGTTATAGGAAGGGAGCCTGTCCTGAATAAGGGATAGAATGAAGTTGTGCCCTCACTCTGAGAGATGAAGTTACGCCCTCAGTAAGAGACAGTTGAAGTTACATCATCAGTAAAGAGGTAGCAGCAACTGATCCTTAAAGAACCCTTGAGTCCGTGTGGTCAATATGCCACAAATGGCGCCCAAAAAGGGACGTAAAAAAAACGATCAGGGACAGGCTAACAGAAGAGGGAGAAACAAAAAACTGCGTATGGGAGGGTCCCGCTGGCATATGCAGGACCCACAAAGAAGGACTCCAGGAGTTGGATGGGCAGCCAGAGCCCCCCGGCTGGGCAGCACTCAGTGCCTGCCTCTCCCAGGGATGGGGTTACAAAGTTTGTTGAAGATAGAATTAGTATGCCTGGCAGTTTTTCTCTGTGTTTATAATTTGTGTTAATCGCGCCTTCTTAATTTGTGTTAATCGTGCTTATTTAATTTGTGTTACTCGCGCTTTTTGATGTTAATAAAGAAGGGGGAGATGTGGGAGTTTGGCCATGGGGGTCGAGAAGCCCCATGGTTGCTGATACCTTCGGACTCTTAAGGATGATACCATCAGGAATGTAAAGAGCTGAGAGAGAACAAAGAAGGGTGATTCAGGAGACACCTTGTTGTCTCGGGTTGCTTGTTCTCCAGCCGTGAAGGCATGGAAGCTGCTGGGTGTTTGCTGTTGACAGGCAAAGTTGTTGACCAATGAATAGTTAGTGGAAAGGTACTGCTGTGGGCCGAATGTTATAGGAAGGGAGCCTGTCCTGAATAAGGGATTGAATGAAGTTGTGCCCTCACTCTGAGAGATGAAGTTACGCCCTCAGTAAGAGACAGTTGAAGTTACATCATCAGTAAAGAGGTAGCACTTACAGATCCTGAAAGAACCCTGGAGTCCGTGTGGTCATTACGCCCCAAATGGCGCCAAAAAAAGGACATGAAGAAAACGAACAGGAACCGGAAGAAAACAAACATGGACAAGAAGAATAGGAACAGGGAAAGGCTAAAAAAACAGGGACAAAAACAAAAAAGGAATGAAGAGGTACAGGCTAACAGAACAGGGACAAACAAAAAACATAGTATGGGAGGGTCCCGCTGGCATATGCAGGACCCACAAAGAAGGACTCCAGGAGTTGGAGGGGCAGCCAGAGCCCCCCAGCTGGGCAGCACTCAGTGCCTGCCTCTCCCAGGGATGGGGTTACAAAGTTTGTTAAGAATAGACTTGGTATGCCTGGCAGTTTTTCTCTGTGTTAATAATTTGTGTTAATCGCGCCTTCTTAATTTGTGTTAATCGTGCTTTCTTAATTTGTGTTACTCGCGCTTTTTGATGTTAATAAAGAAGGGGGAGATGTGGGAGTTTGGCCATGGGGGTCGACAAGCCCCATGGTTGCTGATAACATCGGACTCTTAAGGATGAGACCATCAGGAATGTAAAGAGCTGAGAGGGAACAAAGGAGGATGATTCAGGAGACACCTTGTTGCCTCGGGTTGCTTGTTCTCCAGCCCTGAAGGCACGGAAGCTGCTGGGTGTTTGCTGTTGCCGGGCAAAGTTGTTGACCAATGAATAGTTAGTGGAAAGGTACTGCTGTGGGGCGAATGTTATAGGAAGGGAGCCTGTCCTGAATAACGGAAAGAATGAAGTTGTGCCCTCACTCTGAGAGATGAAGTTACGCCCTCAGTAAGAGACAGTTGAAGTTAAATCATCAGTAAAGAGGTAGCAGCAACTGATCCTTAAAGAACCCTGGAGTCCGTGTGGTCAATACGCCACAAATGGCGCCCAAAAAGGGGCTTAAAAAAAACGATCAGGGACAGGCTAACAGAAGAGGGAGAAACAAAAAACTGCGTATGGGAGGGTCCCGCTGGCATATGCAGGACCCACAAACTAGGACTCCAGGAGTTGGAGGGGCAGCCAGAGCCCCCCGGCTGGGCAGCACTCAGTGCCTGCCTCTCCCAGGGATGGGGTTACAAAGTTTGTTAAAAATAGACTTAGTATGCCTGGCAGTTTTTCTCTGTGTTTATAATTTGTGTTAATCGCGCCTTCTTAATTTGTGTTAATCGTGCTTTCTTAATTTGTGTTACTCGCGCTTTTTGATGTTAATAAAGAAGGGGGAGATGTGGGAGTTTGGCCATGGGGGTCGAGAAGCCCCATGGTTGCTGATACCTTCGGACTCTTAAGGATGAGACCATCAGGAATGTAAAGAGTTGAGAGGGAACAAAGAAGGGTGATTCAGGAGACACCTTGTTTTCTCCGGTTCCTTGTTCTCCAGCCCTGAAGACAGGGAAGCTGCTGGGTGTTTGCTGTTGCCGGGCAAAGTTGTTGACCAATGAATAGTTAGTGGAAAGGTACTGCTGTGGGGCGAATGTTATAGGAAGGGAGCCTGTCCTGAATAAGGGATAGAATGAAGTTGTGCCCTCACTCTGAGAGATGAAGTTACGCCCTCAGTAAGAGACAGTTGAAGTTACATCATCAGTAAAGAGGTAGCAGCAACTGATCCTTAAAGAACCCTTGAGTCCCTGTGGTCAATACGCCACAAATGGTGCCCAAACAGGGACATAAAAAAAACGATCAGGGACAGGCTAACAGAAGAGGGAGAAACAAAAAACTGCGTATGGGAGGGTCCCGCTGGCATATGCAGGACCCACAAAGAAGGACTCCAGGAGTTGGAGGGGCAGCCAGAGCCCCCCGGCTGGGCAGCACTCAGTGCCTGCCTCTCCCAGGGATGGGGTTACAAAGTTTGTTAAAAATAGACTTAGTATGCCTGGCAGTTTTTCTCCGTGTTTATAATTTGTGTTAATCGCGCCTTCTTAATTTGTGTTAATCGTGCTTTCTTAATTTGTGTTACTCGCGCTTTTTGATGTTAATAAAGAAGGGGGAGATGTGGGAGTTTGGCCATGGGGGTCGAGAAGCCCCATGGTTGCTGATACCTTCGGACTCTTAAGGATGAGACCATCAGGAATGTAAAGAGTTGAGAGGGAACAAAGAAGGGTGATTCAGGAGACACCTTGTTTTCTCCGGTTCCTTGTTCTCCAGCCCTGAAGACAGGGAAGCTGCTGGGTGTTTGCTGTTGCCGGGCAAAGTTGTTGACCAATGAATAGTTAGTGGAAAGGTACTGCTGTGGGGCGAATGTTATAGGAAGGGAGCCTGTCCTGAATAAGGGATAGAATGAAGTTGTGCCCTCACTCTGAGAGATGAAGTTACGCCCTCAGTAAGAGACAGTTGAAGTTACATCATCAGTAAAGAGGTAGCAGCAACTGATCCTTAAAGAACCCTGGAGTCCCTGTGGTCAATACGCCACAAATGGTGCCCAAACAGGGACATAAAAAAAACGATCAGGGACAGGCTAACAGAAGAGGGAGAAACAAAAAACTGCGTATGGGAGGGTCCTGCTGGCATATGCAGGACCCACAAACCAGGACTCCAGGAGTTGGAGGGGCAGCCAGAGCCCCCCGGCTGGGCAGCACTCAGTGCCTGCCTCTCCCAGGGATGGGGTTACAAAGTTTGTTAAAAATAGACTTAGTATGCCTGGCAGTTTTTCTCCGTGTTTATAATTTGTGTTAATCGCGCCTTCTTAATTTGTGTTAATCGTGCTTTCTTAATTTGTGTTACTCGCGCTTTTTGATGTTAATAAAGAAGGGGGAGATGTGGGAGTTTGGCCATGGGGGTCGAGAAGCCCCATGGTTGCTGATACCTTCGGACTCTTAAGGATGAGACCATCAGGAATGTAAAGAGTTGAGAGGGAACAAAGAAGGGTGATTCAGGAGACACCTTGTTTTCTCCGGTTCCTTGTTCTCCAGCCCTGAAGACAGGGAAGCTGCTGGGTGTTTGCTGTTGCCGGGCAAAGTTGTTGACCAATGAATAGTTAGTGGAAAGGTACTGCTGTGGGGCGAATGTTATAGGAAGGGAGCCTGTCCTGAATACGGGATAGAATGAAGTTGTGCCCTCACTCTGAGAGATGAAGTTACGCCCTCAGTAAGAGACAGTTGAAGTTACATCATCAGTAAAGAGGTAGCAGCAACTGATCCTTAAAGAACCCTGGAGTCCGTGTGGTCAATACGCCACAAATGGCGCCCAAAAAGGGACATAAAAAAAACGATCAGGGACAGGCTAACAGAAGAGGGAGAAACAAAAAACTGCGTATGGGAGGGTCCCGCTGGCATATGCAGGACCCACAAACCAGGACTCCAGGAGTTGGAGGGGCAGCCAGAGCCCCCCGGCTGGGCAGCACTCAGTGCCTGCCTCTCCCAGGGATGGGGTTACAAAGTTTGTTGAAGATAGAATTAGTATGCCTGGCAGTTTTTCTCCGTGTTTATAATTTGTGTTAATCGCGCCTTCTTAATTTGTGTTAATTGTGCTTACTGAATTTGTGTTACTCGCGCTTTTTGATGTTAATAAGGAAGGGGGAGATGTGGGAGTTTGGCCATGGGGGTCGAGAAGCCCCATGGTTGCTGATACCTTCGGACTCTTAAGGATGAGACCATCAGGAATGTAAAGAGCTGAGAGGGAACAAAGAAGGGTGATTCAGGAGACACCTTGTTGCCTCGGGTTGCTTGTTCTCCAGCCCTGAAGGCACGGAAGCTGCTGGGTGTTTGCTGTTGCCAGGCAAAGTTGTTGACCAATGAATAGTTAGTGGAAAGGTACTGCTGTGGGGTGAATGTTATAGGAAGGGAGCCTGTCCTGAATACGGGATAGAATGAAGTTGTGCCCTCACTCTGAGAGATGAAGTTACGCCCTCAGTAAGAGACAGTTGAAGTTACATCATCAGTAAAGAGGTAGCAGCAACTGATCCTTAAAGAACCCTTGAGTCCCTGTGGTCACTACGCCACAAATGGCGCCCAAAAAGGGACATAATAAAAACGATCAGGGACAGGCTAACAGAAGAGGGAGAAACAAAAAACTGCGTATGGGAGGGTCCCGCTGGCATATGCAGGACCCACAAACCAGGACTCCAGGAGTTGGAGGGGCAGCCAGAGCCCCCCGGCTGGGCAGCACTCAGTGCCTGCCTCTCCCAGGGATGGGGTTACAAAGTTTGTTGAAGATAGAATTAGTATGCCTGGCAGTTTTTCTCTGTGTTTATAATTTGTGTTAATCGCGCCTTCTTAATTTGTGTTAATTGTGCTTATTTAATTTGTGTTACTCGCGCTTTTTGATGTTAATAAAGAAGGGGGAGATGTGGGAGTTTGGCCATGGGGGTCGAGAAGCCCCATGGTTGCTGATACCTTCGGACTCTTAAGGATGATACCATCAGGAATGTAAAGAGCTGAGAGGGAACAAAGAAGGGTGATTCAGGAGACACCTTGTTGTCTCCGGTTCCTTGTTCTCCAGCCCTGAAGACAGGGAAGCTGCTGGGTGTTTGCTGTTGCTGGGCAAAGTTGTTGACCAATGAATAGTTAGTGGAAAGGTACTGCTGTGGGGTGAATGTTATAGGAAGGGAGCCTGTCCTGAATAACGGATAGAATGAAGTTGTGCCCTCACTCTGAGAGATGAAGTTACGCCCTCAGTAAGAGACAGTTGAAGTTACATCATCAGTAAAGAGGTAGCAGCAACTGATCCTTAAAGAACCCTGGAGTCCGTGTGGTCAATACGCCACAAATGGCGCCCAAAAAGGGACATAAAAAAAACGATCAGGGACAGGCTAACAGAAGAGGGAGAAACAAAAAACTGCGTATGGGAGGGTCCCGCTGGCATATGCAGGACCCACAAACCAGGACTCCAGGAGTTGGAGGGGCAGCCAGAGCCCCCCGGCTGGGCAGCACTCAGTGCCTGCCTCTCCCAGGGATGGGGTTACAAAGTTTGTTGAAGATAGAATTAGTATGCCTGGCAGTTTTTCTCTGTGTTTATAATTTGTGTTAATCGCGCCTTCTTAATTTGTGTTAATTGTGCTTATTTAATTTGTGTTACTCGCGCTTTTTGATGTTAATAAAGAAGGGGGAGATGTGGGAGTTTGGCCATGGGGGTCGAGAAGCCCCATGGTTGCTGATACCTTCGGACTCTTAAGGATGATACCATCAGGAATGTAAAGAGCTGAGAGGGAACAAAGAAGGGTGATTCAGGAGACACCTTGTTGTCTCCGGTTCCTTGTTCTCCAGCCCTGAAGACAGGGAAGCTGCTGGGTGTTTGCTGTTGCCGGGCAAAGTTGTTGACCAATGAATAGTTAGTGGAAAGGTACTGCTGTGGGGTGAATGTTATAGGAAGGGAGCCTGTCCTGAATAAGGGATAGAATGAAGTTGTGCCCTCACTCTGAGAGTTGAAGTTACGCCCTCAGTAAGAGACAGTTGAAGTTACATCATCAGTAAAGAGGTAGCAGCAACTGATCCTTAAAGAACCCTTGAGTCCCTGTGGTCAATACGCCACAAATGGTGCCCAAACAGGGACATAAAAAAAACGATCAGGGACAGGCTAACAGAAGAGGGAGAAACAAAAAACTGCGTATGGGAGGGTCCCGCTGGCATATGCAGGACCCACAAAGAAGGACTCCAGGAGTTGGAGTGGCAGCCAGAGCCCCCCGGCTGGGCAGCACTCAGTGCCTGCCTCTCCCAGGGATGGGGTTACAAAGTTTGTTAAAAATTGACTTAGTATGCCTGGCAGTTTTTCTCCCTGTTTATAATTTGTGTTAATCGCGCCTTCTTAATTTGTGTTAATCGTGCTTTCTTAATTTGTGTTACTCGCGCTTTTTGATGTTAATAAAGAAGGGGGAGATGTGGGAGTTTGGCCATGGGGGTCGAGAAGCCCCATGGTTGCTGATACCTTCGGACTCTTAAGGATGAGACCATCAGGAATGTAAAGAGCTGAGAGGGAACAAAGAAGGGTGATTCAGGAGACACCTTGTTTTCTCCGGTTCCTTGTTCTCCAGCCCTGAAGACAGGGAAGCTGCTGGGTGTTTGCTGTTGCCGGGCAAAGTTGTTGACCAATGAATAGTTAGTGGAAAGGTACTGCTGTGGGGCGAATGTTATAGGAAGGGAGCCTGTCCTGAATACGGGATAGAATGAAGTTGTGCCCTCACTCTGAGAGATGAAGTTACGCCCTCAGTAAGAGACAGTTGAAGTTACATCATCAGTAAAGAGGTAGCAGCAACTGATCCTTAAAGAACCCTGGAGTCCGTGTGGTCAATACGCCACAAATGGCGCCCAAAAAGGGACATAAAAAAAACGATCAGGGACAGGCTAACAGAAGAGGGAGAAACAAAAAACTGCGTATGGGAGGGTCCCGCTGGCATATGCAGGACCCACAAACCAGGACTCCAGGAGTTGGAGGGGCAGCCAGAGCCCCCCGGCTGGGCAGCACTCAGTGCCTGCCTCTCCCAGGGATGGGGTTACAAAGTTTGTTGAAGATAGACTTAGTATGCCTGGCAGTTTTTCTCCGTGTTTATAATTTGTGTCAATCGCGCCTTCTTAATTTGTGTTAATTGTGCTTACTTAATTTGTGTTACTCGCGCTTTTTGATGTTAATAAGGAAGGGGGAGATGTGGGAGTTTGGCCATGGGGGTCGAGAAGCCCCATGGTTGCTGATACCTTCGGACTCTTAAGGATGATACCATCAGGAATGTAAAGAGCTGAGAGGGAACAAAGAAGGGTGATTCAGGAGACACCTTGTTGCCTCGGGTTGCTTGTTCTCCAGCCCTGAAGGCACTGAAGCTGCTGGGTGTTTGCTGTTGCCAGGCAAAGTTGTTGAGCAATGAATAGTTAGTGGAAAGGTACTGCTGTGGGGCGAATGTTATAGGAAGGGAGCCTGTCCTGAATAAGGGATAGAATGAAGTTGTGCCCTCACTCTGAGAGATGAAGTTACGCCCTCAGTAAGAGACAGTTGAAGTTACATCATCAGTAAAGAGGTAGCAGCAACTGATCCTTAAAGAACCCTGGAGTCCGTGTGGTCACTACGCCACAAATGGCGCCCAAAAAGGGACATAAAAAAAAACGAACAGGGACAGGCTAACAGAAGAGGGAGAAACAAAAAACTGCGTATGGGAGGGTCCCGCTGGCATATGCAGGACCCACAAACTAGGACTCCAGGAGTTGGAGGGGCAGCCAGAGCCCCCCGGCTGGGCAGCACTCAGTGCCTGCCTCTCCCAGGGATGGGGTTACAAAGTTTGTTGAAGATAGAAATAGTATGCCTGGCAGTTTTTCTCTGTGTTTATAATTTGTGTTAATCGCGCCTTCTTAATTTGTGTTAATTGTGCTTATTTAATTTGTGTTACTCGCGCTTTTTGATGTTAATAAAGAAGGGGGAGATGTGGGAGTTTGGCCATGGGGGTCGAGAAGCCCCATGGTTGCTGATACCTTCGGACTCTTAAGGATGATACCATCAGGAATGTAAAGAGCTGAGAGGGAACAAAGAAGGGTGATTCAGGAGACACTTTGTTGTCTCCGGTTCCTTGTTCTCCAGCCCTGAAGACAGGGAAGCTGCTGGGTGTTTGCTGTTGCCGGGCAAAGTTGTTGACCAATGAATAGTTAGTGGAAAGGTACTGCTGTGGGGTGAATGTTATAGGAAGGGAGCCTGTCCTGAATAAGGGATAGAATGAAGTTGTGCCCTCACTCTGAGAGATGAAGTTACGCCCTCAGTAAGAGACAGTTGAAATTACGGCATCAACAGAGGTAGCAGTTTCTGATCCTGAAAGAACCCTGGTGTGCGTGTGGTCATTACGCCACAAATGGCGCCCAAAAAGGGACATAAAAAAAAACGAACAGGGACAGGCTAACAGAACAGAGTCAAACAAAAAACAGCGTATGGGAGGGTCCCGCTGGCATACGCAGGACCCACAAACAAGGACTCCAGGATTTGGAGGGGCAGCCAGAGCCCCCCGGCTGGGCAGCACTCAGTGCCTGCCTCTCCCAGGGATGGGGTTACAAAGTTTGTTGAAGATAGAAATAGTATGCCTGGCAGTTTTTCTCTGTGTTTATAATTTGTGTTAATCGCGCCTTCTTAATTTGTGTTAATTGTGCTTATTTAATTTGTGTTACTCGCGCTTTTTGATGTTAATAAAGAAGGGGGAGATGTGGGAGTTTGGCCATGGGGGTCGAGAAGCCCCATGGTTGCTGATACCTTCGGACTCTTAAGGATGATACCATCAGGAATGTAAAGAGCTGAGAGGGAACAAAGAAGGGTGATTCAGGAGACACCTTGTTGTCTCCGGTTCCTTTTTCTCCAGCCCTGAAGACAGGGAAGCTGCTGGGTGTTTGCTGTTGCCGGGCAAAGTTGTTGACCAATGAATAGTTAGTGGAAAGGTACTGCTGTGGGGTGAATGTTATAGGAAGGGAGCCTGTCCTGAATAAGGGATAGAATGAAGTTGTGCCCTCACTCTGAGAGATGAAGTTACGCCCTCAGTAAGAGACAGTTGAAGTTACATCATCAGTAAAGTGGTAGCAGCAACTGATCCTTAAAGAACCCTTGAGTCCGTGTGGTCAATACGCCACAAATGGCGCCCAAAAAGGGACATAAAAAAAACGATCAGGGACAGGCTAACAGAAGAGGGAGAAACAAAAAACTGCGTATGGGAGGGTCCCGCTGGCATATGCAGGACCCACAAACCAGGACTCCAGGAGTTGGAGGGGCAGCCAGAGCCCCCCGGCTGGGCAGCACTCAGTGCCTGCCTCTCCCAGGGATGGGGTTACAAAGTTTGTTGAAGATAGAAATAGTATGCCTGGCAGTTTTTCTCTGTGTTTATAATTTGTGTTAATGGCGCCTTCTTAATTTGTGTTAATTGTGCTTACTTAATTTGTGTTACTCGCGCTTTTTGATGTTAATAAGGAAGGGGGAGATGTGGGAGTGTGGCCATGGGGGTTGTCAAGCCCCATGGTTGCTGATAACATCGGACTCTTAAGGATGAGACCATCAGGAATGTAAAGAGCTGAGAGGGAACAAAGAAGGGTGATTCAGGAGACACCTTGTTGTCTCGGGTTGCTTGTTCTCCAGCCGTGAAGGCATGGAAGCTGCTGGGTGTTTGCTGTTGACAGGCAAAGTTGTTGACCAATGAATAGTTAGTGGAAAGGTACTGCTGTGGGGCGAATGTTATAGGATGGGAGCCTGTCCTGAATAAGGGATTGAATGAGGTTGTGCCCTCAGTAAGGGAGAGTTGAAGTTACATCATCAGTAAAGAGGTAGCACTTACAGATCCTGAAAGAACCTCGGAGTCTGTGTGGTAATTATGCCTCAAATGGTGCCAAAAAAAAGGACATGAAGAAAACGAACAGGAACCTGAAGAAAACAAACATGGACATGAAGAACAGGAACAGGGACAGGCTAAAAAAACAGGGACAAAAACAAAAAAGGAATGAAGAGGTACAGGCTAACAGAACAGGGACAAACAAAAAACATCGTATGGGAGGGTCCCACTGGCATATGCAGGACCCACAAAGAAGGACTCCAGGAGTTGGAGGGGCAGCCAGAACCCCCCGGCTGGTCAGCACTCAGGGCCTGCCTCTCCCAGGGATGGGGTTACAAAGTTTGTTAAGGAAAGACTTGGTATGCCTGGCAGTTTTTCTGTGTTTTAGTTTGTGTTAATCGCGCCTTCTTAATTTGTGTTAATCGCGCTTTTTGATGTTAATAAAGAAGGGGGAGATGTGGGAGTGTGGCCATGGGGGTCGACAAGCCCCATGGTTGCTGATAACATCGGACTCTTAAGGATGAGACCATCAGGAATGTAAAGAGCTGAGAGGGAACCAAGAAGGGTGGTTCAGGAGACACCTTGTTGTCTCGGGTTGCTTGTTCTCCAGCCGTGAAGGCATGGAAGCTGCTGGGTGTTTGCTGTTGCCGGGCAAAGTTGTTGACCAATGAATAGTTAGTGGAAAGGTACTGCTGTGGGGCGAATGTTATAGGAAGGGAGCCTGTCCTGAATAAGGGATAGAATGAAGTTGTGCCCTCACTCTGAGAGATGAAGTTACGCCCTCAGTAAGGGAGAGTTGAAGTTACATCATCAGTAAAGAGCTAGCACTTACAGATCCTGAAAGAACCTCGGAGTCTGTGTGGTAATTATGCCTCAAATGGTGCCAAAAAAAAGGACATGAATAAAACGAACAGGAACCTGAAGAAAACAAACATGGACATGAAGAACAGGAACAGGGACAGGCTAAAAAAACAGGGACAAAAACAAAAAAGGAATGAAGAGGTAGAGGCTAACAGAACAGGGACAAACAAAAAACATCGTATGGGAGGGTCCCGCTGGCATATGCAGGACCCACAAAGAAGGACTCCAGGAGTTGGAGGGGCAGCCAGAACCCCCCGGCTGGTCAGCACTCAGGGCCTGCCTCTCCCAGGGATGGGGTTACAAAGTTTGTTAAGGAAAGACTTGGTATGCCTGGCAGTTTTTCTCTCTGTTTTAGTTTGTGTTAATCGCGCCTTCTTAATTTGTGTTAATCGCGCTTTTTGATGTTAATAAAGAAGGGGGAGATGTGGGAGTGTGGCCATGGGGGTCGACAAGCCCCATGGTTGCTGATAACATTGCACTCTTAAGGATGAGACCATCAGGAATGTAAAGAGCTGAGAGGGAACAAAGGAGGGTGATTCTGGAGACACCTTGTTGTCTCCGGTTCCTTGTTCTCCAGCCCTGAAGACAGGGAAGCTGCTGGGTGTTTGCTGTTGCGGGGCAAAGTTGTTGACCAATGAATAGTTAGTGGAAAGGTACTGCTGTGGGGCGAATGTTATAGGAAGGGAGCCTGTCCTGAATAAGGGATAGAATGAAGTTGTGCCCTCACTCTGAGAGATGAAGTTATGCCCTCAGTAAGATCGAGTAGAAATTACGGCATCAACAGAGGTAGCAGTTTCTGATCCTGAAAGAACCCTGGAGTCCATGTGGTCATTACGCCACAAATGGCGCCCAAACAGGGACATGAAGAAAACGAACAGGAACCTGAAGAAAACAAACAGGGACATGAAGAACAGGAACAGGGACAGGCTAAAAAAACAGGGACAAAAACAAAAAAGGAATGAAGAGGTAGAGGCTAACAGAACAGGGACAAACAAAAAACATCGTATGGGAGGGTCCCGCTGGCATATGCAGGACCCACAAAGAAGGACTCCAGGAGTTGGAGGGGCAGCCAGAGCCCCCCGGCTGGGCAGCACTCAGTGCCTGCCTCTCCCAGGGATGGGGTTACAAAGTTTGTTGAAGATAGACTTAGTATGCCTGGCAGTTTTTCTCTGTGTTTATAATTTGTGTTAATCGCGCCTTCTTAATTTGTGTTAATCGTGCTTTCTTAATTTGTGTTACTCGCGCTTTTTGATGTTAATAAAGAAGGGGGAGATGTGGGAGTTTGGCCATGGGGGTCGAGAAGCCCCATGGTTGCTGATACCTTCGGACTCTTAAGGATGAGACCATCAGGAATGTAAAGAGTTGAGAGGGAACAAAGAAGGGTGATTCAGGAGACACCTTGTTTTCTCCGGTTCCTTGTTCTCCAGCCCTGAAGACATGGAAGCTGCTGGGTGTTTGCTGTTGCCGGGCAAAGTTGTTGACCAATGAATAGTTAGTGGAAAGGTACTGCTGTGGGGTGAATGTTATAGGAAGGGAGCCTGTCCTGAATAAGGGATAGAATGAAGTTGTGCCCTCACTCTGAGAGATGAAGTTACGCCCTCAGTAAGAGACAGTTGAAGTTACATCATCAGTAAAGAGGTAGCAGCAACTGATCCTTAAAGAACCCTTGAGTCCCTGTGGTCAATACGCCACAAATGGTGCCCAAACAGGGACATAAAAAAAACGATCAGGGACAGGCTAACAGAAGAGGGAGAAACAAAAAACTGCGTATGGGAGGGTCCCGCTGGCATATGCAGGACCCACAAAGAAGGACTCCAGGAGTTGGAGGGGCAGCCAGAGCCCCCCGGCTGGGCAGCACTCAGTGCCTGCCTCTCCCAGGGATGGGGTTACAAAGTTTGTTAAAAATAGACTTAGTATGCCTGGCAGTTTTTCTCCGTGTTTATAATTTGTGTTAATCGCGCCTTCTTAATTTGTGTTAATCGTGCTTTCTTAATTTGTGTTACTCGCGCTTTTTGATGTTAATAAAGAAGGGGGAGATGTGGGAGTGTGGCCATGGGGGTCGACAAGCCCCATGGTTGCTGATACCTTCGGACTCTTAAGGATGAGACCATCAGGAATGTAAAGAGCTGAGAGGGAACAAAGGAGGGTGATTCAGGAGACACCTTGTTGTCTTGGGTTGCTTGTTCTCCAGCCCTGAAGACAGGGAAGCTGCTGGGTGTTTGCTGTTGCCGGGCAAAGTTGTTGACCAATGAATAGTTAGTGGAAAGGTACTGCTGTGGGGCGAATGTTATAGGAAGGGAGCCTGTCCTGAATAAGGGATAGAATGAAGTTGTGCCCTCACTCTGAGAGATGAAGTTACGCCCTCAGTAAGAGACAGTTGAAGTTACATCATCAGTAAAGAGGTAGCAGCAACTGATCCTTAAAGAACCCTTGAGTCCGTGTGGTCAATACGCCACAAATGGCGCCCAAAAAGGGACATAAAAAAAACGATCAGGGACAGGCTAACAGAAGAGGGAGAAACAAAAAACTGCGTATGGGAGGGTCCCGCTGGCATATGCAGGACCCACAAAGAAGGACTCCAGGAGTTGGATGGGCAGCCAGAGCCCCCCGGCTGGGCAGCACTCAGTGCCTGCCTCTCCCAGGGATGGGGTTACAAAGTTTGTTGAAGATAGAATTAGTATGCCTGGCAGTTTTTCTCTGTGTTTATAATTTGTGTTAATCGCGCCTTCTTAATTTGTGTTAATCGTGCTTATTTAATTTGTGTTACTCGCGCTTTTTGATGTTAATAAAGAAGGGGGAGATGTGGGAGTTTGGCCATGGGGGTCGAGAAGCCCCATGGTTGCTGATACCTTCGGACTCTTAAGGATGATACCATCAGGAATGTAAAGAGCTGAGAGAGAACAAAGAAGGGTGATTCAGGAGACACCTTGTTGTCTCGGGTTGCTTGTTCTCCAGCCGTGAAGGCATGGAAGCTGCTGGGTGTTTGCTGTTGACAGGCAAAGTTGTTGACCAATGAATAGTTAGTGGAAAGGTACTGCTGTGGGCCGAATGTTATAGGAAGGGAGCCTGTCCTGAATAAGGGATTGAATGAAGTTGTGCCCTCACTCTGAGAGATGAAGTTACGCCCTCAGTAAGAGACAGCTGAAGTTACATCATCAGTAAAGAGGTAGCACTTACAGATCCTGAAAGAACCCTGGAGTCCGTGTGGTAATTACGCCCCAAATGGCGCCAAAAAAAGGACATGAAGAAAACGAACAGGAACCGGAAGAAAACAAACATGGACAAGAAGAATAGGAACAGGGAAAGGCTAAAAAAACAGGGACAAAAACAAAAAAGGAATGAAGAGGTACAGGCTAACAGAACAGAGACAAACAAAAAACAGCGTATGGGAGGGTCCCGCTGGCATATGCAGGACCCACAAACAAGGACTCCAGGAGTTGGAGGGGCAGCCAGAGCCCCCCGGCTGGGCAGCACTCAGTGCCTGCCTCTCCCAGGGATGGGGTTACAAGGTTTGTTAAAGATAGACTTAATATGCCTGGCAGTTTTTCTCTGTGTTTTAGTTTGTGTTAATCGCGCCTTCTTAATTTGTGTTAATCGCGCTTTTTTATGTTAATAAAGAAGGGGGAGATGTGGGAGTGTGGCCATGGGGGTCGACAAGCCACATGGTTGCTGATAACATCGCACTCTTAAGGATGAGACCATCAGGAATGTAAAGAGCTGAGAGGGAACAAAGGAGGGTGATTCAGGAGACACCTTGTTGTCTCGGGTTGCTTATTCTCCAGCCGTGAAGGCATGGAAGCTGCTGGGTGTTTGCTGTTGCCAGGCAAAGTTGTTGACCAATGAATAGTTAGTGGAAAGGTACTGCTGTGGGGCAAATGTTATAGGAAGAGAGACTGTCCTGAATAAGGGATTGAATGAAGTTGTGCCCTCACTCTGAGAGATGAAGTTACGCCCTCAGTAAGAGACAGTTGAAGTTACATCATCAGTAAAGAGGTAGCAGCAACTGATCCTTAAAGAACCCTGGAGTCCGTGTGGTCAATACGCCACAAATGGCGCCCAAAAAGGGACATAAAAAAAACGATCAGGGACAGGCTAACAGAAGAGGGAGAAACAAAAAACTGCGTATGGGAGGGTCCCGCTGGCATATGCAGGACCCACAAACCAGGACTCCAGGAGTTGGAGGGGCAGCCAGAGCCCCCCGGCTGGGCAGCACTCAGTGCCTGCCTCTCCCAGGGATGGGGTTACAAAGTTTGTTGAAGATAGAATTAGTATGCCTGGCAGTTTTTCTCTGTGTTTATAATTTGTGTTAATCGCGCCTTCTTAATTTGTGTTAATTGTGCTTATTTAATTTGTGTTACTCGCGCTTTTTGATGTTAATAAAGAAGGGGGAGATGTGGGAGTTTGGCCATGGGGGTCGAGAAGCCCCATGGTTGCTGATACCTTCGGACTCTTAAGGATGATACCATCAGGAATGTAAAGAGCTGAGAGGGAACAAAGAAGGGTGATTCAGGAGACACTTTGTTGTCTCCGGTTCCTTGTTCTCCAGCCCTGAAGACAGGGAAGCTGCTGGGTGTTTGCTGTTGCCGGGCAAAGTTGTTGACCAATGAATAGTTAGTGGAAAGGTACTGCTGTGGGGTGAATGTTATAGGAAGGGAGCCTGTCCTGAATAAGGGATAGAATGAAGTTGTGCCCTCACTCTGAGAGATGAAGTTACGCCCTCAGTAAGAGACAGTTGAAATTACGGCATCAACAGAGGTAGCAGTTTCTGATCCTGAAAGAACCCTGGTGTGCGTGTGGTCATTACGCCACAAATGGCGCCCAAAAAGGGACATAAAAAAAAACGAACAGGGACAGGCTAACAGAACAGAGTCAAACAAAAAACAGCGTATGGGAGGGTCCCGCTGGCATACGCAGGACCCACAAACAAGGACTCCAGGATTTGGAGGGGCAGCCAGAGCCCCCCGGCTGGGCAGCACTCAGTGCCTGCCTCTCCCAGGGATGGGGTTACAAAGTTTGTTGAAGATAGAAATAGTATGCCTGGCAGTTTTTCTCTGTGTTTATAATTTGTGTTAATCGCGCCTTCTTAATTTGTGTTAATTGTGCTTATTTAATTTGTGTTACTCGCGCTTTTTGATGTTAATAAAGAAGGGGGAGATGTGGGAGTTTGGCCATGGGGGTCGAGAAGCCCCATGGTTGCTGATACCTTCGGACTCTTAAGGATGATACCATCAGGAATGTAAAGAGCTGAGAGGGAACAAAGAAGGGTGATTCAGGAGACACCTTGTTGTCTCCGGTTCCTTTTTCTCCAGCCCTGAAGACAGGGAAGCTGCTGGGTGTTTGCTGTTGCCGGGCAAAGTTGTTGACCAATGAATAGTTAGTGGAAAGGTACTGCTGTGGGGTGAATGTTATAGGAAGGGAGCCTGTCCTGAATAAGGGATAGAATGAAGTTGTGCCCTCACTCTGAGAGATGAAGTTACGCCCTCAGTAAGAGACAGTTGAAGTTACATCATCAGTAAAGTGGTAGCAGCAACTGATCCTTAAAGAACCCTTGAGTCCGTGTGGTCAATACGCCACAAATGGCGCCCAAAAAGGGACATAAAAAAAACGATCAGGGACAGGCTAACAGAAGAGGGAGAAACAAAAAACTGCGTATGGGAGGGTCCCGCTGGCATATGCAGGACCCACAAACCAGGACTCCAGGAGTTGGAGGGGCAGCCAGAGCCCCCCGGCTGGGCAGCACTCAGTGCCTGCCTCTCCCAGGGATGGGGTTACAAAGTTTGTTGAAGATAGAAATAGTATGCCTGGCAGTTTTTCTCTGTATTTATAATTTGTGTTAATGGCGCCTTCTTAATTTGTGTTAATTGTGCTTACTTAATTTGTGTTACTCGCGCTTTTTGATGTTAATAAGGAAGGGGGAGATGTGGGAGTGTGGCCATGGGGGTTGTCAAGCCCCATGGTTGCTGATAACATCGGACTCTTAAGGATGAGACCATCAGGAATGTAAAGAGCTGAGAGGGAACAAAGAAGGGTGATTCAGGAGACACCTTGTTGTCTCGGGTTGCTTGTTCTCCAGCCGTGAAGGCATGGAAGCTGCTGGGTGTTTGCTGTTGCCGGGCAAAGTTGTTGACCAATGAATAGTTAGTGGAAAGGTACTGCTGTGGGGCGAATGTTATAGGAAGGGAGCCTGTCCTGAATAAGGGATAGAATGAGGTTGTGCCCTCAGTAAGGGAGAGTTGAAGTTACATCATCAGTAAAGAGGTAGCACTTACAGATCCTGAAAGAACCTCGGAGTCTGTGTGGTAATTATGCCTCAAATGGTGCCAAAAAAAAGGACATGAATAAAACGAACAGGAACCTGAAGAAAACAAACATGGACATGAAGAACAGGAACAGGGACAGGCTAAAAAAACAGGGACAAAAACAAAAAAGGAATGAAGAGGTAGAGGCTAACAGAACAGGGACAAACAAAAAACATCGTATGGGAGGGTCCCGCTGGCATATGCAGGACCCACAAAGAAGGACTCCAGGAGTTGGAGGGGCAGCCAGAACCCCCCGGCTGGTCAGCACTCAGGGCCTGCCTCTCCCAGGGATGGGGTTACAAAGTTTGTTAAGGAAAGACTTGGTATGCCTGGCAGTTTTTCTCTCTGTTTTAGTTTGTGTTAATCGCGCCTTCTTAATTTGTGTTAATCGCGCTTTTTGATGTTAATAAAGAAGGGGGAGATGTGGGAGTGTGGCCATGGGGGTCGACAAGCCCCATGGTTGCTGATAACATTGCACTCTTAAGGATGAGACCATCAGGAATGTAAAGAGCTGAGAGGGAACAAAGGAGGGTGATTCTGGAGACACCTTGTTGTCTCCGGTTCCTTGTTCTCCAGCCCTGAAGACAGGGAAGCTGCTGGGTGTTTGCTGTTGCGGGGCAAAGTTGTTGACCAATGAATAGTTAGTGGAAAGGTACTGCTGTGGGGCGAATGTTATAGGAAGGGAGCCTGTCCTGAATAAGGGATAGAATGAAGTTGTGCCCTCACTCTGAGAGATGAAGTTATGCCCTCAGTAAGATCGAGTAGAAATTACGGCATCAACAGAGGTAGCAGTTTCTGATCCTGAAAGAACCCTGGAGTCCATGTGGTCATTACGCCACAAATGGCGCCCAAACAGGGACATGAAGAAAACGAACAGGAACCTGAAGAAAACAAACAGGGACATGAAGAACAGGAACAGGGACAGGCTAAAAAAACAGGGACAAAAACAAAAAAGGAATGAAGAGGTAGAGGCTAACAGAACAGGGACAAACAAAAAACATCGTATGGGAGGGTCCCGCTGGCATATGCAGGACCCACAAAGAAGGACTCCAGGAGTTGGAGGGGCAGCCAGAGCCCCCCGGCTGGGCAGCACTCAGTGCCTGCCTCTCCCAGGGATGGGGTTACAAAGTTTGTTGAAGATAGACTTAGTATGCCTGGCAGTTTTTCTCTGTGTTTATAATTTGTGTTAATCGCGCCTTCTTAATTTGTGTTAATCGTGCTTTCTTAATTTGTGTTACTCGCGCTTTTTGATGTTAATAAAGAAGGGGGAGATGTGGGAGTTTGGCCATGGGGGTCGAGAAGCCCCATGGTTGCTGATACCTTCGGACTCTTAAGGATGAGACCATCAGGAATGTAAAGAGTTGAGAGGGAACAAAGAAGGGTGATTCAGGAGACACCTTGTTTTCTCCGGTTCCTTGTTCTCCAGCCCTGAAGACATGGAAGCTGCTGGGTGTTTGCTGTTGCCGGGCAAAGTTGTTGACCAATGAATAGTTAGTGGAAAGGTACTGCTGTGGGGTGAATGTTATAGGAAGGGAGCCTGTCCTGAATAAGGGATAGAATGAAGTTGTGCCCTCACTCTGAGAGATGAAGTTACGCCCTCAGTAAGAGACAGTTGAAGTTACATCATCAGTAAAGAGGTAGCAGCAACTGATCCTTAAAGAACCCTTGAGTCCCTGTGGTCAATACGCCACAAATGGTGCCCAAACAGGGACATAAAAAAAACGATCAGGGACAGGCTAACAGAAGAGGGAGAAACAAAAAACTGCGTATGGGAGGGTCCCGCTGGCATATGCAGGACCCACAAAGAAGGACTCCAGGAGTTGGAGGGGCAGCCAGAGCCCCCCGGCTGGGCAGCACTCAGTGCCTGCCTCTCCCAGGGATGGGGTTACAAAGTTTGTTAAAAATAGACTTAGTATGCCTGGCAGTTTTTCTCCGTGTTTATAATTTGTGTTAATCGCGCCTTCTTAATTTGTGTTAATCGTGCTTTCTTAATTTGTGTTACTCGCGCTTTTTGATGTTAATAAAGAAGGGGGAGATGTGGGAGTGTGGCCATGGGGGTCGACAAGCCCCATGGTTGCTGATACCTTCGGACTCTTAAGGATGAGACCATCAGGAATGTAAAGAGCTGAGAGGGAACAAAGGAGGGTGATTCAGGAGACACCTTGTTGTCTTGGGTTGCTTGTTCTCCAGCCCTGAAGACAGGGAAGCTGCTGGGTGTTTGCTGTTGCCGGGCAAAGTTGTTGACCAATGAATAGTTAGTGGAAAGGTACTGCTGTGGGGCGAATGTTATAGGAAGGGAGCCTGTCCTGAATAAGGGATAGAATGAAGTTGTGCCCTCACTCTGAGAGATGAAGTTACGCCCTCAGTAAGAGACAGTTGAAGTTACATCATCAGTAAAGAGGTAGCAGCAACTGATCCTTAAAGAACCCTTGAGTCCGTGTGGTCAATACGCCACAAATGGCGCCCAAAAAGGGACATAAAAAAAACGATCAGGGACAGGCTAACAGAAGAGGGAGAAACAAAAAACTGCGTATGGGAGGGTCCCGCTGGCATATGCAGGACCCACAAAGAAGGACTCCAGGAGTTGGATGGGCAGCCAGAGCCCCCCGGCTGGGCAGCACTCAGTGCCTGCCTCTCCCAGGGATGGGGTTACAAAGTTTGTTGAAGATAGAATTAGTATGCCTGGCAGTTTTTCTCTGTGTTTATAATTTGTGTTAATCGCGCCTTCTTAATTTGTGTTAATCGTGCTTATTTAATTTGTGTTACTCGCGCTTTTTGATGTTAATAAAGAAGGGGGAGATGTGGGAGTTTGGCCATGGGGGTCGAGAAGCCCCATGGTTGCTGATACCTTCGGACTCTTAAGGATGATACCATCAGGAATGTAAAGAGCTGAGAGAGAACAAAGAAGGGTGATTCAGGAGACACCTTGTTGTCTCGGGTTGCTTGTTCTCCAGCCGTGAAGGCATGGAAGCTGCTGGGTGTTTGCTGTTGACAGGCAAAGTTGTTGACCAATGAATAGTTAGTGGAAAGGTACTGCTGTGGGCCGAATGTTATAGGAAGGGAGCCTGTCCTGAATAAGGGATTGAATGAAGTTGTGCCCTCACTCTGAGAGATGAAGTTACGCCCTCAGTAAGAGACAGTTGAAGTTACATCATCAGTAAAGAGGTAGCACTTACAGATCCTGAAAGAACCCTGGAGTCCGTGTGGTAATTACGCCCCAAATGGCGCCAAAAAAAGGACATGAAGAAAACGAACAGGAACCGGAAGAAAACAAACATGGACAAGAAGAATAGGAACAGGGAAAGGCTAAAAAAACAGGGACAAAAACAAAAAAGGAATGAAGAGGTACAGGCTAACAGAACAGGGACAAACAAAAAACATAGTATGGGAGGGTCCCGCTGGCATATGCAGGACCCACAAAGAAGGACTCCAGGAGTTGGAGGGGCAGCCAGAGCCCCCCAGCTGGGCAGCACTCAGTGCCTGCCTCTCCCAGGGATGGGGTTACAAAGTTTGTTAAGAATAGACTTGGTATGCCTGGCAGTTTTTCTCTGTGTTAATAATTTGTGTTAATCGCGCCTTCTTAATTTGTGTTAATCGTGCTTTCTTAATTTGTGTTACTCGCGCTTTTTGATGTTAATAAAGAAGGGGGAGATGTGGGAGTTTGGCCATGGGGGTCGACAAGCCCCATGGTTGCTGATAACATCGGACTCTTAAGGATGAGACCATCAGGAATGTAAAGAGCTGAGAGGGAACAAAGGAGGATGATTCAGGAGACACCTTGTTGCCTCGGGTTGCTTGTTCTCCAGCCCTGAAGGCACGGAAGCTGCTGGGTGTTTGCTGTTGCCGGGCAAAGTTGTTGAGCAATGAATAGTTAGTGGAAAGGTACTGCTGTGGGGCGAATGTTATAGGAAGGGAGCCTGTCCTGAATAACGGAAAGAATGAAGTTGTGCCCTCACTCTGAGAGATGAAGTTACGCCCTCAGTAAGAGACAGTTGAAGTTACATCATCAGTAAAGAGGTAGCAGCAACTGATCCTTAAAGAACCCTGGAGTCCGTGTGGTCAATACGCCACAAATGGCGCCCAAAAAGGGGCATAAAAAAAACGATCAGGGACAGGCTAACAGAAGAGGGAGAAACAAAAAACTGCGTATGGGAGGGTCCCGCTGGCATATGCAGGACCCACAAACAAGGACTCCAGGAGTTGGAGGGGCAGCCAGAGCCCCCCGGCTGGGCAGCACTCAGGGCCTGCCTCTCCCAGGGATGGGGTTACAAAGTTTGTTGAAGATAGAATTAGTATGCCTGGCAGTTTTTCTCTGTGTTTATAATTTGTGTTAATCGCGCCTTCTTAATTTGTGTTAATCGTGCTTATTTAATTTGTGTTACTCGCGCTTTTTGATGTTAATAAAGAAGGGGGAGATGTGGGAGTTTGGCCATGGGGGTCGAGAAGCCCCATGGTTGCTGATACCTTCGGACTCTTAAGGATGATACCATCAGGAATGTAAAGAGCTGAGAGAGAACAAAGAAGGGTGATTCAGGAGACACCTTGTTGTCTCGGGTTGCTTGTTCTCCAGCCGTGAAGGCATGGAAGCTGCTGGGTGTTTGCTGTTGACAGGCAAAGTTGTTGACCAATGAATAGTTAGTGGAAAGGTACTGCTGTGGGCCGAATGTTATAGGAAGGGAGCCTGTCCTGAATAAGGGATTGAATGAAGTTGTGCCCTCACTCTGAGAGATGAAGTTACGCCCTCAGTAAGAGACAGTTGAAGTTACATCATCAGTAAAGAGGTAGCACTTACAGATCCTGAAAGAACCCAAGAGTCCGTGTGGTAATTACGCCCCAAATGGCGCCAAAAAAAGGACATGAAGAAAACGAACAGGAACCGGAAGAAAACAAACATGGACAAGAAGAATAGGAACAGGGAAAGGCTAAAAAAACAGGGACAAAAACAAAAAAGGAATGAAGAGGTACAGGCTAACAGAACAGGGACAAACAAAAAACATAGTATGGGAGGGTCCCGCTGGCATATGCAGGACCCACAAAGAAGGACTCCAGGAGTTGGAGGGGCAGCCAGAGCCCCCCAGCTGGGCAGCACTCAGTGCCTGCCTCTCCCAGGGATGGGGTTACAAAGTTTGTTAAGAATAGACTTGGTATGCCTGGCAGTTTTTCTCTGTGTTAATAATTTGTGTTAATCGCGCCTTCTTAATTTGTGTTAATCGTGCTTTCTTAATTTGTGTTACTCGCGCTTTTTGATGTTAATAAAGAAGGGGGAGATGTGGGAGTTTGGCCATGGGGGTCGACAAGCCCCATGGTTGCTGATAACATCGGACTCTTAAGGATGAGACCATCAGGAATGTAAAGAGCTGAGAGGGAACAAAGGAGGATGATTCAGGAGACACCTTGTTGCCTCGGGTTGCTTGTTCTCCAGCCCTGAAGGCACGGAAGCTGCTGGGTGTTTGCTGTTGCCGGGCAAAGTTGTTGAGCAATGAATAGTTAGTGGAAAGGTACTGCTGTGGGGCGAATGTTATAGGAAGGGAGCCTGTCCTGAATAACGGAAAGAATGAAGTTGTGCCCTCACTCTGAGAGATGAAGTTACGCCCTCAGTAAGAGACAGTTGAAGTTACATCATCAGTAAAGAGGTAGCAGCAACTGATCCTTAAAGAACCCTGGAGTCCGTGTGGTCAATACGCCACAAATGGCGCCCAAAAAGGGGCATAAAAAAAACGATCAGGGACAGGCTAACAGAAGAGGGAGAAACAAAAAACTGCGTATGGGAGGGTCCCGCTGGCATATGCAGGACCCAAAAACAAGGACTCCAGGAGTTGGAGGGGCAGCCAGAGCCCCCCGGCTGGGCAGCACTCAGGGCCTGCCTCTCCCAGGGATGGGGTTACAAGGTTTGTTGAAGATAGAATTAGTATGCCTGGCAGTTTTTCTCTGTGTTTATAATTTGTGTTAATCCTGCCTTCTTAATTTGTGTTAATCGTGCTTTCTTAATTTGTGTTACTCGCGCTTTTTGATGTTAATAAAGAAGGGGGAGATGTGGGAGTGTGGCCATGGGGGTCGACAAGGCCCATTGTTAGTGTTGGGGAGAATCGAATGGATGTTTTACTAATGTCTCTTAGGTGATGGGACATACAGTATAATTAAGCATTGCCAAATGTACTTACATTATCAATTAATCTATGTACACTGGAAACTTAGGGAGTACACTGAACATTTAAAGGAATCGTTGAAGGGGAACCCTGGGAGGGAACAGGTACAACCTGACCTTGGATAAGGGCCTGGAAATGCTGAAATGAGTTGAAGCAGAACCAAGGAGCGGAGGGAGCATGCGTCGAGTGAGAAAGGTGAAAAGTTTAGCGGAGAGGAAGACTCCTTACTTCATCTGGACGACCACCTGGACGACCACCAGAGTGCGCCACGCATGTGCAAAGGGGAGGGGAGCTAATTAGAATGGAATGCGAGGCTGATGTTGCAACCTGTAATGAATATGTATACCTTACGTAATGTTGGATGTATAAATAATGGCTGGGAAGTAACGGGACTTGAAGCCAGATTTGGGCACCTGCCCCGGCTTCCAGCGCTGAATAAAGCACCTTCATATAATCACTTGGTGGTTATGTGGTTGCTACGCTAACACCATGGTGGCTGATAACATCAGACTCTTAAGGATGAGACCATCAGGAATGTAAAGAGTTGAGAGGGAACAAAGAAGGGTGATTCAGGAGACACCTTGTTGCCTCGGGTTGCTTGTTCTCCAGCCCTGAAGGCACGGAAGCTGCTGGGTGTTTGCTGTTGCCGGGCAAAGTTGTTGAGCAATGAATAGTTAGTGGAAAGGTACTGCTGTGGGGCGAATGTTATAGGAAGGGAGCCTGTCCTGAATAAGGGATAGAATGAAGTTGTGCCCTCACTCTAAGAGATGAAGTTATGCCCTCAGTAAGAGGGAGTTGAAATTACGGCATCAACAGAGGTAGCAGTTTCTGATCCTGAAAGAACCCTGGTGTGCGTGTGGTCATTACGCCACAAATGGTGCCCAAACAGGGACATAAAAAAAAACGAACAGGGACAGGCTAACAGAACAGAGACAAACAAAAAACAGCGTATGGGAGGGTCCCGCTGGCATATGCAGGACCCACAAACAAGGACTCCAGGAGTTGGAGGGGCAGCCAGAGCCCCCCGGCTGGGCAGCACTCAGTGCCTGCCTCTCCCAGGGATGGGGTTACAAGGTTTGTTAAAGATAGACTTAATATGCCTGGCAGTTTTTCTCTGTGTTTTAGTTTGTGTTAATCGCGCCTTCTTAATTTGTGTTAATCGCGCTTTTTTATGTTAATAAAGAAGGGGGAGATGTGGGAGTGTGGCCATGGGGGTCGACAAGCCACATGGTTGCTGATAACATCGCACTCTTAAGGATGAGACCATCAGGAATGTAAAGAGCTGAGAGGGAACAAAGGAGGGTGATTCAGGAGACACCTTGTTGTCTCGGGTTGCTTATTCTCCAGCCGTGAAGGCATGGAAGCTGCTGGGTGTTTGCTGTTGCCAGGCAAAGTTGTTGACCAATGAATAGTTAGTGGAAAGGTACTGCTGTGGGGCAAATGTTATAGGAAGAGAGACTGTCCTGAATAAGGGATTGAATGAAGTTGTGCCCTCACTCTGAGAGATGAAGTTACGCCCTCAGTAAGAGACAGTTGAAGTTACATCATCAGTAAAGAGGTAGCACTTACAGATCCTGAAAGAACCCTGGAGTCCGTGTGGTCATTACGCCCCAAATGGCGCCAAAAAAAGGACATGAAGAAAACGAACAGGAACCTGAAGAAAACAAACAGGGACATGAAGAACAGGAACAGGGACATGCTAAAAAAACAGGGACAAAAACAAAAAAGGAATGAAGAGGTAGAGGCTAACAGAACAGGGACAAACAAAAAACATCGTATGGGAGGGTCCCGCTGGCATATGCAGGACCCACAAAGAAGGACTCCAGGAGTTGGAGGGGCAGCCAGAACCCCCGGGCTGGTCAGCACTCAGTGCCTGCCTCTCCCAGGGATGGGGTTACAAAGTTTGTTAAGGAAAGACTTGGTATGCCTGGCAGTTTTTCTCTCTGTTTTAGTTTGTGTTAATCGCGCCTTCTTAATTTGTGTTAATCGCGCTTTTTGATGTTAATAAAGAAGGGGGAGATGTGGGAGTGTGGCCATGGGGGTCGACAAGCCCCATGGTTGCTGATAACATCGCACTCTTAAGGATGAGACCATCAGGAATGTAAAGAGTTGAGAGGGAACAAAGAAGGGTGATTCAGGAGACACCTTGTTGCCTCGGGTTGCTTGTTCTCCAGCCCTGAAGGCACGGAAGCTGCTGGGTGTTTGCTGTTGCCGGGCAAAGTTGTTGACCAATGAATAGTTAGTGGAAAGGTACTGCTGTGGGGCGAATGTTATAGGAAGGGAGCCTGTCCTGAATAAGGGATAGAATGAAGTTGTGCCCTCACTCTGAGAGATGAAGTTATGCCCTCAGTAAGAGAGAGTTGAAATTACGGCATCAACAGAGGTAGCAGTTTCTGATCCTGAAAGAACCCTGGTGTGCGTGTGGTCATTACGCCACAAATGGTGCCCAAACAGGGACATAAAAAAAAACGAACAGGGACAGGCTAACAGAACAGAGACAAACAAAAAACAGCGTATGGGAGGGTCGCGCTGGCATATGCAGGACCCACAAACCAGGACTCCAGGAGTTGGAGGGGCAGCCAGAGCCCCCCGGCTGGGCAGCACTCAGTGCCTGCCTCTCCCAGGGATGGGGTTACAAAGTTTGTTGAAGATAGAATTAGTATGCCTGGCAGTTTTTCTCTGTGTTTATAATTTGTGTTAATCGCGCCTTCTTAATTTGTGTTAATCGTGCTTATTTAATTTGTGTTACTCGCGCTTTTTGATGTTAATAAAGAAGGGGGAGATGTGGGAGTGTGGCCATGGGGGTTGTCAAGCCCCATGGTTGCTGATAACATCAGACTCTTAAGGATGAGACCATCAGGAATGTAAAGAGCTGAGAGGGAACAAAGAAGGGTGATTCAGGAGACACCTTGTTGTCTCCGGTTGCTTGTTCTCCAGCCGTGAAGGCATGGAAGCTGCTGGGTGTTTGCTGTTGCCAGGCAAAGTTGTTGACCAATGAATAGTTAGTAGAAAGGTACTGCTGTGGGGCGAATGTTATAGGATGGGAGCCTGTCCTGAATAAGGGATAGAATGAAGTTGTTCCCTCACTCTGAGAGATGAAGTTGTGCCCTCAGTAAGGGAGAGTTGAAGTTACATCATCAGTAAAGAGGTAGCAGCAACTGATCCTGGAAGAACCCTGGAGTCTGTATGGTCATTACGCCACAAATGGCGCCCAAACAGAGTCCTGAAGAAAACAAACAGGAACCAGAAGAAAACCAACAGGGACATGAAGAACAGGAACAGGGACAGGCTAACAGAACAGGGACAAACAAAAAACAGTGTATGGGAGGGTCGCACTGGCATATGCAGGACCCACAAACCAGGACTCCAGGAGCTGGAGGGGCAGCCAGAGCCCCCCGGCTGGGCAGCACTCAGTGCCTGCCTCTCCCAGGGATGGGGTTACAAAGTTTGTTAAAAATAGACTTAGTATGCCTGGCAGTTTTTCTCCGTGTTTATAATTTGTGTTAATCGCGCCTTCTTAATTTGTGTTAATCGCGCTTTTTTATGTTAATAAAGAAGGGGGAGATGTGGGAGTGTAGCCATGGGGGTCGAGAAGGCCCATGGCTGCTGATAACATCACACTCTTAAGGATGACACCATCAGGAATGTAAAGAGCTGAGAGGGAACAAAGGAGGGTGATTCAGGAGACACCTTGTTGTCTCGGGTTGCTTATTCTCCAGCCGTGAAGGCATGGAAGCTGCTGGGTGTTTGCTGTTGCCAGGCAAAGTTGTTGAGCAATGAATAGTTAGTGGAAAGGTACTGCTGTGGGGCGAATGTTATAGGAAGGGAGCCTGTCCTGAATAAGGGATAGAATGAAGTTGTGCCCTCACTCTAAGAGATGAAGTTATGCCCTCAGTAAGAGGGAGTTGAAATTACGGCATCAACAGAGGTAGCAGTTTCTGATCCTGAAAGAACCCTGGTGTGCGTGTGGTCATTACGCCACAAATGGTGCCCAAACAGGGACATAAAAAAAAACGAACAGGGACAGGCTAACAGAACAGAGACAAACAAAAAACAGCGTATGGGAGGGTCCCGCTGGCATATGCAGGACCCACAAACAAGGACTCCAGGAGTTGGAGGGGCAGCCAGAGCCCCCCGGCTGGGCAGCACTCAGTGCCTGCCTCTCCCAGGGATGGGGTTACAAGGTTTGTTAAAGATAGACTTAATATGCCTGGCAGTTTTTCTCTGTGTTTTAGTTTGTGTTAATCGCGCCTTCTTAATTTGTGTTAATCGCGCTTTTTGATGTTAATAAAGAAGGGGGAGATGTGGGAGTGTGGCCATGGGGGTCGACAAGCCACATGGTTGCTGATAACATCGCACTCTTAAGGATGAGACCATCAGGAATGTAAAGAGCTGAGAGGGAACAAAGGAGGGTGATTCAGGAGACACCTTGTTGTCTCGGGTTGCTTATTCTCCAGCCGTGAAGGCATGGAAGCTGCTGGGTGTTTGCTGTTGCCAGGCAAAGTTGTTGACCAATGAATAGTTAGTGGAAAGGTACTGCTGTGGGGCAAATGTTATAGGAAGAGAGACTGTCCTGAATAAGGGATTGAATGAAGTTGTGCCCTCACTCTGAGAGATGAAGTTACGCCCTCAGTAAGGGAGAGTTGAAGTTACATCATCAGTAAAGAGGTAGCACTTACAGATCCTGAAAGAACCCTGGAGTCCGTGTGGTCATTACGCCCCAAATGGCGCCAAAAAAAGGACATGAAGAAAACGAACAGGAACCTGAAGAAAACAAACAGGGACATGAAGAACAGGAACAGGGACATGCTAAAAAAACAGGGACAAAAACAAAAAAGGAATGAAGAGGTAGAGGCTAACAGAACAGGGACAAACAAAAAACATCGTATGGGAGGGTCCCGCTGGCATATGCAGGACCCACAAAGAAGGACTCCAGGAGTTGGAGGGGCAGCCAGAACCCCCGGGCTGGTCAGCACTCAGTGCCTGCCTCTCCCAGGGATGGGGTTACAAAGTTTGTTAAGGAAAGACTTGGTATGCCTGGCAGTTTTTCTCTCTGTTTTAGTTTGTGTTAATCGCGCCTTCTTAATTTGTGTTAATCGCGCTTTTTGATGTTAATAAAGAAGGGGGAGATGTGGGAGTGTGGCCATGGGGGTCGACAAGCCCCATGGTTGCTGATAACATCGCACTCTTAAGGATGAGACCATCAGGAATGTAAAGAGTTAAGAGGGAACAAAGAAGGGTGATTCAGGAGACACCTTGTTGCCTCGGGTTGCTTGTTCTCCAGCCCTGAAGGCACGGAAGCTGCTGGGTGTTTGCTGTTGCCGGGCAAAGTTGTTGACCAATGAATAGTTAGTGGAAAGGTACTGCTGTGGGGCGAATGTTATAGGAAGGGAGCCTGTCCTGAATAAGGGATAGAATGAAGTTGTGCCCTCACTCTGAGAGATGAAGTTATGCCCTCAGTAAGAGAGAGTTGAAATTACGGCATCAACAGAGGTAGCAGTTTCTGATCCTGAAAGAACCCTGGTGTGCGTGTGGTCATTACGCCACAAATGGTGCCCAAACAGGGACATAAAAAAAAACGAACAGGGACAGGCTAACAGAACAGAGACAAACAAAAAACAGCGTATGGGAGGGTCGCGCTGGCATATGCAGGACCCACAAACCAGGACTCCAGGAGTTGGAGGGGCAGCCAGAGCCCCCCGGCTGGGCAGCACTCAGTGCCTGCCTCTCCCAGGGATGGGGTTACAAAGTTTGTTGAAGATAGAATTAGTATGCCTGGCAGTTTTTCTCTGTGTTTATAATTTGTGTTAATCGCGCCTTCTTAATTTGTGTTAATCGTGCTTATTTAATTTGTGTTACTCGCGCTTTTTGATGTTAATAAAGAAGGGGGAGATGTGGGAGTGTGGCCATGGGGGTTGTCAAGCCCCATGGTTGCTGATAACATCAGACTCTTAAGGATGAGACCATCAGGAATGTAAAGAGCTGAGAGGGAACAAAGAAGGGTGATTCAGGAGACACCTTGTTGTCTCCGGTTGCTTGTTCTCCAGCCCTGAAGACATGGAAGCTGCTGGGTGTTTGCTGTTGCCAGGCAAAGTTGTTGACCAATGAATAGTTAGTAGAAAGGTACTGCTGTGGGGCGAATGTTATAGGATGGGAGCCTGTCCTGAATAAGGGATAGAATGAAGTTGTTCCCTCACTCTGAGAGATGAAGTTGTGCCCTCAGTAAGGGAGAGTTGAAGTTACATCATCAGTAAAGAGGTAGCAGCAACTGATCCTGGAAGAACCCTGGAGTCTGTATGGTCATTACGCCACAAATGGCGCCCAAACAGAGTCCTGAAGAAAACAAACAGGAACCAGAAGAAAACCAACAGGGACATGAAGAACAGGAACAGGGACAGGCTAACAGAACAGGGACAAACAAAAAACAGTGTATGGGAGGGTCGCACTGGCATATGCAGGACCCACAAACCAGGACTCCAGGAGCTGGAGGGGCAGCCAGAGCCCCCCGGCTGGGCAGCACTCAGTGCCTGCCTCTCCCAGGGATGGGGTTACAAAGTTTGTTAAAAATAGACTTAGTATGCCTGGCAGTTTTTCTCCGTGTTTATAATTTGTGTTAATCGCGCCTTCTTAATTTGTGTTAATCGCGCTTTTTTATGTTAATAAAGAAGGGGGAGATGTGGGAGTGTGGCCATGGGGGTCGAGAAGGCCCATGGCTGCTGATAACATCACACTCTTAAGGATGACACCATCAGGAATGTAAAGAGCTGAGAGGGAACAAAGGAGGGTGATTCAGGAGACACCTTGTTGTCTCGGGTTGCTTATTCTCCAGCCGTGAAGGCATGGAAGCTGCTGGGTGTTTGCTGTTGCCAGGCAAAGTTGTTGACCAATGAATAGTTAGTGGAAAAGTACTGCTGTGGGGCAAATGTTATAGGAAGAGAGACTGTCCTGAATAAGGGATAGAATGAAGTTGTGCCCTCACTCTGAGAGATGAAGTTACGCCCTCAGTAAGGGAGAGTTGAAGTTACATCATCAGTAAAGAGGTAGCACTTACAGATCCTGAAAGAACCTCGGAGTCTGTGTGGTAATTATGCCTCAAATGGTGCCAAAAAAAAGGACATGAATAAAACGAACAGGAACCTGAAGAAAACAAACATGGACATGAAGAACAGGAACAGGGACAGGCTAAAAAAACAGGGACAAAAACAAAAAAGGAATGAAGAGGTAGAGGCTAACAGAACAGGGACAAACAAAAAACATCGTATGGGAGGGTCCCGCTGGCATATGCAGGACCCACAAAGAAGGACTCCAGGAGTTGGAGGGGCAGCCAGAACCCCCCGGCTGGTCAGCACTCAGTGCCTGCCTCTCCCAGGGATGGGGTTACAAAGTTTGTTAAGGAAAGACTTGGTATGCCTGGCAGTTTTTCTCTCTGTTTTAGTTTGTGTTAATCGCGCCTTCTTAATTTGTGTTAATCGCGCTTTTTGATGTTAATAAAGAAGGGGGAGATGTGGGAGTGTGGCCATGGGGGTCGACAAGCCCCATGGTTGCTGATAACATTGCACTCTTAAGGATGAGACCATCAGGAATGTAAAGAGCTGAGAGGGAACAAAGGAGGGTGATTCTGGAGACACCTTGTTGTCTCCGGTTCCTTGTTCTCCAGCCCTGAAGACAGGGAAGCTGCTGGGTGTTTGCTGTTGCGGGGCAAAGTTGTTGACCAATGAATAGTTAGTGGAAAGGTACTGCTGTGGGGCGAATGTTATAGGAAGGGAGCCTGTCCTGAATAAGGGATAGAATGAAGTTGTGCCCTCACTCTGAGAGATGAAGTTATGCCCTCAGTAAGATCGAGTAGAAATTACGGCATCAACAGAGGTAGCAGTTTCTGATCCTGAAAGAACCCTGGAGTCCATGTGGTCATTACGCCACAAATGGCGCCCAAACAGGGACATGAAGAAAACGAACAGGAACCTGAAGAAAACAAACAGGGACATGAAGAACAGGAACAGGGACAGGCTAAAAAAACAGGGACAAAAACAAAAAAGGAATGAAGAGGTAGAGGCTAACAGAACAGGGACAAACAAAAAACATCGTATGGGAGGGTCCCGCTGGCATATGCAGGACCCACAAAGAAGGACTCCAGGAGTTGGAGGGGCAGCCAGAGCCCCCCGGCTGGGCAGCACTCAGTGCCTGCCTCTCCCAGGGATGGGGTTACAAAGTTCGTTAAAGATAGACTTAGTATGCCTGGCAGTTTTTCTCTGTGTTTATAATTTGTGTTAATCGCGCCTTCTTAATTTGTGTTAATCGTGCTTTCTTAATTTGTGTTACTCGCGCTTTTTGATGTTAATAAAGAAGGGGGAGATGTGGGAGTTTGGCCATGGGGGTCGAGAAGCCCCATGGTTGCTGATACCTTCGGACTCTTAAGGATGAGACCATCAGGAATGTAAAGAGTTGAGAGGGAACAAAGAAGGGTGATTCAGGAGACACCTTGTTTTCTCCGGTTCCTTGTTCTCCAGCCCTGAAGACATGGAAGCTGCTGGGTGTTTGCTGTTGCCGGGCAAAGTTGTTGACCAATGAATAGTTAGTGGAAAGGTACTGCTGTGGGGTGAATGTTATAGGAAGGGAGCCTGTCCTGAATAAGGGATAGAATGAAGTTGTGCCCTCACTCTGAGAGATGAAGTTACGCCCTCAGTAAGAGACAGTTGAAGTTACATCATCAGTAAAGAGGTAGCAGCAACTGATCCTTAAAGAACCCTTGAGTCCCTGTGGTCAATACGCCACAAATGGCGCCCAAAAAGGGACATAAAAAAAACGATCAGGGACAGGCTAACAGAAGAGGGAGAAACAAAAAACTGCGTATGGGAGGGTCCCGCTGGCATATGCAGGACCCACAAAGAAGGACTCCAGGAGTTGGATGGGCAGCCAGAGCCCCCCGGCTGGGCAGCACTCAGTGCCTGCCTCTCCCAGGGATGGGGTTACAAAGTTTGTTGAAGATAGAATTAGTATGCCTGGCAGTTTTTCTCTGTGTTTATAATTTGTGTTAATCGCGCCTTCTTAATTTGTGTTAATCGTGCTTATTTAATTTGTGTTACTCGCGCTTTTTGATGTTAATAAAGAAGGGGGAGATGTGGGAGTTTGGCCATGGGGGTCGAGAAGCCCCATGGTTGCTGATACCTTCGGACTCTTAAGGATGATACCATCAGGAATGTAAAGAGCTGAGAGAGAACAAAGAAGGGTGATTCAGGAGACACCTTGTTGTCTCGGGTTGCTTGTTCTCCAGCCGTGAAGGCATGGAAGCTGCTGGGTGTTTGCTGTTGACAGGCAAAGTTGTTGACCAATGAATAGTTAGTGGAAAGGTACTGCTGTGGGCCGAATGTTATAGGAAGGGAGCCTGTCCTGAATAAGGGATTGAATGAAGTTGTGCCCTCACTCTGAGAGATGAAGTTACGCCCTCAGTAAGAGACAGTTGAAGTTACATCATCAGTAAAGAGGTAGCACTTACAGATCCTGAAAGAACCCTGGAGTCCGTGTGGTCATTACGCCCCAAATGGCGCCAAAAAAAGGACATGAAGAAAACGAACAGGAACCGGAAGAAAACAAACATGGACAAGAAGAATAGGAACAGGGAAAGGCTAAAAAAACAGGGACAAAAACAAAAAAGGAATGAAGAGGTACAGGCTAACAGAACAGGGACAAACAAAAAACATAGTATGGGAGGGTCCCGCTGGCATATGCAGGACCCACAAAGAAGGACTCCAGGAGTTGGAGGGGCAGCCAGAGCCCCCCAGCTGGGCAGCACTCAGTGCCTGCCTCTCCCAGGGATGGGGTTACAAAGTTTGTTAAGAATAGACTTGGTATGCCTGGCAGTTTTTCTCTGTGTTAATAATTTGTGTTAATCGCGCCTTCTTAATTTGTGTTAATCGTGCTTTCTTAATTTGTGTTACTCGCGCTTTTTGATGTTAATAAGGAAGGGGGAGATGTGGGAGTGTGGCCATGGGGGTCGACAAGCCCCATGGTTGCTGATAACATCGGACTCTTAAGGATGAGACCATCAGGAATGTAAAGAGCTGAGAGGGAACAAAGGAGGATGATTCAGGAGACACCTTGTTGCCTCGGGTTGCTTGTTCTCCAGCCCTGAAGGCACGGAAGCTGCTGGGTGTTTGCTGTTGCCGGGCAAAGTTGTTGAGCAATGAATAGTTAGTGGAAAGGTACTGCTGTGGGGCGAATGTTATAGGAAGGGAGCCTGTCCTGAATAACGGAAAGAATGAAGTTGTGCCCTCACTCTGAGAGATGAAGTTACGCCCTCAGTAAGAGACAGTTGAAGTTACATCATCAGTAAAGAGGTAGCAGCAACTGATCCTTAAAGAACCCTGGAGTCCCTGTGGTCAATACGCCACAAATGGTGCCCAAACAGGGACATAAAAAAAACGATCAGGGACAGGCTAACAGAAGAGGGAGAAACAAAAAACTGCGTATGGGAGGGTCCCGCTGGCATATGCAGGACCCACAAAGAAGGACTCCAGGAGTTGGAGGGGCAGCCAGAGCCCCCCGGCTGGGCAGCACTCAGTGCCTGCCTCTCCCAGGGATGGGGTTACAAAGTTTGTTAAAAATAGACTTAGTATGCCTGGCAGTTTTTCTCCGTGTTTATAATTTGTGTTAATCGCGCCTTCTTAATTTGTGTTAATCGTGCTTTCTTAATTTGTGTTACTCGCGCTTTTTGATGTTAATAAAGAAGGGGGAGATGTGGGAGTTTGGCCATGGGGGTCGAGAAGCCCCATGGTTGCTGATACCTTCGGACTCTTAAGGATGAGACCATCAGGAATGTAAAGAGTTGAGAGGGAACAAAGAAGGGTGATTCAGGAGACACCTTGTTTTCTCCGGTTCCTTGTTCTCCAGCCCTGAAGACAGGGAAGCTGCTGGGTGTTTGCTGTTGCCGGGCAAAGTTGTTGACCAATGAATAGTTAGTGGAAAGGTACTGCTGTGGGGCGAATGTTATAGGAAGGGAGCCTGTCCTGAATACGGGATAGAATGAAGTTGTGCCCTCACTCTGAGAGATGAAGTTACGCCCTCAGTAAGAGACAGTTGAAGTTACATCATCAGTAAAGAGGTAGCAGCAACTGATCCTTAAAGAACCCTGGAGTCCGTGTGGTCAATACGCCACAAATGGCGCCCAAAAAGGGACATAAAAAAAACGATCAGGGACAGGCTAACAGAAGAGGGAGAAACAAAAAACTGCGTATGGGAGGGTCCCGCTGGCATATGCAGGACCCACAAACCAGGACTCCAGGAGTTGGAGGGGCAGCCAGAGCCCCCCGGCTGGGCAGCACTCAGTGCCTGCCTCTCCCAGGGATGGGGTTACAAAGTTTGTTGAAGATAGAATTAGTATGCCTGGCAGTTTTTCTCCGTGTTTATAATTTGTGTTAATCGCGCCTTCTTAATTTGTGTTAATTGTGCTTACTGAATTTGTGTTACTCGCGCTTTTTGATGTTAATAAGGAAGGGGGAGATGTGGGACTTTGGCCATGGGGGTCGAGAAGCCCCATGGTTGCTGATACCTTCGGACTCTTAAGGATGAGACCATCAGGAATGTAAAGAGCTGAGAGGGAACAAAGAAGGGTGATTCAGGAGACACCTTGTTGCCTCGGGTTGCTTGTTCTCCAGCCCTGAAGGCACGGAAGCTGCTGGGTGTTTGCTGTTGCCAGGCAAAGTTGTTGACCAATGAATAGTTAGTGGAAAGGTACTGCTGTGGGGTGAATGTTATAGGAAGGGAGCCTGTCCTGAATACGGGATAGAATGAAGTTGTGCCCTCACTCTGAGAGATGAAGTTACGCCCTCAGTAAGAGACAGTTGAAGTTACATCATCAGTAAAGAGGTAGCAGCAACTGATCCTTAAAGAACCCTTGAGTCCCTGTGGTCACTACGCCACAAATGGCGCCCAAAAAGGGACATAATAAAAACGATCAGGGACAGGCTAACAGAAGAGGGAGAAACAAAAAACTGCGTATGGGAGGGTCCCGCTGGCATATGCAGGACCCACAAACCAGGACTCCAGGAGTTGGAGGGGCAGCCAGAGCCCCCCGGCTGGGCAGCACTCAGTGCCTGCCTCTCCCAGGGATGGGGTTACAAAGTTTGTTGAAGATAGAATTAGTATGCCTGGCAGTTTTTCTCTGTGTTTATAATTTGTGTTAATCGCGCCTTCTTAATTTGTGTTAATTGTGCTTATTTAATTTGTGTTACTCGCGCTTTTTGATGTTAATAAAGAAGGGGGAGATGTGGGAGTTTGGCCATGGGGGTCGAGAAGCCCCATGGTTGCTGATACCTTCGGACTCTTAAGGATGATACCATCAGGAATGTAAAGAGCTGAGAGGGAACAAAGAAGGGTGATTCAGGAGACACCTTGTTGTCTCCGGTTCCTTGTTCTCCAGCCCTGAAGACAGGGAAGCTGCTGGGTGTTTGCTGTTGCTGGGCAAAGTTGTTGACCAATGAATAGTTAGTGGAAAGGTACTGCTGTGGGGTGAATGTTATAGGAAGGGAGCCTGTCCTGAATAACGGATAGAATGAAGTTGTGCCCTCACTCTGAGAGATGAAGTTACGCCCTCAGTAAGAGACAGTTGAAGTTACATCATCAGTAAAGAGGTAGCAGCAACTGATCCTTAAAGAACCCTGGAGTCCGTGTGGTCAATACGCCACAAATGGCGCCCAAAAAGGGACATAAAAAAAACGATCAGGGACAGGCTAACAGAAGAGGGAGAAACAAAAAACTGCGTATGGGAGGGTCCCGCTGGCATATGCAGGACCCACAAACCAGGACTCCAGGAGTTGGAGGGGCAGCCAGAGCCCCCCGGCTGGGCAGCACTCAGTGCCTGCCTCTCCCAGGGATGGGGTTACAAAGTTTGTTGAAGATAGAATTAGTATGCCTGGCAGTTTTTCTCTGTGTTTATAATTTGTGTTAATCGCGGCTTCTTAATTTGTGTTAATTGTGCTTATTTAATTTGTGTTACTCGCGCTTTTTGATGTTAATAAAGAAGGGGGAGATGTGGGAGTTTGGCCATGGGGGTCGAGAAGCCCCATGGTTGCTGATACCTTCGGACTCTTAAGGATGATACCATCAGGAATGTAAAGAGCTGAGAGGGAACAAAGAAGGGTGATTCAGGAGACACCTTGTTGTCTCCGGTTCCTTGTTCTCCAGCCCTGAAGACAGGGAAGCTGCTGGGTGTTTGCTGTTGCCGGGCAAAGTTGTTGACCAATGAATAGTTAGTGGAAAGGTACTGCTGTGGGGTGAATGTTATAGGAAGGGAGCCTGTCCTGAATAAGGGATAGAATGAAGTTGTGCCCTCACTCTGAGAGTTGATGTTACGCCCTCAGTAAGAGACAGTTGAAGTTACATCATCAGTAAAGAGGTAGCAGCAACTGATCCTTAAAGAACCCTTGAGTCCCTGTGGTCAATACGCCACAAATGGTGCCCAAACAGGGACATAAAAAAAACGATCAGGGACAGGCTAACAGAAGAGGGAGAAACAAAAAACTGCGTATGGGAGGGTCCCGCTGGCATATGCAGGACCCACAAAGAAGGACTCCAGGAGTTGGAGTGGCAGCCAGAGCCCCCCGGCTGGGCAGCACTCAGTGCCTGCCTCTCCCAGGGATGGGGTTACAAAGTTTGTTAAAAATTGACTTAGTATGCCTGGCAGTTTTTCTCCGTGTTTATAATTTGTGTTAATCGCGCCTTCTTAATTTGTGTTAATCGTGCTTTCTTAATTTGTGTTACTCGCGCTTTTTGATGTTAATAAAGAAGGGGGAGATGTGGGAGTTTGGCCATGGGGGTCGAGAAGCCCCATGGTTGCTGATACCTTCGGACTCTTAAGGATGATACCATCAGGAATGTAAAGAGCTGAGAGGGAACAAAGAAGGGTGATTCAGGAGACACCTTGTTTTCTCCGGTTCCTTGTTCTCCAGCCCTGAAGACAGGGAAGCTGCTGGGTGTTTGCTGTTGCCGGGCAAAGTTGTTGACCAATGAATAGTTAGTGGAAAGGTACTGCTGTGGGGCGAATGTTATAGGAAGGGAGCCTGTCCTGAATACGGGATAGAATGAAGTTGTGCCCTCACTCTGAGAGATGAAGTTACGCCCTCAGTAAGAGACAGTTGAAGTTACATCATCAGTAAAGAGGTAGCAGCAACTGATCCTTAAAGAACCCTGGAGTCCGTGTGGTCAATACGCCACAAATGGCGCCCAAAAAGGGACATAAAAAAAACGATCAGGGACAGGCTAACAGAAGAGGGAGAAACAAAAAACTGCGTATGGGAGGGTCCCGCTGGCATATGCAGGACCCACAAACCAGGACTCCAGGAGTTGGAGGGGCAGCCAGAGCCCCCCGGCTGGGCAGCACTCAGTGCCTGCCTCTCCCAGGGATGGGGTTACAAAGTTTGTTGAAGATAGACTTAGTATGCCTGGCAGTTTTTCTCCGTGTTTATAATTTGTGTCAATCGCGCCTTCTTAATTTGTGTTAATTGTGCTTACTTAATTTGTGTTACTCGCGCTTTTTGATGTTAATAAGGAAGGGGGAGATGTGGGAGTTTGGCCATGGGGGTCGAGAAGCCCCATGGTTGCTGATACCTTCGGACTCTTAAGGATGATACCATCAGGAATGTAAAGAGCTGAGAGGGAACAAAGAAGGGTGATTCAGGAGACACCTTGTTGCCTCGGGTTGCTTGTTCTCCAGCCCTGAAGGCACGGAAGCTGCTGGGTGTTTGCTGTTGCCAGGCAAAGTTGTTGAGCAATGAATAGTTAGTGGAAAGGTACTGCTGTGGGGCGAATGTTATAGGAAGGGAGCCGGTCCTGAATAAGGGATAGAATGAAGTTGTGCCCTCACTCTGAGAGATGAAGTTACGCCCTCAGTAAGAGACAGTTGAAGTTACATCATCAGTAAAGAGGTAGCAGCAACTGATCCTTAAAGAACCCTGGAGTCCGTGTGGTCACTACGCCACAAATGGCGCCCAAAAAGGGACATAAAAAAAACGATCAGGGACAGGCTAACAGAAGAGGGAGAAACAAAAAACTGCGTATGGGAGGGTCCCGCTGGCATATGCAGGACCCACAAAGAAGGACTCCAGGAGTTGGAGGGGCAGCCAGAGCCCCCCGGCTGGGCAGCACTCAGTGCCTGCCTCTCCCAGGGATGGGGTTACAAAGTTTGTTGAAGATAGAAATAGTATGCCTGGCAGTTTTTCTCTGTGTTTATAATTTGTGTTAATCGCGCCTTCTTAATTTGTGTTAATTGTGCTTATTTAATTTGTGTTACTCGCGCTTTTTGATGTTAATAAAGAAGGGGGAGATGTGGGAGTTTGGCCATGGGGGTCGAGAAGCCCCATGGTTGCTGATACCTTCGGACTCTTAAGGATGATACCATCAGGAATGTAAAGAGCTGAGAGGGAACAAAGAAGGGTGATTCAGGAGACACTTTGTTGTCTCCGGTTCCTTGTTCTCCAGCCCTGAAGACAGGGAAGCTGCTGGGTGTTTGCTGTTGCCGGGCAAAGTTGTTGACCAATGAATAGTTAGTGGAAAGGTACTGCTGTGGGGTGAATGTTATAGGAAGGGAGCCTGTCCTGAATAAGGGATAGAATGAAGTTGTGCCCTCACTCTGAGAGATGAAGTTACGCCCTCAGTAAGAGACAGTTGAAATTACGGCATCAACAGAGGTAGCAGTTTCTGATCCTGAAAGAACCCTGGTGTGCGTGTGGTCATTACGCCACAAATGGCGCCCAAAAAGGGACATAAAAAAAAACGAACAGGGACAGGCTAACAGAACAGAGTCAAACAAAAAACAGCGTATGGGAGGGTCCCGCTGGCATACGCAGGACCCACAAACAAGGACTCCAGGATTTGGAGGGGCAGCCAGAGCCCCCCGGCTGGGCAGCACTCAGTGCCTGCCTCTCCCAGGGATGGGGTTACAAAGTTTGTTGAAGATAGAATTAGTATGCCTGGCAGTTTTTCTCTGTGTTTATAATTTGTGTTAATCGCGCCTTCTTAATTTGTGTTAATTGTGCTTATTTAATTTGTGTTACTCGCGCTTTTTGATGTTAATAAAGAAGGGGGAGATGTGGGAGTTTGGCCATGGGGGTCGAGAAGCCCCATGGTTGCTGATACCTTCGGACTCTTAAGGATGATACCATCAGGAATGTAAAGAGCTGAGAGGGAACAAAGAAGGGTGATTCAGGAGACACCTTGTTGTCTCCGGTTCCTTTTTCTCCAGCCCTGAAGACAGGGAAGCTGCTGGGTGTTTGCTGTTGCCGGGCAAAGTTGTTGACCAATGAATAGTTAGTGGAAAGGTACTGCTGTGGGGTGAATGTTATAGGAAGGGAGCCTGTCCTGAATAAGGGATAGAATGAAGTTGTGCCCTCACTCTGAGAGATGAAGTTACGCCCTCAGTAAGAGACAGTTGAAGTTACATCATCAGTAAAGTGGTAGCAGCAACTGATCCTTAAAGAACCCTTGAGTCCGTGTGGTCAATACGCCACAAATGGCGCCCAAAAAGGGACATAAAAAAAACGATCAGGGACAGGCTAACAGAAGAGGGAGAAACAAAAAACTGCGTATGGGAGGGTCCCGCTGGCATATGCAGGACCCACAAACCAGGACTCCAGGAGTTGGAGGGGCAGCCAGAGCCCCCCGGCTGGGCAGCACTCAGTGCCTGCCTCTCCCAGGGATGGGGTTACAAAGTTTGTTGAAGATAGAAATAGTATGCCTGGCAGTTTTTCTCTGTGTTTATAATTTGTGTTAATGGCGCCTTCTTAATTTGTGTTAATTGTGCTTACTTAATTTGTGTTACTCGCGCTTTTTGATGTTAATAAGGAAGGGGGAGATGTGGGAGTGTGGCCATGGGGGTTGTCAAGCCCCATGGTTGCTGATAACATCGGACTCTTAAGGATGAGACCATCAGGAATGTAAAGAGCTGAGAGGGAACAAAGAAGGGTGATTCAGGAGACACCTTGTTGCCTCGGGTTGCTTGTTCTCCAGCCGTGAAGGCATGGAAGCTGCTGGGTGTTTGCTGTTGACAGGCAAAGTTGTTGACCAATGAATAGTTAGTGGAAAGGTACTGCTGTGGGGCGAATGTTATAGGATGGGAGCCTGTCCTGAATAAGGGATTGAATGAGGTTGTGCCCTCAGTAAGGGAGAGTTGAAGTTACATCATCAGTAAAGAGGTAGCACTTACAGATCCTGAAAGAACCCTGGAGTCCGTGTGGTCATTACGCCCCAAATGGCGCCAAAAAAAGGACATGAAGAAAACGAACAGGAACCTGAAGAAAACAAACAGGGACATGAAGAACAGGAACAGGGACAGGCTAAAAAAACAGGGACAAAAACAAAAAAGGAATGAAGAGGTACAGGCTAACAGAACAGGGACAAACAAAAAACATCGTATGGGAGGGTCCCACTGGCATATGCAGGACCCACAAAGAAGGACTCCAGGAGTTGGAAGGGCAGCCAGAACCCCCCGGCTGGTCAGCACTCAGGGCCTGCCTCTCCCAGGGATGGGGTTACAAAGTTTGTTAAGGAAAGACTTGGTATGCCTGGCAGTTTTTCTGTGTTTTAGTTTGTGTTAATCGCGCCTTCTTAATTTGTGTTAATCGCGCTTTTTGATGTTAATAAAGAAGGGGGAGATGTGGGAGTGTGGCCATGGGGGTCGACAAGCCCCATGGTTGCTGATAACATCGGACTCTTAAGGATGAGACCATCAGGAATGTAAAGAGCTGAGAGGGAACCAAGAAGGGTGGTTCAGGAGACACCTTGTTGTCTCGGGTTGCTTGTTCTCCAGCCGTGAAGGCATGGAAGCTGCTGGGTGTTTGCTGTTGCCGGGCAAAGTTGTTGACCAATGAATAGTTAGTGGAAAGGTACTGCTGTGGGGCGAATGTTATAGGAAGGGAGCCTGTCCTGAATAAGGGATAGAATGAAGTTGTGCCCTCACTCTGAGAGATGAAGTTACGCCCTCAGTAAGGGAGAGTTGAAGTTACATCATCAGTAAAGAGGTAGCACTTACAGATCCTGAAAGAACCTCGGAGTCTGTGTGGTAATTATGCCTCAAATGGTGCCAAAAAAAAGGACATGAATAAAACGAACAGGAACCTGAAGAAAACAAACATGGACATGAAGAACAGGAACAGGGACAGGCTAAAAAAACAGGGACAAAAACAAAAAAGGAATGAAGAGGTAGAGGCTAACAGAACAGGGACAAACAAAAAACATCGTATGGGAGGGTCCCGCTGGCATATGCAGGACCCACAAAGAAGGACTCCAGGAGTTGGAGGGGCAGCCAGAACCCCCCGGCTGGTCAGCACTCAGGGCCTGCCTCTCCCAGGGATGGGGTTACAAAGTTTGTTAAGGAAAGACTTGGTATGCCTGGCAGTTTTTCTCTCTGTTTTAGTTTGTGTTAATCGCGCCTTCTTAATTTGTGTTAATCGCGCTTTTTGATGTTAATAAAGAAGGGGGAGATGTGGGAGTGTGGCCATGGGGGTCGACAAGCCCCATGGTTGCTGATAACATTGCACTCTTAAGGATGAGACCATCAGGAATGTAAAGAGCTGAGAGGGAACAAAGGAGGGTGATTCTGGAGACACCTTGTTGTCTCGGGTTGCTTGTTCTCCAGCCCTGAAGACAGGGAAGCTGCTGGGTGTTTGCTGTTGCGGGGCAAAGTTGTTGACCAATGAATAGTTAGTGGAAAGGTACTGCTGTGGGGCGAATGTTATAGGAAGGGAGCCTGTCCTGAATAAGGGATAGAATGAAGTTGTGCCCTCACTCTGAGAGATGAAGTTATGCCCTCAGTAAGATCGAGTAGAAATTACGGCATCAACAGAGGTAGCAGTTTCTGATCCTGAAAGAACCCTGGAGTCCATGTGGTCATTACGCCACAAATGGCGCCCAAACAGGGACATGAAGAAAACGAACAGGAACCTGAAGAAAACAAACAGGGACATGAAGAACAGGAACAGGGACAGGCTAAAAAAACAGGGACAAAAACAAAAAAGGAATGAAGAGGTAGAGGCTAACAGAACAGGGACAAACAAAAAACATCGTATGGGAGGGTCCCGCTGGCATATGCAGGACCCACAAAGAAGGACTCCAGGAGTTGGAGGGGCAGCCAGAGCCCCCCGGCTGGGCAGCACTCAGTGCCTGCCTCTCCCAGGGATGGGGTTACAAAGTTTGTTGAAGATAGACTTAGTATGCCTGGCAGTTTTTCTCTGTGTTTATAATTTGTGTTAATCGCGCCTTCTTAATTTGTGTTAATCGTGCTTTCTTAATTTGTGTTACTCGCGCTTTTTGATGTTAATAAAGAAGGGGGAGATGTGGGAGTTTGGCCATGGGGGTCGAGAAGCCCCATGGTTGCTGATACCTTCGGACTCTTAAGGATGAGACCATCAGGAATGTAAAGAGTTGAGAGGGAACAAAGAAGGGTGATTCAGGAGACACCTTGTTTTCTCCGGTTCCTTGTTCTCCAGCCCTGAAGACATGGAAGCTGCTGGGTGTTTGCTGTTGCCGGGCAAAGTTGTTGACCAATGAATAGTTAGTGGAAAGGTACTGCTGTGGGGTGAATGTTATAGGAAGGGAGCCTGTCCTGAATAAGGGATAGAATGAAGTTGTGCCCTCACTCTGAGAGATGAAGTTACGCCCTCAGTAAGAGACAGTTGAAGTTACATCATCAGTAAAGAGGTAGCAGCAACTGATCCTTAAAGAACCCTTGAGTCCCTGTGGTCAATACGCCACAAATGGTGCCCAAACAGGGACATAAAAAAAACGATCAGGGACAGGCTAACAGAAGAGGGAGAAACAAAAAACTGCGTATGGGAGGGTCCCGCTGGCATATGCAGGACCCACAAAGAAGGACTCCAGGAGTTGGAGGGGCAGCCAGAGCCCCCCGGCTGGGCAGCACTCAGTGCCTGCCTCTCCCAGGGATGGGGTTACAAAGTTTGTTAAAAATAGACTTACTATGCCTGGCAGTTTTTCTCCGTGTTTATAATTTGTGTTAATCGCGCCTTCTTAATTTGTGTTAATCGTGCTTTCTTAATTTGTGTTACTCGCGCTTTTTGATGTTAATAAAGAAGGGGGAGATGTGGGAGTTTGGCCATGGGGGTCGACAAGCCCCATGGTTGCTGATAACATCGGACTCTTAAGGATGAGACCATCAGGAATGTAAAGAGCTGAGAGGGAACAAAGGAGGATGATTCAGGAGACACCTTGTTGCCTCGGGTTGCTTGTTCTCCAGCCCTGAAGGCACGGAAGCTGCTGGGTGTTTGCTGTTGCCGGGCAAAGTTGTTGAGCAATGAATAGTTAGTGGAAAGGTACTGCTGTGGGGCGAATGTTATAGGAAGGGAGCCTGTCCTGAATAACGGAAAGAATGAAGTTGTGCCCTCACTCTGAGAGATGAAGTTACGCCCTCAGTAAGAGACAGTTGAAGTTACATCATCAGTAAAGAGGTAGCAGCAACTGATCCTTAAAGAACCCTGGAGTCCGTGTGGTCAATACGCCACAAATGGCGCCCAAAAAGGGGCATAAAAAAAACGATCAGGGACAGGCTAACAGAAGAGGGAGAAACAAAAAACTGCGTATGGGAGGGTCCCGCTGGCATATGCAGGACCCACAAAGAAGGACTCCAGGAGTTGGAGGGGCAGCCAGAGCCCCCCGGCTGGGCAGCACTCAGTGCCTGCCTCTCCCAGGGATGGGGTTACAAAGTTTGTTAAAAATAGACTTAGTATGCCTGGCAGTTTTTCTCTGTGTTTATAATTTGTGTTAATCGCGCCTTCTTAATTTGTGTTAATCGTGCTTTCTTAATTTGTGTTACTCGCGCTTTTTGATGTTAATAAAGAAGGGGGAGATGTGGGAGTTTGGCCATGGGGGTCGAGAAGCCCCATGGTTGCTGATACCTTCGGACTCTTAAGGATGAGACCATCAGGAATGTAAAGAGTTGAGAGGGAACAAAGAAGGGTGATTCAGGAGACACCTTGTTTTCTCCGGTTCCTTGTTCTCCAGCCCTGAAGACAGGGAAGCTGCTGGGTGTTTGCTGTTGCCGGGCAAAGTTGTTGACCAATGAATAGTTAGTGGAAAGGTACTGCTGTGGGGCGAATGTTATAGGAAGGGAGCCTGTCCTGAATAAGGGATAGAATGAAGTTGTGCCCTCACTCTGAGAGATGAAGTTACGCCCTCAGTAAGAGACAGTTGAAGTTACATCATCAGTAAAGAGGTAGCAGCAACTGATCCTTAAAGAACCCTTGAGTCCCTGTGGTCAATACGCCACAAATGGTGCCCAAACAGGGACATAAAAAAAACGATCAGGGACAGGCTAACAGAAGAGGGAGAAACAAAAAACTGCGTATGGGAGGGTCCCGCTGGCATATGCAGGACCCACAAAGAAGGACTCCAGGAGTTGGAGGGGCAGCCAGAGCCCCCAGGCTGGGCAGCACTCAGTGCCTGCCTCTCCCAGGGATGGGGTTACAAAGTTTGTTAAAAATAGACTTAGTATGCCTGGCAGTTTTTCTCTGTGTTTATAATTTGTGTTAATCGCGCCTTCTTAATTTGTGTTAATCGTGCTTTCTTAATTTGTGTTACTCGCGCTTTTTGATGTTAATAAAGAAGGGGGAGATGTGGGAGTTTGGCCATGGGGGTCGAGAAGCCCCATGGTTGCTGATACCTTCGGACTCTTAAGGATGAGACCATCAGGAATGTAAAGAGTTGAGAGGGAACAAAGAAGGGTGATTCAGGAGACACCTTGTTTTCTCCGGTTCCTTGTTCTCCAGCCCTGAAGACAGGGAAGCTGCTGGGTGTTTGCTGTTGCCGGGCAAAGTTGTTGACCAATGAATAGTTAGTGGAAAGGTACTGCTGTGGGGCGAATGTTATAGGAAGGGAGCCTGTCCTGAATAAGGGATAGAATGAAGTTGTGCCCTCACTCTGAGAGATGAAGTTACGCCCTCAGTAAGAGACAGTTGAAGTTACATCATCAGTAAAGAGGTAGCAGCAACTGATCCTTAAAGAACCCTTGAGTCCCTGTGGTCAATACGCCACAAATGGTGCCCAAACAGGGACATAAAAAAAACGATCAGGGACAGGCTAACAGAAGAGGGAGAAACAAAAAACTGCGTATGGGAGGGTCCCGCTGGCATATGCAGGACCCACAAAGAAGGACTCCAGGAGTTGGAGGGGCAGCCAGAGCCCCCCGGCTGGGCAGCACTCAGTGCCTGCCTCTCCCAGGGATGGGGTTACAAAGTTTGTTAAAAATAGACTTAGTATGCCTGGCAGTTTTTCTCCGTGTTTATAATTTGTGTTAATCGCGCCTTCTTAATTTGTGTTAATCGTGCTTTCTTAATTTGTGTTACTCGCGCTTTTTGATGTTAATAAAGAAGGGGGAGATGTGGGAGTTTGGCCATGGGGGTCGAGAAGCCCCATGGTTGCTGATACCTTCGGACTCTTAAGGATGAGACCATCAGGAATGTAAAGAGTTGAGAGGGAACAAAGAAGGGTGATTCAGGAGACACCTTGTTGTCTCCGGTTCCTTGTTCTCCAGCCCTGAAGACAGGGAAGCTGCTGGGTGTTTGCTGTTGCCGGGCAAAGTTGTTGACCAATGAATAGTTAGTGGAAAGGTACTGCTGTGGGGCGAATGTTATAGGAAGGGAGCCTGTCCTGAATACGGGATAGAATGAAGTTGTGCCCTCACTCTGAGAGATGAAGTTACGCCCTCAGTAAGAGACAGTTGAAGTTACATCATCAGTAAAGAGGTAGCAGCAACTGATCCTTAAAGAACCCTGGAGTCCGTGTGGTCACTACGCCACAAATGGCGCCCAAAAAGGGACATAATAAAAACGATCAGGGACAGGCTAACAGAAGAGGGAGAAACAAAAAACTGCGTATGGGAGGGTCCCGCTGGCATATGCAGGACCCACAAACCAGGACTCCAGGAGTTGGAGGGGCAGCCAGAGCCCCCCGGCTGGGCAGCACTCAGTGCCTGCCTCTCCCAGGGATGGGGTTACAAAGTTTGTTGAAGATAGAATTAGTATGCCTGGCAGTTTTTCTCTGTGTTTATAATTTGTGTTAATCGCGCCTTCTTAATTTGTGTTAATTGTGCTTATTTAATTTGTGTTACTCGCGCTTTTTGATGTTAATAAAGAAGGGGGAGATGTGGGAGTTTGGCCATGGGGGTCGAGAAGCCCCATGGTTGCTGATACCTTCGGACTCTTAAGGATGAGACCATCAGGAATGTAAAGAGCTGAGAGGGAACAAAGAAGGGTGATTCAGGAGACACCTTGTTGTCTCCGGTTCCTTGTTCTCCAGCCCTGAAGACAGGGAAGCTGCTGGGTGTTTGCTGTTGCTGGGCAAAGTTGTTGACCAATGAATAGTTAGTGGAAAGGTACTGCTGTGGGGTGAATGTTATAGGAAGGGAGCCTGTCCTGAATAACGGATAGAATGAAGTTGTGCCCTCACTCTGAGAGATGAAGTTACGCCCTCAGTAAGAGACAGTTGAAGTTACATCATCAGTAAAGAGGTAGCAGCAACTGATCCTTAAAGAACCCTGGAGTCCGTGTGGTCACTACGCCACAAATGGCGCCCAAAAAGGGACATAAAAAAAACGATCAGGGACAGGCTAACAGAAGAGGGAGAAACAAAAAACTGCGTATGGGAGGGTCCCGCTGGCATATGCAGGACCCACAAACCAGGACTCCAGGAGTTGGAGGGGCAGCCAGAGCCCCCCGGCTGGGCAGCACTCAGTGCCTGCCTCTCCCAGGGATGGGGTTACAAAGTTTGTTGAAGATAGAATTAGTATGCCTGGCAGTTTTTCTCTGTGTTTATAATTTGTGTTAATCGCGCCTTCTTAATTTGTGTTAATTGTGCTTATTTAATTTGTGTTACTCGCGCTTTTTGATGTTAATAAAGAAGGGGGAGATGTGGGAGTTTGGCCATGGGGGTCGAGAAGCCCCATGGTTGCTGATACCTTCGGACTCTTAAGGATGATACCATCAGGAATGTAAAGAGCTGAGAGGGAACAAAGAAGGGTGATTCAGGAGACACCTTGTTGTCTCCGGTTCCTTGTTCTCCAGCCCTGAAGACAGGGAAGCTGCTGGGTGTTTGCTGTTGCCGGGCAAAGTTGTTGACCAATGAATAGTTAGTGGAAAGGTACTGCTGTGGGGTGAATGTTATAGGAAGGGAGCCTGTCCTGAATAAGGGATAGAATGAAGTTGTGCCCTCACTCTGAGAGATGAAGTTACGCCCTCAGTAAGAGACAGTTGAAGTTACATCATCAGTAAAGAGGTAGCAGCAACTGATCCTTAAAGAACCCTTGAGTCCCTGTGGTCAATACGCCACAAATGGTGCCCAAACAGGGACATAAAAAAAACGATCAGGGACAGGCTAACAGAAGAGGGAGAAACAAAAAACTGCGTATGGGAGGGTCCCGCTGGCATATGCAGGACCCACAAAGAAGGACTCCAGGAGTTGGAGTGGCAGCCAGAGCCCCCCGGCTGGGCAGCACTCAGTGCCTGCCTCTCCCAGGGATGGGGTTACAAAGTTTGTTAAAAATTGACTTAGTATGCCTGGCAGTTTTTCTCCGTGTTTATAATTTGTGTTAATCGCGCCTTCTTAATTTGTGTTAATCGTGCTTTCTTAATTTGTGTTACTCGCGCTTTTTGATGTTAATAAAGAAGGGGGAGATGTGGGAGTTTGGCCATGGGGGTCGAGAAGCCCCATGGTTGCTGATACCTTCGAAATCTTAAGGATGAGACCATCAGGAATGTAAAGAGTTGAGAGGGAACAAAGAAGGGTGATTCAGGAGACACCTTGTTGCCTCGGGTTGCTTGTTCTCCAGCCCTGAAGGCACGGAAGCTGCTGGGTGTTTGCTGTTGCCAGGCAAAGTTGTTGAGCAATGAATAGTTAGTGGAAAGGTACTGCTGTGGGGCGAATGTTATAGGAAGGGAGCCTGTCCTGAATAAGGGATAGAATGAAGTTGTGCCCTCACTCTGAGAGATGAAGTTACGCCCTCAGTAAGAGACAGTTGAAGTTACATCATCAGTAAAGAGGTAGCAGCAACTGATCCTTAAAGAACCCTGGAGTCCGTGTGGTCACTACGCCACAAATGGCGCCCAAAAAGGGACATAAAAAAAACGATCAGGGACAGGCTAACAGAAGAGGGAGAAACAAAAAACTGCGTATGGGAGGGTCCCGCTGGCATATGCAGGACCCAAAAACTAGGACTCCAGGAGTTGGAGGGGCAGCCAGAGCCCCCCGGCTGGGCAGCACTAAGTGCCTGCCTCTCCCAGGGATGGGGTTACAAAGTTTTTTGAAGATAGAATTAGTATGCCTGGCAGTTTTTCTCTGTGTTTATAATTTGTGTTAATCGCGCCTTCTTAATTTGTGTTAATTGTGCTTATTTAATTTGTGTTACTCGCGCTTTTTGATGTTAATAAAGAAGGGGGAGATGTGGGAGTTTGGCCATGGGGGTCGAGAAGCCCCATGGTTGCTGATACCTTCGGACTCTTAAGGATGAGACCATCAGGAATGTAAAGAGCTGAGAGGGAACAAAGAAGGGTGATTCAGGAGACACTTTGTTGTCTCCGGTTCCTTGTTCTCCAGCCCTGAAGACAGGGAAGCTGCTGGGTGTTTGCTGTTGCCGGGCAAAGTTGTTGACCAATGAATAGTTAGTGGAAAGGTACTGCTGTGGGGTGAATGTTATAGGAAGGGAGCCTGTCCTGAATAACGGAAAGAATGAAGTTGTGCCCTCACTCTGAGAGATGAAGTTACGCCCTCAGTAAGAGACAGTTGAAATTACGGCATCAACAGAGGTAGCAGTTTCTGATCCTGAAAGAACCCTGGTGTGCGTGTGGTCATTACGCCACAAATGGCGCCCAAAAAGGGACAGAAAAAAAAACGAACAGGGACAGGCTAACAGAACAGAGTCAAACAAAAAACAGCGTATGGGAGGGTCCCGCTGGCATACGCAGGACCCACAAACAAGGACTCCAGGATTTGGAGGGGCAGCCAGAGCCCCCCGGCTGGGCAGCACTCAGTGCCTGCCTCTCCCAGGGATGGGGTTACAAAGTTTGTTGAAGATAGAATTAGTATGCCTGGCAGTTTTTCTCTGTGTTTATAATTTGTGTTAATCGCGCCTTCTTAATTTGTGTTAATTGTGCTTATTTAATTTGTGTTACTCGCGCTTTTTGATGTTAATAAAGAAGGGGGAGATGTGGGAGTTTGGCCATGGGGGTCGAGAAGCCCCATGGTTGCTGATACCTTCGGACTCTTAAGGATGATACCATCAGGAATGTAAAGAGCTGAGAGGGAACAAAGAAGGGTGATTCAGGAGACACCTTGTTGTCTCCGGTTCCTTTTTCTCCAGCCCTGAAGACAGGGAAGCTGCTGGGTGTTTGCTGTTGCCGGGCAAAGTTGTTGACCAATGAATAGTTAGTGGAAAGGTACTGCTGTGGGGTGAATGTTATAGGAAGGGAGCCTGTCCTGAATAAGGGATAGAATGAAGTTGTGCCCTCACTCTGAGAGATGAAGTTACGCCCTCAGTAAGAGACAGTTGAAGTTACATCATCAGTAAAGTGGTAGCAGCAACTGATCCTTAAAGAACCCTTGAGTCCGTGTGGTCAATACGCCACAAATGGCGCCCAAAAAGGGACATAAAAAAAACGATCAGGGACAGGCTAACAGAAGAGGGAGAAACAAAAAACTGCGTATGGGAGGGTCCCGCTGGCATATGCAGGACCCACAAACCAGGACTCCAGGAGTTGGAGGGGCAGCCAGAGCCCCCCGGCTGGGCAGCACTCAGTGCCTGCCTCTCCCAGGGATGGGGTTACAAAGTTTGTTGAAGATAGAAATAGTATGCCTGGCAGTTTTTCTCTGTGTTTATAATTTGTGTTAATGGCGCCTTCTTAATTTGTGTTAATTGTGCTTACTTAATTTGTGTTACTCGCGCTTTTTGATGTTAATAAGGAAGGGGGAGATGTGGGAGTGTGGCCATGGGGGTTGTCAAGCCCCATGGTTGCTGATAACATCGGACTCTTAAGGATGAGACCATCAGGAATGTAAAGAGCTGAGAGGGAACAAAGAAGGGTGATTCAGGAGACACCTTGTTGTCTCGGGTTGCTTGTTCTCCAGCCGTGAAGGCATGGAAGCTGCTGGGTGTTTGCTGTTGACAGGCAAAGTTGTTGACCAATGAATAGTTAGTGGAAAGGTACTGCTGTGGGGCGAATGTTATAGGATGGGAGCCTGTCCTGAATAAGGGATTGAATGAGGTTGTGCCCTCAGTAAGGGAGAGTTGAAGTTACATCATCAGTAAAGAGGTAGCACTTACAGATCCTGAAAGAACCCTGGAGTCCGTGTGGTCATTACGCCCCAAATGGCGCCAAAAAAAGGACATGAAGAAAACAAACAGGAACCTGAAGAAAACAAACAGGGACATGAAGAACAGGAACAGGGACAGGCTAAAAAAACAGGGACAAAAACAAAAAAGGAATGAAGAGGTACAGGCTAACAGAACAGGGACAAACAAAAAACATCGTATGGGAGGGTCCCACTGGCATATGCAGGACCCACAAAGAAGGACTCCAGGAGTTGGAGGGGCAGCCAGAACCCCCCGGCTGGTCAGCACTCAGGGCCTGCCTCTCCCAGGGATGGGGTTACAAAGTTTGTTAAGGAAAGACTTGGTATGCCTGGCAGTTTTTCTGTGTTTTAGTTTGTGTTAATCGCGCCTTCTTAATTTGTGTTAATCGCGCTTTTTGATGTTAATAAAGAAGGGGGAGATGTGGGAGTGTGGCCATGGGGGTCGACAAGCCCCATGGTTGCTGATAACATCGGACTCTTAAGGATGAGACCATCAGGAATGTAAAGAGCTGAGAGGGAACCAAGAAGGGTGGTTCAGGAGACACCTTGTTGTCTCGGGTTGCTTGTTCTCCAGCCGTGAAGGCATGGAAGCTGCTGGGTGTTTGCTGTTGCCGGGCAAAGTTGTTGACCAATGAATAGTTAGTGGAAAGGTACTGCTGTGGGGCGAATGTTATAGGAAGGGAGCCTGTCCTGAATAAGGGATAGAATGAAGTTGTGCCCTCACTCTGAGAGATGAAGTTACGCCCTCAGTAAGGGAGAGTTGAAGTTACATCATCAGTAAAGAGGTAGCAGCAACTGATCCTGGAAGAACCCTTGAGTCCGTGTGGTCATTACGCCACAAATGGCGCCCAAACAGGGACATAAAAAGACGAACAGGGGCAGGCTAACAGAACAGGGACAAACAAAAAACAGCGTATGGGAGGGTCCCGCTGGCATATGCAGGACCCACAAACAAGGACTCCAGGAGTTGGAGGGGCTGCCAGAGCCCCCCAGCTGGGCAGCACTCAGGGCCTGCCTCTCCCAGGGATGGGGTTACAAGGTTTGTTGAAGATAGAATTAGTATGCCTGGCAGTTTTTCTCTGTGTTTTAGTTTGTGTTAATCGCGCCTTCTTAATTTGTGTTAATCGGGCTTTTTTATTTTAATAAAGAAGGGGGAGATGTGGGAGTGTGGCCATGGGGGTCGACAAGCCCCATGGTTGCTGATAACATCGCACTCTTAAGGATGAGACCATCAGGAATGTAAAGAGTTGAGAGGGAACCAAGAAGGGTGGTTCAGGAGACACCTTGTTGTCTGGGGTTGCTTGTTCTCCAGCCGTGAAGGCATGGAAGCTGCTGGGTGTTTGCTGTTGCCAGGCAAAGTTGTTGACCAATGAATAGTTAGTGGAAAGGTACTGTTGTGGGCCGAATGTTATAGGAAGGGAGCCTGTCCTGAATAAGGGATTGAATGAGGTTGTGCCCTCACTCTGAGAGATGAAGTTACGCCCTCAGGAAGAGAGAGTTGAAGTTACATCATCAGTAAAGAGGTAGCACTTACAGATCCTGAAAGAACCCTGGAGTCCGTGTGGTCATTATGCCCCAAATGGCGCCAAAAAAAGGACATGAAGAAAACGAACAGGAACCTGAAGAAAACAAACAGGGACATGAAGAACAGGAACAGGGACAGGCTAAAAAAACAGGGACAAAAACAAAAAAGGAATGAAGAGGTACAGGCTAACAGAACAGGGACAAACAAAAAACATCGTATGGGAGGGTCCCACTGGCATATGCAGGACCCACAAAGAAGGACTCCAGGAGTTGGAGGGGCAGCCAGAACCCCCGGGCTGGTCAGCACTCAGTGCCTGCCTCTCCCAGGGATGGGGTTACAAAGTTTGTTAAGGAAAGACTTGGTATGCCTGGCAGTTTTTCTCTGTGTTTTAGTTTGTGTTAATCGCGCCTTCTTAATTTGTGTTAATCGCGCTTTTTGATGTTAATAAAGAAGGGGGAGATGTGGGAGTGTGGCCATGGGGGTCGACAAGCCCCATGGTTGCTGATAACATCGCACTCTTAAGGATGAGACCATCAGGAATGTAAAGAGCTGAGAGGGAACAAAGGAGGGTGATTCAGGAGACGCCTTGTTGTCTCGGGTTGCTTGTTCTCCAGCCCTGAAGACAGGGAAGCTGCTGGGTGTTTGCTGTTTTCCGTGCAAAGTTGTTGACCAATGAATAGTTAGTGGAAAGGTACTGCTGTGGGGCGAATGTTATAGGATGGGAGCCTGTCCTGAATAAGGGATTGAATGAGGTTGTGCCCTCAGTAAGGGAGAGTTGAAGTTACATCATCAGTAAAGAGGTAGCACTTACAGATCCTGAAAGAACCCTGGAGTCCGTGTGGTCATTACGCCCCAAATGGCGCCAAAAAAAGGACATGAAGAAAACAAACAGGAACCTGAAGAAAACAAACAGGGACATGAAGAACAGGAACAGGGACAGGCTAAAAAAACAGGGACAAAAACAAAAAAGGAATGAAGAGGTACAGGCTAACAGAACAGGGACAAACAAAAAACATCGTATGGGAGGGTCCCACTGGCATATGCAGGACCCACAAAGAAGGACTCCAGGAGTTGGAGGGGCAGCCAGAACCCCCCGGCTGGTCAGCACTCAGGGCCTGCCTCTCCCAGGGATGGGGTTACAAAGTTTGTTAAGGAAAGACTTGGTATGCCTGGCAGTTTTTCTGTGTTTTAGTTTGTGTTAATCGCGCCTTCTTAATTTGTGTTAATCGCGCTTTTTGATGTTAATAAAGAAGGGGGAGATGTGGGAGTGTGGCCATGGGGGTCGACAAGCCCCATGGTTGCTGATAACATCGGACTCTTAAGGATGAGACCATCAGGAATGTAAAGAGCTGAGAGGGAACCAAGAAGGGTGGTTCAGGAGACACCTTGTTGTCTCGGGTTGCTTGTTCTCCAGCCGTGAAGGCATGGAAGCTGCTGGGTGTTTGCTGTTGCCGGGCAAAGTTGTTGACCAATGAATAGTTAGTGGAAAGGTACTGCTGTGGGGCGAATGTTATAGGAAGGGAGCCTGTCCTGAATAAGGGATAGAATGAAGTTGTGCCCTCACTCTGAGAGATGAAGTTACGCCCTCAGTAAGGGAGAGTTGAAGTTACATCATCAGTAAAGAGGTAGCAGCAACTGATCCTGGAAGAACCCTTGAGTCCGTGTGGTCATTACGCCACAAATGGCGCCCAAACAGGGACATAAAAAGACGAACAGGGGCAGGCTAACAGAACAGGGACAAACAAAAAACAGCGTATGGGAGGGTCCCGCTGGCATATGCAGGACCCACAAACAAGGACTCCAGGAGTTGGAGGGGCTGCCAGAGCCCCCCAGCTGGGCAGCACTCAGGGCCTGCCTCTCCCAGGGATGGGGTTACAAGGTTTGTTGAAGATAGAATTAGTATGCCTGGCAGTTTTTCTCTGTGTTTTAGTTTGTGTTAATCGCGCCTTCTTAATTTGTGTTAATCGGGCTTTTTTATTTTAATAAAGAAGGGGGAGATGTGGGAGTGTGGCCATGGGGGTCGACAAGCCCCATGGTTGCTGATAACATCGCACTCTTAAGGATGAGACCATCAGGAATGTAAAGAGTTGAGAGGGAACCAAGAAGGGTGGTTCAGGAGACACCTTGTTGTCTGGGGTTGCTTGTTCTCCAGCCGTGAAGGCATGGAAGCTGCTGGGTGTTTGCTGTTGCCAGGCAAAGTTGTTGACCAATGAATAGTTAGTGGAAAGGTACTGTTGTGGGCCGAATGTTATAGGAAGGGAGCCTGTCCTGAATAAGGGATTGAATGAGGTTGTGCCCTCACTCTGAGAGATGAAGTTACGCCCTCAGGAAGAGAGAGTTGAAGTTACATCATCAGTAAAGAGGTAGCACTTACAGATCCTGAAAGAACCCTGGAGTCCGTGTGGTCATTATGCCCCAAATGGCGCCAAAAAAAGGACATGAAGAAAACGAACAGGAACCTGAAGAAAACAAACAGGGACATGAAGAACAGGAACAGGGACAGGCTAAAAAAACAGGGACAAAAACAAAAAAGGAATGAAGAGGTACAGGCTAACAGAACAGGGACAAACAAAAAACATCGTATGGGAGGGTCCCACTGGCATATGCAGGACCCACAAAGAAGGACTCCAGGAGTTGGAGGGGCAGCCAGAACCCCCGGGCTGGTCAGCACTCAGTGCCTGCCTCTCCCAGGGATGGGGTTACAAAGTTTGTTAAGGAAAGACTTGGTATGCCTGGCAGTTTTTCTCTGTGTTTTAGTTTGTGTTAATCGCGCCTTCTTAATTTGTGTTAATCGCGCTTTTTGATGTTAATAAAGAAGGGGGAGATGTGGGAGTGTGGCCATGGGGGTCGACAAGCCCCATGGTTGCTGATAACATCGCACTCTTAAGGATGAGACCATCAGGAATGTAAAGAGCTGAGAGGGAACAAAGGAGGGTGATTCAGGAGACGCCTTGTTGTCTCGGGTTGCTTGTTCTCCAGCCCTGAAGACAGGGAAGCTGCTGGGTGTTTGCTGTTGCCAGGCAAAGTTGTTGACCAATGAATAGTTAGTGGAAAGGTACTGCTGTGGGGTGAATGTTATAGGAAGGGAGCCTGTCCTGAATAAGGGATTGAATGAGGTTGTGCCCTCACTCTGAGAGATGAAGTTACGCCCTCAGTAAGGGAGAGTTGAAGTTACATCATCAGTAAAGAGGTAGCACTTACAGATCCTGAAAGAACCCTGGAGTCCGTGTGGTCATTACGCCCCAAATGGCGCCAAAAAAAGGACATGAAGAAAACAAACAGGAACCTGAAGAAAACAAACAGGGACATGAAGAACAGGAACAGGGACAGGCTAAAAAAACAGGGACAAAAACAAAAAAGGAATGAAGAGGTACAGGCTAACAGAACAGGGACAAACAAAAAACATCGTATGGGAGGGTCCCACTGGCATATGCAGGACCCACAAAGAAGGACTCCAGGAGTTGGAGGGGCAGCCAGAACCCCCCGGCTGGTCAGCACTCAGGGCCTGCCTCTCCCAGGGATGGGGTTACAAAGTTTGTTAAGGAAAGACTTGGTATGCCTGGCAGTTTTTCTCTCTGTTTTAGTTTGTGTTAATCGCGCCTTCTTAATTTGTGTTAATCGCGCTTTTTGATGTTAATAAAGAAGGGGGAGATGTGGGAGTGTGGCCATGGGGGTCGACAAGCCCCATGGTTGCTGATAACATCGCACTCTTAAGGATGAGACCATCAGGAATGTAAAGAGCTGAGAGGGAACCAAGAAGGGTTGTTCAGGAGACACCTTGTTGTCTCGGGTTGCTTGTTCTCCAGCTGTGAAGGCATGGAAGCTGCTGGGTGTTTGCTGTTGCCGGGCAAAGTTGTTGACCAATGAATAGTTAGTGGAAAGGTACTGCTGTGGGGCGAATGTTATAGGAAGGGAGCCTGTCCTGAATAAGGGATAGAATGAAGTTGTGCCCTCACTCTGAGAGATGAAGTTACGCCCTCAGTAAGGGAGAGTTGAAGTTACATCATCAGTAAAGAGGTAGCAGCAACTGATCCTGGAAGAACCCTTGAGTCCGTGTGGTCATTACGCCACAAATGGCGCCCAAACAGGGACATAAAAAGACGAACAGGGACAGGCTAACAGAACAGGGACAAACAAAAATCATCCTATGGGAGGGTCGCGCTGGCATATGCAGGACCCACAAACAAGGACTCCAGGAGTTGGAGGGGCAGCCAGAGCCCCCCGGCTGGGCAGCCCTCAGTGCCTGCCTCTCCCAGGGATGGGGTTACAAGGTTTGTTAAAGATAGACTTAATATGCCTGGCAGTTTTTCTCTGTGTTTTAGTTTGTGTTAATCGCGCCTTCTTAATTTGTGTTAATCGCGCTTTTTGATGTTAATAAAGAAGGGGGAGATGTGGGAGTGTGGCCATGGGGGTCGAGAAGGCCCATGGTTGCTGATAACATCACACTCTTAAGGATGACACCATCAGGAATGTAAAGAGCTGAGAGGGAACAAAGGAGGGTGATTCAGGAGACACCTTGTTGTCTCGGGTTGCTTGTTCTCCAGCCATGAAGACAGGGAAGCTGCTGGGTGTTTGCTGTTTTCCGTGCAAAGTTGTTGACCAATGAATAGTTAGTGGAAAGGTACTGTTGTGGGGCAAATGTTATAGGAAGAGAGACTGTCCTGAATAAGGGATAGAATGAAGTTGTGCCCTCACTCTGAGAGATGAAGTTACGCCCTCAGTAAGGGAGAGTTGAAGTTACATCATCAGTAAAGAGGTAGCAGCAACTGATCCTTAAAGAACCGTTGAGTCCGTGTGGTCATTACGCCCCAAATGGTGCCCAAACAGGGACATGAAGAAAACGAACAGGAACGTGAAGAAAACAAACAGGGACATGAAGAACAGGAACAGGGACAGGCTAACAGAACAGGGACAAACAAAAAACAGCGTATGGGAGGGTCCCGCTGGCATATGCAGGACCCACAAACAAGGACTCCAGGAGTTGGAGGGGCAGCCAGAGCCCCCCAGCTGGGCAGCACTCAGGGCCTGCCTCTCCCAGGGATGGGGTTACAAGGTTTGTTGAAGATAGAATTAGTATGCCTGGCAGTTTTTCTCTGTGTTTTAGTTTGTGTTAATCGCGCCTTCTTAATTTGTGTTAATCGGGCTTTTTTATTTTAATAAAGAAGGGGGAGATGTGGGAGTGTGGCCATGGGGGTCGACAAGCCCCATGGTTGCTGATAACATCGCACTCTTAAGGATGAGACCATCAGGAATGTAAAGAGTTGAGAGGGAACCAAGAAGGGTGGTTCAGGAGACACCTTGTTGTCTGGGGTTGCTTGTTCTCCAGCCGTGAAGGCATGGAAGCTGCTGGGTGTTTGCTGTTGCCAGGCAAAGTTGTTGACCAATGAATAGTTAGTGGAAAGGTACTGCTGTGGGCCGAATGTTATAGGAAGAGAGACTGTCCTGAATAAGGGATAGAATGAAGTTGTGCCCTCACTCTGAGAGATGAAGTTACGCCCTCAGGAAGAGAGAGTTGAAGTTACATCATAAGTAAAGAGGTAGCACTTACAGATCCTGAAAGAACCCTGGAGTCCGTGTGGTCATTATGCCCCAAATGGCGCCAAAAAAAGGACATGAAGAAAACGAACAGGAACGTGAAGAAAACAAACAGGGACATGAAGAACAGGAACAGGGACAGGCTAAAAAAACAGGGACAAAAACAAAAAAGGAATGAAGAGGTACAGGCTAACAGAACAGGGACAAACAAAAAACATCGTATGGGAGGGTCCCACTGGCATATGCAGGACCCACAGAGAAGGACTCCAGGAGTTGGAGGGGCAGCCAGAACCCCCGGGCTGGTCAGCACTCAGTGCCTGCCTCTCCCAGGGATGGGGTTACAAAGTTTGTTAAGGAAAGACTTGGTATGCCTGGCAGTTTTTCTCTGTGTTTTAGTTTGTGTTAATCGCGCCTTCTTAATTTGTGTTAGTCGCGCTTTTTGATGTTAATAAAGAAGGGGGAGATGTGGGAGTGTGGCCATGGGGGTCGACAAGCCCCATGGTTGCTGATAACATCGCACTCTTAAGGATGAGACCATCAGGAATGTAAAGAGCTGAGAGGGAACAAAGGAGGGTGATTCAGGAGACACCTTGTTGCCTCGGGTTGCTTGTTCTCCAGCCCTGAAGACAGGGAAGCTGCTGGGTGTTTGCTGTTGCCAGGCAAAGTTGTTGACCAATGAATAGTTAGTGGAAAGGTACTGCTGTGGGCCGAATGTTATAGGAAGGGAGCCTGTCCTGAATAAGGGATTGAATGAGGTTGTGCCCTCACTCTGAGAGATGAAGTTACGCCCTCAGTAAGGGAGAGTTGAAGTTACATCATCAGTAAAGAGGTAGCAGCAACTGATCCTGGAAGAACCCTTGAGTCCGTGTGGTCATTACGCCACAAATGGCGCCCAAACAGGGACATAAAAAGACGAACAGGGACAGGCTAACAGAACAGGGACAAACAAAAATCATCCTATGGGAGGGTCGCGCTGGCATATGCAGGACCCACAAACAAGGACTCCAGGAGTTGGAGGGGCAGCCAGAGCCCCCCGGCTGGGCAGCCCTCAGTGCCTGCCTCTCCCAGGGATGGGGTTACAAGGTTTGTTAAAGATAGACTTAATATGCCTGGCAGTTTTTCTCTGTGTTTTAGTTTGTGTTAATCGCGCCTTCTTAATTTGTGTTAATCGCGCTTTTTGATGTTAATAAAGAAGGGGGAGATGTGGGAGTGTGGCCATGGGGGTCGAGAAGGCCCATGGTTGCTGATAACATCACACTCTTAAGGATGACACCATCAGGAATGTAAAGAGCTGAGAGGGAACAAAGGAGGGTGATTCAGGAGACACCTTGTTGTCTCGGGTTGCTTGTTCTCCAGCCATGAAGACAGGGAAGCTGCTGGGTGTTTGCTGTTTTCCGTGCAAAGTTGTTGACCAATGAATAGTTAGTGGAAAGGTACTGTTGTGGGGCAAATGTTATAGGAAGAGAGACTGTCCTGAATAAGGGATAGAATGAAGTTGTGCCCTCACTCTGAGAGATGAAGTTACGCCCTCAGTAAGGGAGAGTTGAAGTTACATCATCAGTAAAGAGGTAGCAGCAACTGATCCTTAAAGAACCGTTGAGTCCGTGTGGTCATTACGCCCCAAATGGTGCCCAAACAGGGACATGAAGAAAACGAACAGGAACGTGAAGAAAACAAACAGGGACATGAAGAACAGGAACAGGGACAGGCTAACAGAACAGGGACAAACAAAAAACAGCGTATGGGAGGGTCCCGCTGGCATATGCAGGACCCACAAACAAGGACTCCAGGAGTTGGAGGGGCAGCCAGAGCCCCCCAGCTGGGCAGCACTCAGGGCCTGCCTCTCCCAGGGATGGGGTTACAAGGTTTGTTGAAGATAGAATTAGTATGCCTGGCAGTTTTTCTCTGTGTTTTAGTTTGTGTTAATCGCGCCTTCTTAATTTGTGTTAATCGGGCTTTTTTATTTTAATAAAGAAGGGGGAGATGTGGGAGTGTGGCCATGGGGGTCGACAAGCCCCATGGTTGCTGATAACATCGCACTCTTAAGGATGAGACCATCAGGAATGTAAAGAGTTGAGAGGGAACCAAGAAGGGTGGTTCAGGAGACACCTTGTTGTCTGGGGTTGCTTGTTCTCCAGCCGTGAAGGCATGGAAGCTGCTGGGTGTTTGCTGTTGCCAGGCAAAGTTGTTGACCAATGAATAGTTAGTGGAAAGGTACTGCTGTGGGCCGAATGTTATAGGAAGAGAGACTGTCCTGAATAAGGGATAGAATGAAGTTGTGCCCTCACTCTGAGAGATGAAGTTACGCCCTCAGGAAGAGAGAGTTGAAGTTACATCATAAGTAAAGAGGTAGCACTTACAGATCCTGAAAGAACCCTGGAGTCCGTGTGGTCATTATGCCCCAAATGGCGCCAAAAAAAGGACATGAAGAAAACGAACAGGAACGTGAAGAAAACAAACAGGGACATGAAGAACAGGAACAGGGACAGGCTAAAAAAACAGGGACAAAAACAAAAAAGGAATGAAGAGGTACAGGCTAACAGAACAGGGACAAACAAAAAACATCGTATGGGAGGGTCCCACTGGCATATGCAGGACCCACAGAGAAGGACTCCAGGAGTTGGAGGGGCAGCCAGAACCCCCGGGCTGGTCAGCACTCAGTGCCTGCCTCTCCCAGGGATGGGGTTACAAAGTTTGTTAAGGAAAGACTTGGTATGCCTGGCAGTTTTTCTCTGTGTTTTAGTTTGTGTTAATCGCGCCTTCTTAATTTGTGTTAGTCGCGCTTTTTGATGTTAATAAAGAAGGGGGAGATGTGGGAGTGTGGCCATGGGGGTCGACAAGCCCCATGGTTGCTGATAACATCGCACTCTTAAGGATGAGACCATCAGGAATGTAAAGAGCTGAGAGGGAACCAAGAAGGGTTGTTCAGGAGACACCTTGTTGTCTCGGGTTGCTTGTTCTCCAGCTGTGAAGGCATGGAAGCTGCTGGGTGTTTGCTGTTGCCGGGCAAAGTTGTTGAGCAATGAATAGTTAGTGGAAAGGTACTGCTGTGGGGCGAATGTTATAGGAAGGGAGCCTGTCCTGAATAAGGGATAGAATGAAGTTGTGCCCTCACTCTGAGAGATGAAGTTACGCCCTCAGTAAGGGAGAGTTGAAGTTACATCATCAGTAAAGAGGTAGCAGCAACTGATCCTGGAAGAACCCTTGAGTCCGTGTGGTCATTACGCCACAAATGGCGCCCAAACAGGGACATAAAAAGACGAACAGGGACAGGCTAACAGAACAGGGACAAACAAAAATCATCCTATGGGAGGGTCGCGCTGGCATATGCAGGACCCACAAACAAGGACTCCAGGAGTTGGAGGGGCAGCCAGAGCCCCCCGGCTGGGCAGCCCTCAGTGCCTGCCTCTCCCAGGGATGGGGTTACAAGGTTTGTTAAAGATAGACTTAATATGCCTGGCAGTTTTTCTCTGTGTTTTAGTTTGTGTTAATCGCGCCTTCTTAATTTGTGTTAATCGCGCTTTTTGATGTTAATAAAGAAGGGGGAGATGTGGGAGTGTGGCCATGGGGGTCGAGAAGGCCCATGGTTGCTGATAACATCACACTCTTAAGGATGACACCATCAGGAATGTAAAGAGCTGAGAGGGAACAAAGGAGGGTGATTCAGGAGACACCTTGTTGTCTCGGGTTGCTTGTTCTCCAGCCATGAAGACAGGGAAGCTGCTGGGTGTTTGCTGTTTTCCGTGCAAAGTTGTTGACCAATGAATAGTTAGTGGAAAGGTACTGTTGTGGGGCAAATGTTATAGGAAGAGAGACTGTCCTGAATAAGGGATAGAATGAAGTTGTGCCCTCACTCTGAGAGATGAAGTTACGCCCTCAGTAAGAGACAGTTGAAGTTACATCATCAGTAAAGAGGTAGCAGCAACTGATCCTTAAAGAACCGTTGAGTCCGTGTGGTCATTACGCCCCAAATGGTGCCCAAACAGGGACATGAAGAAAACGAACAGGAACGTGAAGAAAACAAACAGGGACATGAAGAACAGGAACAGGGACAGGCTAACAGAACAGGGACAAACAAAAAACAGCGTATGGGAGGGTCCCGCTGGCATATGCAGGACCCACAAACAAGGACTCCAGGAGTTGGAGGGGCAGCCAGAGCCCCCCAGCTGGGCAGCACTCAGGGCCTGCCTCTCCCAGGGATGGGGTTACAAGGTTTGTTGAAGATAGAATTAGTATGCCTGGCAGTTTTTCTCTGTGTTTTAGTTTGTGTTAATTGCGCCTTCTTAATTTGTGTTAATCGGGCTTTTTTATTTTAATAAAGAAGGGGGAGATGTGGGAGTGTGGCCATGGGGGTCGACAAGCCCCATGGTTGCTGATAACATCGCACTCTTAAGGATGAGACCATCAGGAATGTAAAGAGTTGAGAGGGAACCAAGAAGGGTGGTTCAGGAGACACCTTGTTGTCTGGGGTTGCTTGTTCTCCAGCCGTGAAGGCATGGAAGCTGCTGGGTGTTTGCTGTTGCCAGGCAAAGTTGTTGACCAATGAATAGTTAGTGGAAAGGTACTGCTGTGGGGCGAATGTTATAGGAAGAGAGACTGTCCTGAATAAGGGATAGAATGAAGTTGTGCCCTCACTCTGAGAGATGAAGTTACGCCCTCAGGAAGAGAGAGTTGAAGTTACATCATAAGTAAAGAGGTAGCACTTACAGATCCTGAAAGAACCCTGGAGTCCGTGTGGTCATTATGCCCCAAATGGCGCCAAAAAAAGGACATGAAGAAAACGAACAGGAACCTGAAGAAAACAAACAGGGACATGAAGAACAGGAACAGGGACAGGCTAAAAAAACAGGGACAAAAACAAAAAAGGAATGAAGAGGTACAGGCTAACAGAACAGGGACAAACAAAAAACATCGTATGGGAGGGTCCCACTGGCATATGCAGGACCCACAGAGAAGGACTCCAGGAGTTGGAGGGGCAGCCAGAACCCCCGGGCTGGTCAGCACTCAGTGCCTGCCTCTCCCAGGGATGGGGTTACAAAGTTTGTTAAGGAAAGACTTGGTATGCCTGGCAGTTTTTCTCTGTGTTTTAGTTTGTGTTAATCGCGCCTTCTTAATTTGTGTTAGTCGCGCTTTTTGATGTTAATAAAGAAGGGGGAGATGTGGGAGTGTGGCCATGGGGGTCGACAAGCCCCATGGTTGCTGATAACATCGCACTCTTAAGGATGAGACCATCAGGAATGTAAAGAGCTGAGAGGGAACAAAGGAGGGTGATTCAGGAGACACCTTGTTGCCTCGGGTTGCTTGTTCTCCAGCCCTGAAGACAGGGAAGCTGCTGGGTGTTTGCTGTTGCCAGGCAAAGTTGTTGACCAATGAATAGTTAGTGGAAAGGTACTGCTGTGGGCCGAATGTTATAGGAAGGGAGCCTGTCCTGAATAAGGGATTGAATGAGGTTGTGCCCTCACTCTGAGAGATGAAGTTACGCCCTCAGTAAGGGAGAGTTGAAGTTACATCATCAGTAAAGAGGTAGCACTTACAGATCCTGAAAGAACCCTGGAGTCCGTGTGGTCATTACGCCCCAAATGGCGCCAAAAAAAGGACATGAAGAAAACAAACAGGAACCTGAAGAAAACAAACAGGGACATGAAGAACAGGAACAGGGACAGGCTAAAAAAACAGGGACAAAAAAAAGGAATGAAGAGGTACAGGCTAACAGAACAGGGACAAACAAAAAACATCGTATGGGAGGGTCCCACTGGCATATGCAGGACCCACAAAGAAGGACTCCAGGAGTTGGAGGGGCAGCCAGAACCCCCGGGCTGGTCAGCACTCAGGGCCTGCCTCTCCCAGGGATGGGGTTACAAAGTTTGTTAAGGAAAGACTTGGTATGCCTGGCAGTTTTTCTCTGTGTTTTAGTTTGTGTTAATCGCGCCTTCTTAATTTGTGTTAATCGCGCTTTTTGATGTTAATAAAGAAGGGGGAGATGTGGGAGTGTGGCCATGGGGGTCGACAAGCCCCATGGTTGCTGATAACATCACACTCTTAAGGATGAGACCATCAGGAATGTAAAGAGTTGACAGGGAACAAAGAAGGGTGATTCAGGAGACACCTTGTTGTCTCGGGTTGCTTGTTCTCCAGCCCTGAAGACAGGGAAGCTGCTGGGTGTTTGCTGTTGCCAGGCAAAGTTGTTGACCAATGAATAGTTAGTGGAAAGGTACTGCTGTGGGCCGAATGTTATAGGAAGGGAGCCTGTCCTGAATAAGGGATAGAATGAGGTTGTGCCCTCACTCTGAGAGATGAAGTTACGCCCTCAGTAAGGGAGAGTTGAAGTTACATCATCAGTAAAGAGGTAGCACTTACAGATCCTGAAAGAACCCTGGAGTCCGTGTGGTCATTACGCCCCAAATGGCGCCAAAAAAAGGACATGAAGAAAACGAACAGGAACCGGAAGAAAACAAACATGGACAAGAAGAATAGGAACAGGGAAAGGCTAAAAAAATAGGGACAAAACCAAAAAAGGAATGAAGAGGTACAGGCTAACAGAACAGGGACAAACAAAAAACATAGTATGGGAGGGTCCCGCTGGCATATGCAGGACCCACAAAGAAGGACTCCAGGAGTTGGAGGGGCAGCCAGAGCCCCCCGGCTGGTCAGCACTCAGTGCCTGCCTCTCCCAGGGATGGGGTTACAAAGTTTGTTAAAAATAGACTTAGTATGCCTGGCAGTTTTTCTCTGTGTTTATAATTTGTGTTAATCGCGCCTTCTTAATTTGTGTTAATCGTGCTTTCTTAATTTGTGTTACTCGCGCTTTTTGATGTTAATAAAGAAGGGGGAGATGTGGGAGTTTGGCCATGGGGGTCGACAAGCCCCATGGTTGCTGATAACATCGGACTCTTAAGGATGAGACCATCAGGAATGTAAAGAGCTGAGAGGGAACAAAGAAGGGTGATTCAGGAGACACCTTGTTGCCTCGGGTTGCTTGTTCTCCAGCCCTGAAGGCACGGAAGCTGCTGGGTGTTTGCTGTTGCCGGGCAAAGTTGTTGAGCAATGAATAGTTAGTGGAAAGGTACTGCTGTGGGGCGAATGTTATAGGAAGGGAGCCTGTCCTGAATAACGGATAGAATGAAGTTGTGCCCTCACTCTGAGAGATGAAGTTACGCCCTCAGTAAGAGACAGTTGAAGTTACATCATCAGTAAAGAGGTAGCAGCAACTGATCCTTAAAGAACCCTTGAGTCCGTGTGGTCAATACGCCACAAATGGCGCCCAAAAAGGGACATAAAAAAAACGATCAGGGACAGGCTAACAGAAGAGGGAGAAACAAAAAACTGCGTATGGGAGGGTCCCGCTGGCATATGCAGGACCCACAAACCAGGACTCCAGGAGTCGGAGGGGCAGCCAGAGCCCCCCGGCTGGGCAGCACTCAGTGCCTGCCTCTCCCAGGGATGGGGTTACAAAGTTTGTTGAAGATAGAATTAGTATGCCTGGCAGTTTTTCTCCGTGTTTATAATTTGTGTTAATCGCGCCTTCTTAATTTGTGTTAATCGTGCTTTCTTAATTTGTGTTACTCGCGCTTTTTGATGTTAATAAAGAAGGGGGAGATGTGGGAGTGTGGCCATGGGGGTCGACAAGCCCCATGGTTGCTGATAACATCGGACTCTTAAGGATGAGACCATCAGGAATGTAAAGAGCTGAGAGGGAACAAAGAAGGGTGATTCAGGAGACACCTTGTTGTCTCGGGTTGCTTGTTCTCCAGCCCTGAAGGCACGGAAGCTGCTGGGTGTTTGCTGTTGCCGGGCAAAGTTGTTGACCAATGAATAGTTAGTGGAAAGGTACTGCTGTGGGGCGAATGTTATAGGAAGGGAGCCTGTCCTGAATACGGGATAGAATGAAGTTGTGCCCTCACTCTGAGAGATGAAGTTACGCCCTCATTAAGAGACAGTTGAAGTTACATCATCAGTAAAGAGGTAGCAGCAACTGATCCTGGAAGAACCCTGGAGTCCGTGTGGTCAATACGCCACAAATGGCGCCCAAAAAGGGACATAAAAAAAACGATCAGGGACAGGCTAACAGAAGAGGGAGAAACAAAAAACTGCGTATGGGAGGGTCCCGCTGGCATACGCAGGACCCACAAACAAGGACTCCAGGATTTGGAGGGGCAGCCAGAGCCCCCCGGCTGGGCAGCACTCAGTGCCTGCCTCTCCCAGGGATGGGGTTACAAAGTTTGTTGAAGATAGAATTAGTATGCCTGGCAGTTTTTCTCTGTGTTTATAATTTGTGTTAATCGCGCCTTCTTAATTTGTGTTAATCGTGCTTTCTTAATTTGTGTTACTCGCGCTTTTTGATGTTAATAAAGAAGGGGGAGATGTGGGAGTTTGGCCATGGGGGTCGAGAAGCCCCATGGTTGCTGATACCTTCGGACTCTTAAGGATGATACCATCAGGAATGTAAAGAGTTGAGAGGGAACAAAGAAGGGTGATTCAGGAGACACCTTGTTGCCTCGGGTTGCTTGTTCTCCAGCCCTGAAGGCACGGAAGCTGCTGGGTGTTTGCTGTTGCCGGGCAAAGTTGTTGAGCAATGAATAGTTAGTGGAAAGGTACTGCTGTGGGGCGAATGTTATAGGAAGGGAGCCTGTCCTGAATAAGGGATAGAATGAAGTTGTGCCCTCACTCTGAGAGATGAAGTTATGCCCTCAGTAAGAGGGAGTTGAAATTACGGCATCAACAGAGGTAGCAGTTTCTGATCCTGAAAGAACCCTGGTGTGCGTGTGGTCATTACGCCACAAATGGTGCCCAAACAGGGACATAAAAAAAAACGAACAGGGACAGGCTAACAGAACAGAGACAAACAAAAAACAGCGTATGGGAGGGTCCCGCTGGCATATGCAGGACCCACAAACAAGGACTCCAGGAGTTGGAGGGGCAGCCAGAGCCCCCCGGCTGGGCAGCACTCAGTGCCTGCCTCTCCCAGGGATGGGGTTACAAGGTTTGTTAAAGATAGACTTAATATGCCTGGCAGTTTTTCTCTGTGTTTTAGTTTGTGTTAATCGCGCCTTCTTAATTTGTGTTAATCGCGCTTTTTTATGTTAATAAAGAAGGGGGAGATGTGGGAGTGTGGCCATGGGGGTCGAGAAGCCCCATGGTTGCTGATACCTTCGGACTCTTAAGGATGATACCATCAGGAATGTAAAGAGTTGAGAGGGAACAAAGAAGGGTGATTCAGGAGACACCTTGTTTTCTCCTGTTCCTTGTTCTCCAGCCCTGAAGACAGGGAAGCTGCTGGGTGTTTGCTGTTGCCAGGCAAAGTTGTTGACCAATGAATAGTTAGTGGAAAGGTACTGCTGTGGGGTGAATGTTATAGGAAGGGAGCCTGTCCTGAATACGGGATAGAATGAAGTTGTGCCCTCACTCTGAGAGATGAAGTTACGCCCTCAGTAAGAGACAGTTGAAGTTACATCATCAGTAAAGAGGTAGCAGCAACTGATCCTTAAAGAACCCTGGAGTCCGTGTGGTCACTACGCCACAAATGGCGCCCAAAAAGGGACATAAAAAAAACGATCAGGGACAGGCTAACAGAAGAGGGAGAAACAAAAAACTGCGTATGGGAGGGTCCCGCTGGCATATGCAGGACCCACAAACCAGGACTCCAGGAGTTGGAGGGGCAGCCAGAGCCCCCCGGCTGGGCAGCACTCAGTGCCTGCCTCTCCCAGGGATGGGGTTACAAAGTTTGTTGAAGATAGACTTAGTATGCCTGGCAGTTTTTCTCTGTGTTTATAATTTGTGTTAATCGCGCCTTCTTAATTTGTGTTAATTGTGCTTACTTAATTTGTGTTACTCGCGCTTTTTGATGTTAATAAGGAAGGGGGAGATGTGGGAGTGTGGCCATGGGGGTCGACAAGCCCCATGGTTGCTGATAACATCGGACTCTTAAGGATGAGACCATCAGGAATGTAAAGAGCTGAGAGGGAACAAAGGAGGGTGATTCAGGAGACACCTTGTTGTCTTGGGTTGCTTGTTCTCCAGCCCTGAAGACAGGGAAGCTGCTGGGTGTTTGCTGTTGCCGGGCAAAGTTGTTGAGCAATGAATAGTTAGTGGAAAGGTACTGCTGTGGGGCGAATGTTATAGGAAGGGAGCCTGTCCTGAATAACGGAAAGAATGAAGTTGTGCCCTCACTCTGAGAGATGAAGTTACGCCCTCAGTAAGAGACAGTTGAAGTTACATCATCAGTAAAGAGGTAGCAGCAACTGATCCTTAAAGAACCCTTGAGTCCGTGTGGTCAATACGCCACAAATGGCGCCCAAAAAGGGACATAAAAAAAACGATCAGGGACAGGCTAACAGAAGAGGGAGAAACAAAAAACTGCGTATGGGAGGGTCCCGCTGGCATATGCAGGACCCACAAAGAAGGACTCCAGGAGTTGGAGGGGCAGCCAGAGCCCCCCGGCTGGGCAGCACTCAGTGCCTGCCTCTCCCAGGGATGGGGTTACAAAGTTTGTTAAAAATAGACTTAGTATGCCTGGCAGTTTTTCTCTGTGTTTATAATTTGTGTTAATCGCGCCTTCTTAATTTGTGTTAATCGTGCTTTCTTAATTTGTGTTACTCGTGCTTTTTGATGTTAATAAAGAAGGGGGAGATGTGGGAGTTTGGCCATGGGGGTCGACAAGCCCCATGGTTGCTGATAACATCGCACTCTTAAGGATGAGACCATCAGGAATGTAAAGAGCTGAGAGGGAACAAAGAAGGATGATTCAGGAGACACCTTGTTGCCTCGGGTTGCTTGTTCTCCAGCCCTGAAGGCACGGAAGCTGCTGGGTGTTTGCTGTTGCCGGGCAAAGTTGTTGACCAATGAATAGTTAGTGGAAAGGTACTGCTGTGGGGCGAATGTTATAGGAAGGGAGCCTGTCCTGAATAACGGATAGAATGAAGTTGTGCCCTCACTCTGAGAGATGAAGTTACGCCCTCAGTAAGAGACAGTTGAAGTTACATCATCAGTAAAGAGGTAGCAGCAACTGATCCTGGAAGAACCCTGGAGTCCGTGTGGTCAATACGCCACAAATGGTGCCCAAACAGGGACATAAAAAAAAACGAACAGGGACAGGCTAACAGAAGAGGGAGAAACAAAAAACTGCGTATGGGAGGGTCCCGCTGGCATATGCAGGACCCACAAACCAGGACTCCAGGAGTTGGAGGGGCAGCCAGAGCCCCCCGGCTGGGCAGCACTCAGTGCCTGCCTCTCCCAGGGATGGGGTTACAAAGTTTGTTAAAAATAGACTTAGTATGCCTGGCAGTTTTTCTCCGTGTTTATAATTTGTGTTAATCGCGCCTTCTTAATTTGTGTTAATCGTGCTTTCTTAATTTGTGTTACTCGCGCTTTTTGATGTTAATAAAGAAGGGGGAGATGTGGGAGTTTGGCCATGGGGGTCGAGAAGCCCCATGGTTGCTGATACCTTCGGACTCTTAAGGATGAGACCATCAGGAATGTAAAGAGCTGAGAGGGAACAAAGAAGGGTGATTCAGGAGACACCTTGTTTTCTCCGGTTCCTTGTTCTCCAGCCCTGAAGACAGGGAAGCTGCTGGGTGTTTGCTGTTGCCGGGCAAAGTTGTTGACCAATGAATAGTTAGTGGAAAGGTACTGCTGTGGGGCGAATGTTATAGGAAGGGAGCCTGTCCTGAATACGGGATAGAATGAAGTTGTGCCCTCACTCTGAGAGATGAAGTTACGCCCTCAGTAAGAGACAGTTGAAGTTACATCATCAGTAAAGAGGTAGCAGCAACTGATCCTTAAAGAACCCTTGAGTCCGTGTGGTCACTACGCCACAAATGGCGCCCAAAAAGGGACATAAAAAAAACGATCAGGGACAGGCTAACAGAAGAGGGAGAAACAAAAAACTGCGTATGGGAGGGTCCCGCTGGCATATGCAGGACCCACAAACCAGGACTCCAGGAGTTGGAGGGGCAGCCAGAGCCCCCCGGCTGGGCAGCACTCAGTGCCTGCCTCTCCCAGGGATGGGGTTACAAAGTTTGTTGAAGATAGACTTAGTATGCCTGGCAGTTTTTCTCCGTGTTTATAATTTGTGTTAATCGCGCCTTCTTAATTTGTGTTAATTGTGCTTACTTAATTTGTGTTACTCGCGCTTTTTGATGTTAATAAGGAAGGGGGAGATGTGGGAGTTTGGCCATGGGGGTCGAGAAGCCCCATGGTTGCTGATACCTTCGGACTCTTAAGGATGATACCATCAGGAATGTAAAGAGCTGAGAGGGAACAAAGAAGGGTGATTCAGGAGACACCTTGTTGCCTCGGGTTGCTTGTTCTCCAGCCCTGAAGGCACGGAAGCTGCTGGGTGTTTGCTGTTGCCAGGCAAAGTTGTTGAGCAATGAATAGTTAGTGGAAAGGTACTGCTGTGGGGCGAATGTTATAGGAAGGGAGCCTGTCCTGAATAAGGGATAGAATGAAGTTGTGCCCTCACTCTAAGAGATGAAGTTACGCCCTCAGTAAGAGACAGTTGAAATTACGGCATCAACAGAGGTAGCAGTTTCTGATCCTGAAAGAACCCTGGTGTGCGTGTGGTCAATACGCCACAAATGGCGCCCAAAAAGGGACATAAAAAAAAACGAACAGGGACAGGCTAACAGAACAGAGTCAAACAAAAAACAGCGTATGGGAGGGTCCCGCTGGCATATGCAGGACCCACAAACAAGGACTCCAGGATTTGGAGGGGCAGCCAGAGCCCCCCGGCTGGGCAGCACTCAGTGCCTGCCTCTCCCAGGGATGGGGTTACAAAGTTTGTTGAAGATAGAATTAGTATGCCTGGCAGTTTTTCTCTGTGTTTATAATTTGTGTTAATCGCGCCTTCTTAATTTGTGTTAATTGTGCTTATTTAATTTGTGTTACTCGCGCTTTTTGATGTTAATAAAGAAGGGGGAGATGTGGGAGTTTGGCCATAGGGGTCGAGAAGCCCCATGGTTGCTGATACCTTCGGACTCTTAAGGATGAGACCATCAGGAATGTAAAGAGCTGAGAGGGAACAAAGAAGGGTGATTCAGGAGACACCTTGTTGTCTCCGGTTCCTTTTTCTCCAGCCCTGAAGACAGGGAAGCTGCTGGGTGTTTGCTGTTGCCGGGCAAAGTTGTTGACCAATGAATAGTTAGTGGAAAGGTACTGCTGTGGGGTGAATGTTATAGGAAGGGAGCCTGTCCTGAATAAGGGATAGAATGAAGTTGTGCCCTCACTCTGAGAGATGAAGTTACGCCCTCAGTAAGAGACAGTTGAAGTTACATCATCAGTAAAGTGGTAGCAGCAACTGATCCTTAAAGAACCCTTGAGTCCGTGTGGTCAATACGCCACAAATGGCGCCCAAAAAGGGACATAAAAAAAACGATCAGGGACAGGCTAACAGAAGAGGGAGAAACAAAAAACTGCGTATGGGAGGGTCCCGCTGGCATATGCAGGACCCACAAACCAGGACTCCAGGAGTTGGAGGGGCAGCCAGAGCCCCCCGGCTGGGCAGCACTCAGTGCCTGCCTCTCCCAGGGATGGGGTTACAAAGTTTGTTGAAGATAGAAATAGTATGCCTGGCAGTTTTTCTCTGTGTTTATAATTTGTGTTAATGGCGCCTTCTTAATTTGTGTTAATTGTGCTTACTTAATTTGTGTTACTCGCGCTTTTTGATGTTAATAAGGAAGGGGGAGATGTGGGAGTGTGGCCATGGGGGTTGTCAAGCCCCATGGTTGCTGATAACATCGGACTCTTAAGGATGAGACCATCAGGAATGTAAAGAGCTGAGAGGGAACAAAGAAGGGTGATTCAGGAGACACCTTGTTGTCTCGGGTTGCTTGTTCTCCAGCCGTGAAGGCATGGAAGCTGCTGGGTGTTTGCTGTTGACAGGCAAAGTTGTTGACCAATGAATAGTTAGTGGAAAGGTACTGCTGTGGGGCGAATGTTATAGGATGGGAGCCTGTCCTGAATAAGGGATTGAATGAGGTTGTGCCCTCAGTAAGGGAGAGTTGAAGTTACATCATCAGTAAAGAGGTAGCACTTACAGATCCTGAAAGAACCCTGGAGTCCGTGTGGTCATTATGCCCCAAATGGCGCCAAAAAAAGGACATGAAGAAAACGAACAGGAACCTGAAGAAAACAAACAGGGACATGAAGAACAGGAACAGGGACAGGCTAAAAAAACAGGGACAAAAACAAAAAAGGAATGAAGAGGTACAGGCTAACAGAACAGGGACAAACAAAAAACATCGTATGGGAGGGTCCCACTGGCATATGCAGGACCCACAAAGAAGGACTCCAGGAGTTGGAGGGGCAGCCAGAGCCCCCCGGCTGGGCAGCACTCAGTGCCTGCCTCTCCCAGGGATGGGGTTACAAAGTTTGTTGAAGATAGACTTAGTATGCCTGGCAGTTTTTCTCCGTGTTTATAATTTGTGTTAATCGCGCCTTCTTAATTTGTGTTAATTGTGCTTACTTAATTTGTGTTACTCGCGCTTTTTGATGTTAATAAGGAAGGGGGAGATGTGGGAGTTTGGCCATGGGGGTCGAGAAGCCCCATGGTTGCTGATACCTTCGGACTCTTAAGGATGATACCATCAGGAATGTAAAGAGCTGAGAGGGAACAAAGAAGGGTGATTCAGGAGACACCTTGTTGCCTCGGGTTGCTTGTTCTCCAGCCCTGAAGGCACGGAAGCTGCTGGGTGTTTGCTGTTGCCAGGCAAAGTTGTTGAGCAATGAATAGTTAGTGGAAAGGTACTGCTGTGGGGCGAATGTTATAGGAAGGGAGCCTGTCCTGAATAAGGGATAGAATGAAGTTGTGCCCTCACTCTAAGAGATGAAGTTACGCCCTCAGTAAGAGACAGTTGAAATTACGGCATCAACAGAGGTAGCAGTTTCTGATCCTGAAAGAACCCTGGTGTGCGTGTGGTCAATACGCCACAAATGGCGCCCAAAAAGGGACATAAAAAAAAACGAACAGGGACAGGCTAACAGAACAGAGTCAAACAAAAAACAGCGTATGGGAGGGTCCCGCTGGCATATGCAGGACCCACAAACAAGGACTCCAGGATTTGGAGGGGCAGCCAGAGCCCCCCGGCTGGGCAGCACTCAGTGCCTGCCTCTCCCAGGGATGGGGTTACAAAGTTTGTTGAAGATAGAATTAGTATGCCTGGCAGTTTTTCTCTGTGTTTATAATTTGTGTTAATCGCGCCTTCTTAATTTGTGTTAATTGTGCTTATTTAATTTGTGTTACTCGCGCTTTTTGATGTTAATAAAGAAGGGGGAGATGTGGGAGTTTGGCCATAGGGGTCGAGAAGCCCCATGGTTGCTGATACCTTCGGACTCTTAAGGATGAGACCATCAGGAATGTAAAGAGCTGAGAGGGAACAAAGAAGGGTGATTCAGGAGACACCTTGTTGTCTCCGGTTCCTTTTTCTCCAGCCCTGAAGACAGGGAAGCTGCTGGGTGTTTGCTGTTGCCGGGCAAAGTTGTTGACCAATGAATAGTTAGTGGAAAGGTACTGCTGTGGGGTGAATGTTATAGGAAGGGAGCCTGTCCTGAATAAGGGATAGAATGAAGTTGTGCCCTCACTCTGAGAGATGAAGTTACGCCCTCAGTAAGAGACAGTTGAAGTTACATCATCAGTAAAGTGGTAGCAGCAACTGATCCTTAAAGAACCCTTGAGTCCGTGTGGTCAATACGCCACAAATGGCGCCCAAAAAGGGACATAAAAAAAACGATCAGGGACAGGCTAACAGAAGAGGGAGAAACAAAAAACTGCGTATGGGAGGGTCCCGCTGGCATATGCAGGACCCACAAACCAGGACTCCAGGAGTTGGAGGGGCAGCCAGAGCCCCCCGGCTGGGCAGCACTCAGTGCCTGCCTCTCCCAGGGATGGGGTTACAAAGTTTGTTGAAGATAGAAATAGTATGCCTGGCAGTTTTTCTCTGTGTTTATAATTTGTGTTAATGGCGCCTTCTTAATTTGTGTTAATTGTGCTTACTTAATTTGTGTTACTCGCGCTTTTTGATGTTAATAAGGAAGGGGGAGATGTGGGAGTGTGGCCATGGGGGTTGTCAAGCCCCATGGTTGCTGATAACATCGGACTCTTAAGGATGAGACCATCAGGAATGTAAAGAGCTGAGAGGGAACAAAGAAGGGTGATTCAGGAGACACCTTGTTGTCTCGGGTTGCTTGTTCTCCAGCCGTGAAGGCATGGAAGCTGCTGGGTGTTTGCTGTTGACAGGCAAAGTTGTTGACCAATGAATAGTTAGTGGAAAGGTACTGCTGTGGGGCGAATGTTATAGGATGGGAGCCTGTCCTGAATAAGGGATTGAATGAGGTTGTGCCCTCAGTAAGGGAGAGTTGAAGTTACATCATCAGTAAAGAGGTAGCACTTACAGATCCTGAAAGAACCCTGGAGTCCGTGTGGTCATTATGCCCCAAATGGCGCCAAAAAAAGGACATGAAGAAAACGAACAGGAACCTGAAGAAAACAAACAGGGACATGAAGAACAGGAACAGGGACAGGCTAAAAAAACAGGGACAAAAACAAAAAAGGAATGAAGAGGTACAGGCTAACAGAACAGGGACAAACAAAAAACATCGTATGGGAGGGTCCCACTGGCATATGCAGGACCCACAAAGAAGGACTCCAGGAGTTGGAGGGGCAGCCAGAACCCCCGGGCTGGTCAGCACTCAGTGCCTGCCTCTCCCAGGGATGGGGTTACAAATTTTGTTAAGGAAAGACTTGGTATGCCTGGCAGTTTTTCTCTGTGTTTTAGTTTGTGTTAATCGCGCCTTCTTAATTTGTGTTAATCGCGCTTTTTGATGTTAATAAAGAAGGGGGAGATGTGGGAGTGTGGCCATGGGGGTCGACAAGCCCCATGGTTGCTGATAACATCGCACTCTTAAGGATGAGACCATCAGGAATGTAAAGAGCTGAGAGGGAACCAAGAAGGGTTGTTCAGGAGACACCTTGTTGTCTCGGGTTGCTTGTTCTCCAGCTGTGAAGGCATGGAAGCTGCTGGGTGTTTGCTGTTGCCGGGCAAAGTTGTTGAGCAATGAATAGTTAGTGGAAAGGTACTGCTGTGGGGCGAATGTTATAGGAAGGGAGCCTGTCCTGAATAAGGGATAGAATGAAGTTGTGCCCTCACTCTGAGAGATGAAGTTACGCCCTCAGTAAGGGAGAGTTGAAGTTACATCATCAGTAAAGAGGTAGCAGCAACTGATCCTGGAAGAACCCTTGAGTCCGTGTGGTCATTACGCCACAAATGGCGCCCAAACAGGGACATAAAAAGACGAACAGGGACAGGCTAACAGAACAGGGACAAACAAAAATCATCCTATGGGAGGGTCGCGCTGGCATATGCAGGACCCACAAACAAGGACTCCAGGAGTTGGAGGGGCAGCCAGAGCCCCCCGGCTGGGCAGCCCTCAGTGCCTGCCTCTCCCAGGGATGGGGTTACAAGGTTTGTTAAAGATAGACTTAATATGCCTGGCAGTTTTTCTCTGTGTTTTAGTTTGTGTTAATCGCGCCTTCTTAATTTGTGTTAATCGCGCTTTTTGATGTTAATAAAGAAGGGGGAGATGTGGGAGTGTGGCCATGGGGGTCGAGAAGGCCCATGGTTGCTGATAACATCACACTCTTAAGGATGACACCATCAGGAATGTAAAGAGCTGAGAGGGAACAAAGGAGGGTGATTCAGGAGACACCTTGTTGTCTCGGGTTGCTTGTTCTCCAGCCATGAAGACAGGGAAGCTGCTGGGTGTTTGCTGTTTTCCGTGCAAAGTTGTTGACCAATGAATAGTTAGTGGAAAGGTACTGTTGTGGGGCAAATGTTATAGGAAGAGAGACTGTCCTGAATAAGGGATGGAATGAAGTTGTGCCCTCACTCTGAGAGATGAAGTTACGCCCTCAGTAAGGGAGAGTTGAAGTTACATCATCAGTAAAGAGGTAGCAGCAACTGATCCTTAAAGAACCGTTGAGTCCGTGTGGTCATTACGCCCCAAATGGTGCCCAAACAGGGACATGAAGAAAACGAACAGGAACGTGAAGAAAACAAACAGGGACATGAAGAACAGGAACAGGGACAGGCTAACAGAACAGGGACAAACAAAAAACAGCGTATGGGAGGGTCCCGCTGGCATATGCAGGACCCACAAACAAGGACTCCAGGAGTTGGAGGGGCAACCAGAGCCCCCCAGCTGGGCAGCACTCAGGGCCTGCCTCTCCCAGGGATGGGGTTACAAGGTTTGTTGAAGATAGAATTAGTATGCCTGGCAGTTTTTCTCTGTGTTTTAGTTTGTGTTAATCGCGCCTTCTTAATTTGTGTTAATCGGGCTTTTTTATTTTAATAAAGAAGGGGGAGATGTGGGAGTGTGGCCATGGGGGTCGACAAGCCCCATGGTTGCTGATAACATCGCACTCTTAAGGATGAGACCATCAGGAATGTAAAGAGTTGAGAGGGAACCAAGAAGGGTGGTTCAGGAGACACCTTGTTGTCTGGGGTTGCTTGTTCTCCAGCCGTGAAGGCATGGAAGCTGCTGGGTGTTTGCTGTTGCCAGGCAAAGTTGTTGACCAATGAATAGTTAGTGGAAAGGTACTGCTGTGGGGCGAATGTTATAGGAAGAGAGACTGTCCTGAATAAGGGATAGAATGAAGTTGTGCCCTCACTCTGAGAGATGAAGTTACGCCCTCAGGAAGAGAGAGTTGAAGTTACATCATAAGTAAAGAGGTAGCACTTACAGATCCTGAAAGAACCCTGGAGTCCGTGTGGTCATTATGCCCCAAATGGCGCCAAAAAAAGGACATGAAGAAAACGAACAGGAACCTGAAGAAAACAAACAGGGACATGAAGAACAGGAACAGGGACAGGCTAAAAAAACAGGGACAAAAACAAAAAAGGAATGAAGAGGTACAGGCTAACAGAACAGGGACAAACAAAAAACATCGTATGGGAGGGTCCCACTGGCATATGCAGGACCCACAAAGAAGGACTCCAGGAGTTGGAGGGGCAGCCAGAACCCCCGGGCTGGTCAGCACTCAGTGCCTGCCTCTCCCAGGGATGGGGTTACAAAGTTTGTTAAGGAAAGACTTGGTATGCCTGGCAGTTTTTCTCTGTGTTTTAGTTTGTGTTAATCGCGCCTTCTTAATTTGTGTTAATCGCGCTTTTTGATGTTAATAAAGAAGGGGGAGATGTGGGAGTGTGGCCATGGGGGTCGACAAGCCCCATGGTTGCTGATAACATCGCACTCTTAAGGATGAGACCATCAGGAATGTAAAGAGCTGAGAGGGAACAAAGGAGGGTGATTCAGGAGACACCTTGTTGCCTCGGGTTGCTTGTTCTCCAGCCCTGAAGACAGGGAAGCTGCTGGGTGTTTGCTGTTGCCAGGCAAAGTTGTTGACCAATGAATAGTTAGTGGAAAGGTACTGCTGTGGGCCGAATGTTATAGGAAGGGAGCCTGTCCTGAATAAGGGATTGAATGAGGTTGTGCCCTTACTCTGTAGATGAAGTTACGCCCTCAGTAAGGGAGAGTTGAAGTTACATCATCAGTAAAGAGGTAGCATTTACAGATCCTGAAAGAACCCTGGAGTCCGTGTGGTCATTACGCCCCAAATGGCGCCAAAAAAAGGACATGAAGAAAACGAACAGGAACCTGAAGAAAACAAACAGGGACATGAAGAACAGGAACAGGGACAGGCTAAAAAAACAGGGACAAAAAAAAGGAATGAAGAGGTACAGGCTAACAGAAGAGGGAGAAACAAAAAACTGCGTATGGGAGGGTCCCGCTGGCATATGCAGGACCCACAAACCAGGACTCCAGGAGTCAGAGGGGCAGCCAGAGCCCCCCGGCTGGGCAGCACTCAGTGCCTGCCTCTCCCAGGGATGGGGTTACAAAGTTTGTTGAAGATAGAATTAGTATGCCTGGCAGTTTTTCTCTGTGTTTATAATTTGTGTTAATCGCGCCTTCTTAATTTGTGTTAATCGTGCTTTCTTAATTTGTGTTACTCGCGCTTTTTGATGTTAATAAAGAAGGGGGAGATGTGGGAGTGTGGCCATGGGGGTCGACAAGCCCCATGGTTGCTGATAACATCGGACTCTTAAGGATGAGACCATCAGGAATGTAAAGAGCTGAGAGGGAACAAAGAAGGGTGATTCAGGAGACACCTTGTTGCCTCGGGTTGCTGGTTCTCCAGCCCTGACGGCACGGAAGCTGCTGGGTGTTTGCTGTTGCCGGGCAAAGTTGTTGACCAATGAATAGTTAGTGGAAAGGTACTGCTGTGGGGCGAATGTTATAGGAAGGGAGCCTGTCCTGAATACGGGATAGAATGAAGTTGTGCCCTCACTCTGAGAGATGAAGTTACGCCCTCATTAAGAGACAGTTGAAGTTACATCATCAGTAAAGAGGTAGCAGCAACTGATCCTGGAAGAACCCTGGAGTCCGTGTGGTCAATACGCCACAAATGGCGCCCAAAAAGGGACATAAAAAAAACGATCAGGGACAGGCTAACAGAAGAGGGAGAAACAAAAAACTGCGTATGGGAGGGTCCCGCTGGCATACGCAGGACCCACAAACAAGGACTCCAGGATTTGGAGGGGCAGCCAGAGCCCCCCGGCTGGGCAGCACTCAGTGCCTGCCTCTCCCAGGGATGGGGTTACAAAGTTTGTTGAAGATAGAATTAGTATGCCTGGCAGTTTTTCTCTGTGTTTATAATTTGTGTTAATCGCGCCTTCTTAATTTGTGTTAATCGTGCTTTCTTAATTTGTGTTACTCGCGCTTTTTGATGTTAATAAAGAAGGGGGAGATGTGGGAGTTTGGCCATGGGGGTCGACAAGCCCCATGGTTGCTGATAACATCGGACTCTTAAGGATGATACCATCAGGAATGTAAAGAGTTGAGAGGGAACAAAGAAGGGTGATTCAGGAGACACCTTGTTGCCTCGGGTTGCTTGTTCTCCAGCCCTGAAGGCACGGAAGCTGCTGGGTGTTTGCTGTTGCCGGGCAAAGTTGTTGAGCAATGAATAGTTAGTGGAAAGGTACTGCTGTGGGGCGAATGTTATCGGAAGGGAGCCTGTCCTGAATAAGGGATAGAATGAAGTTGTGCCCTCACTCTAAGAGATGAAGTTATGCCCTCAGTAAGAGAGAGTTGAAATTACGGCATCAACAGACGTAGCAGTTTCTGATCCTGAAAGAACCCTGGTGTGCGTGTGGTCATTACGCCACAAATGGTGCCCAAACAGGGACATAAAAGAAAACGAACAGGGACAGGCTAACAGAACAGGGACAAACAAAAAACAGCGTATGGGAGGGTCCCGCTGGCATATGCAGGACCCACAAACAAGGACTCCAGGAGTTGGAGGGGCAGCCAGAGCCCCCCGGCTGGGCAGCACTCAGTGCCTGCCTCTCCCAGGGATGGGGTTACAAAGTTTGTTGAAGATAGAATTAGTATGCCTGGCAGTTTTTCTCTGTGTTTATAATTTGTGTTAATCGCGCCTTCTTAATTTGTGTTAATCGTGCTTTCTTAATTTGTGTTACTCGCGCTTTTTGATGTTAATAAAGAAGGGGGAGATGTGCGAGTTTGGCCATGGGGGTCGAGAAGCCCCATGGTTGCTGATACCTTCGGACTCTTAAGGATGATACCATCAGGAATGTAAAGAGTTGAGAGGGAACAAAGAAGGGTGATTCAGGAGACACCTTGTTGCCTCGGGTTGCTTGTTCTCCAGCCCTGAAGGCACGGAAGCTGCTGGGTGTTTGCTGTTGCCGGGCAAAGTTGTTGAGCAATGAATAGTTAGTGGAAAGGTACTGCTGTGGGGCGAATGTTATAGGAAGGGAGCCTGTCCTGAATAACGGATAGAATGAAGTTGTGCCCTCACTCTGAGAGATGAAGTTACGCCCTCAGTAAGAGACAGTTGAAGTTACATCATCAGTAAAGAGGTAGCAGCAACTGATCCTTAAAGAACCCTTGAGTCCGTGTGGTCAATACGCCACAAATGGCGCCCAAAAAGGGACATAAAAAAAACGATCAGGGACAGGCTAACAGAAGAGGGAGAAACAAAAAACTGCGTATGGGAGGGTCCCGCTGGCATATGCAGGACCCACAAACCAGGACTCCAGGAGTTGGAGGGGCAGCCAGAGCCCCCCGGCTGGGCAGCACTCAGTGCCTGCCTCTCCCAGGGATGGGGTTACAAAGTTTGTTGAAGACAGAATTAGTATGCCTGGCAGTTTTTCTCTGTGTTTATAATTTGTGTTAATCGCGCCTTCTTAATTTGTGTTAATCGTGCTTATTTAATTTGTGTTACTCGCGCTTTTTGATGTTAATAAAGAAGGGGGAGATGTGCGAGTTTGGCCATGGGGGTCGAGAAGCCCCATGGTTGCTGATACCTTCGGACTCTTAAGGATGATACCATCAGGAATGTAAAGAGCTGAGAGGGAACAAAGAAGGGTGATTCAGGAGACACCTTGTTGTCTCGGGTTGCTTGTTCTCCAGCCGTGAAGGCATGGAAGCTGCTGGGTGTTTGCTGTTGCCAGGCAAAGTTGTTGACCAATGAATAGTTAGTGGAAAGGTACTGCTGTGGGCCGAATGTTATAGGAAGGGAGCCTGTCCTGAATAAGGGATTGAATGAGGTTGTGCCCTCACTCTGAGAGATGAAGTTGTGCCCTCAGTAAGGGAGAGTTGAAGTTACATCATCAGTAAAGAGGTAGCACTTACAGATCCTGAAAGAACCCTGGAGTCCGTGTGGTCATTACGCCCAAAAGGCGCCAAAAAAAGGACATGAAGAAAACGAACAGGAACCGGAAGAAAACAAACATGACAAGAAGAATAGGAACAGGGAAAGGCTAAAAAAACAGGGACAAAAACAAAAAAGGAATGAAGAGGTACAGGCTAACAGAACAGGGACAAACAAGAAACATAGTATGGGAGGGTCCCGCTGGCATATGCAGGACCCACAAAGAAGGACTCCAGGAGTTGGAGGGGCAGCCAGAGCCCCCCAGCTGGTCAGCACTCAGTGCCTGCCTCTCCCAGGGATGGGGTTACAAAGTTTGTTAAGAATAGACTTGGTATGCCTGGCAGTTTTTCTCTGTGTTAATAATTTGTGTTAATCGCGCCTTCTTAATTTGTGTTAATCGTGCTTTCTTAATTTGTGTTACTCGCGCTTTTTGATGTTAATAAAGAAGGGGGAGATGTGGGAGTTTGGCCATGGGGGTCGACAAGCCCCATGGTTGCTGATACCTTCGGACTCTTAAGGATGAGACCATCAGGAATGTAAAGAGCTGAGAGGGAACAAAGGAGGATGATTCAGGAGACACCTTGTTGCCTCGGGTTGCTTGTTCTCCAGCCCTGAAGACAGGGAAGCTGCTGGGTGTTTGCTGTTGCCGGGCAAAGTTGTTGAGCAATGAATAGTTAGTGGAAAGGTACTGCTGTGGGGCGAATGTTATAGGAAGGGAGCCTGTCCTGAATAACGGAAAGAATGAAGTTGTGCCCTCACTCTGAGAGATGAAGTTACGCCCTCAGTAAGAGACAGTTGAAGTTACATCATCAGTAAAGAGGTAGCAGCAACTGATCCTTAAAGAACCCTTGAGTCCGTGTGGTCAATACGCCACAAATGGCGCCCAAAAAGGGACATAAAAAAAACGATCAGGGACAGGCTAACAGAAGAGGGAGAAACAAAAAACTGCGTATGGGAGGGTCCCGCTGGCATATGCAGGACCCACAAAGAAGGACTCCAGGAGTTGGAGGGGCAGCCAGAGCCCCCCGGCTGGGCAGCACTCAGTGCCTGCCTCTCCCAGGGATGGGGTTACAAAGTTTGTTAAAAATAGACTTAGTATGCCTGGCAGTTTTTCTCTGTGTTTATAATTTGTGTTAATCGCGCCTTCTTAATTTGTGTTATTCGTGCTTTCTTAATTTGTGTTACTCGCGCTTTTTGATGTTAATAAAGAAGGGGGAGATGTGGGAGTTTGGCCATGGGGGTCGACAAGCCCCATGGTTGCTGATAACATCGGACTCTTAAGGATGAGACCATCAGGAATGTAAAGAGCTGAGAGGGAACAAAGAAGGATGATTCAGGAGACACCTTGTTGCCTCGGGTTGCTTGTTCTCCAGCCCTGAAGGCACGGAAGCTGCTGGGTGTTTGCTGTTGCCGGGCAAAGTTGTTGAGCAATGAATAGTTAGTGGAAAGGTACTGCTGTGGGGCGAATGTTATAGGAAGGGAGCCTGTCCTGAATAACGGATAGAATGAAGTTGTGCCCTCACTCTGAGAGATGAAGTTACGCCCTCAGTAAGAGACAGTTGAAGTTACATCATCAGTAAAGAGGTAGCAGCAACTGATCCTGGAAGAACCCTGGAGTCCGTGTGGTCAATACGCCACAAATGGTGCCCAAACAGGGACATAAAAAAAAACGAACAGGGACAGGCTAACAGAAGAGGGAGAAACAAAAAACTGCGTATGGGAGGGTCCCGCTGGCATATGCAGGACCCACAAAGAAGGACTCCAGGAGTTGGAGGGGCAGCCAGAGCCCCCCGGCTGGGCAGCACTCAGTGCCTGCCTCTCCCAGGGATGGGGTTACAACGTTTGTTAAAAATAGACTTAGTATGCCTGGCAGTTTTTCTCCGTGTTTATAATTTGTGTTAATCGCGCCTTCTTAATTTGTGTTAATCGTGCTTTCTTAATTTGTGTTACTCGCGCTTTTTGATGTTAATAAAGAAGGGGGAGATGTGGGAGTTTGGCCATGGGGGTCGAGAAGCCCCATGGTTGCTGATACCTTCGGACTCTTAAGGATGAGACCATCAGGAATGTAAAGAGCTGAGAGGGAACAAAGAAGGGTGATTCAGGAGACACCTTGTTTTCTCCGGTTCCTTGTTCTCCAGCCCTGAAGACAGGGAAGCTGCTGGGTGTTTGCTGTTGCCGGGCAAAGTTGTTGACCAATGAATAGTTAGTGGAAAGGTACTGCTGTGGGGTGAATGTTATAGGAAGGGAGCCTGTCCTGAATAAGGGATAGAATGAAGTTGTGCCCTCACTCTGAGAGATGAAGTTACGCCCTCAGTAAGAGACAGTTGAAGTTACATCATCAGTAAAGAGGTAGCAGCAACTGATCCTTAAAGAACCCTTGAGTCCCTGTGGTCAATACGCCACAAATGGTGCACAAACAGGGACATAAAAAAAACGATCAGGGACAGGCTAACAGAAGAGGGAGAAACAAAAAACTGCGTATGGGAGGGTCCCGCTGGCATATGCAGGACCCACAAAGAAGGACTCCAGGAGTTGGAGGGGCAGCCAGAGCCCCCCGGCTGGGCAGCACTCAGTGCCTGCCTCTCCCAGGGATGGGGTTACAAAGTTTGTTGAAGATAGAATTAGTATGCCTGGCAGTTTTTCTCTGTGTTTATAATTTGTGTTAATTGCGCCTTCTTAATTTGTGTTAATCGTGCTTTCTTAATTTGTGTTACTCGCGCTTTTTGATGTTAATAAAGAAGGGGGAGATGTGGGAGTTTGGCCATGGGGGTCGAGAAGCCCCATGGATGAGACCATCAGGAATGTAAAGAGTTGAGAGGGAACAAAGAAGGGTGATTCAGGAGACACCTTGTTTTCTCCGGTTCCTTGTTCTCCAGCCCTGAAGACAGGGAAGCTGCTGGGTGTTTGCTGTTGCCGGGCAAAGTTGTTGACCAATGAATAGTTAGTGGAAAGGTACTGCTGTGGGGCGAATGTTATAGGAAGGGAGCCTGTCCTGAATACGGGATAGAATGAAGTTGTGCCCTCACTCTGAGAGATGAAGTTACGCCCTCAGTAAGAGACAGTTGAAGTTACATCATCAGTAAAGAGGTAGCAGCAACTGATCCTTAAAGAACCCTGGAGTCCGTGTGGTCAATACGCCACAAATGGCGCCCAAAAAGGGACATAAAAAAAACGATCAGGGACAGGCTAACAGAAGAGGGAGAAACAAAAAACTGCGTATGGGAGGGTCCCGCTGGCATATGCAGGACCCACAAACCAGGACTCCAGGAGTTGGAGGGGCAGCCAGAGCCCCCCGGCTGGGCAGCACTCAGTGCCTGCCTCTCCCAGGGATGGGGTTACAAAGTTTGTTGAAGATAGAAATAGTATGCCTGGCAGTTTTTCTCTGTGTTTATAATTTGTGTTAATCGCGCCTTCTTAATTTGTGTTAATTGTGCTTACTTAATTTGTGTTACTCGCGCTTTTTGATGTTAATAAGGAAGGGGGAGATGTGGGAGTTTGGCCATGGGGGTCGAGAAGCCCCATGGTTGCTGATACCTTCGGACTCTTAAGGATGATACCATCAGGAATGTAAAGAGCTGAGAGGGAACAAAGAAGGGTGATTCAGGAGACACCTTGTTGCCTCGGGTTGCTTGTTCTCCAGCCCTGAAGGCACGGAAGCTGCTGGGTGTTTGCTGTTGCCAGGCAAAGTTGTTGAGCAATGAATAGTTAGTGGAAAGGTACTGCTGTGGGGCGAATGTTATAGGATGGGAGCCTGTCCTGAATAAGGGATTGAATGAGGTTGTGCCCTCAGTAAGGGAGAGTTGAAGTTACATCATCAGTAAAGAGGTAGCACTTACAGATCCTGAAAGAACCCTGGAGTCCGTGTGGTCATTACGCCCCAAATGGCGCCAAAAAAAGGACATGAAGAAAACGAACAGGAACCTGAAGAAAACAAACAGGGACATGAAGAACAGGAACAGGGACAGGCTAAAAAGCAGGGACAAAAACAAAAAAGGAATGAAGAGGTACAGGCTAACAGAACAGGGACAAACAAAAAACATCGTATGGGAGGGTCCCACTGGCATATGCAGGACCCACAAAGAAGGACTCCAGGAGTTGGAGGGGCAGCCAGAACCCCCCGGCTGGTCAGCACTCAGTGCCTGCCTCTCCCAGGGATGGGGTTACAAAGTTTGTTAAGGAAAGACTTGGTATGCCTGGCAGTTTTTCTGTGTTTTAGTTTGTGTTAATCGCGCCTTCTTAATTTGTGTTAATCGCGCTTTTTGATGTTAATAAAGAAGGGGGAGATGTGGGAGTGTGGCCATGGGGGTCGACAAGCCCCATGGTTGCTGATAACATCGGACTCTTAAGGATGAGACCATCAGGAATGTAAAGAGCTGAGAGGGAACCAAGAAGGGTGGTTCAGGAGACACCTTGTTGTCTCGGGTTGCTTGTTCTCCAGCCGTGAAGGCATGGAAGCTGCTGGGTGTTTGCTGTTGCCGGGCATAGTTGTTGACCAATGAATAGTTAGTGGAAAGGTACTGCTGTGGGGCGAATGTTATAGGAAGGGAGCCTGTCCTGAATAAGGGATAGAATGAAGTTGTGCCCTCACTCTGAGAGATGAAGTTACGCCCTCAGTAAGGGAGAGTTGAAGTTACATCATCAGTAAAGAGGTAGCAGCAACTGATCCTGGAAGAACCCTTGAGTCCGTGTGGTCATTACGCCACAAATGGCGCCCAAACAGGGACATAAAAAGACGAACAGGGGCAGGCTAACAGAACAGGGACAAACAAAAAACAGCGTATGGGAGGGTCCCGCTGGCATATGCAGGACCCACAAACAAGGACTCCAGGAGTTGGAGGGGCAGCCAGAGCCCCCCAGCTGGGCAGCACTCAGGGCCTGCCTCTCCCAGGGATGGGGTTACAAGGTTTGTTGAAGATAGAATTAGTATGCCTGGCAGTTTTTCTCTGTGTTTTAGTTTGTGTTAATCGCGCCTTCTTAATTTGTGTTAATCGGGCTTTTTTATTTTAATAAAGAAGGGGGAGATGTGGGAGTGTGGCCATGGGGGTCGACAAGCCCCATGGTTGCTGATAACATCGCACTCTTAAGGATGAGACCATCAGGAATGTAAAGAGTTGAGAGGGAACCAAGAAGGGTGGTTCAGGAGACACCTTGTTGTCTGGGGTTGCTTGTTCTCCAGCCGTGAAGGCATGGAAGCTGCTGGGTGTTTGCTGTTGCCAGGCAAAGTTGTTGACCAATGAATAGTTAGTGGAAAGGTACTGCTGTGGGCCGAATGTTATAGGAAGGGAGCCTGTCCTGAATAAGGGATTGAATGAGGTTGTGCCCTCACTCTGAGAGATGAAGTTACGCCCTCAGGAAGAGAGAGTTGAAGTTACATCATAAGTAAAGAGGTAGCACTTACAGATCCTGAAAGAACCCTGGAGTCCGTGTGGTCATTATGCCCCAAATGGCGCCAAAAAAAGGACATGAAGAAAACGAACAGGAACCTGAAGAAAACAAACAGGGACATGAAGAACAGGAACAGGGACAGGCTAAAAAAACAGGGACAAAAACAAAAAAGGAATGAAGAGGTACAGGCTAACAGAACAGGGACAAACAAAAAACATCGTATGGGAGGGTCCCACTGGCATATGCAGGACCCACAAAGAAGGACTCCAGGAGTTGGAGGGGCAGCCAGAACCCCCGGGCTGGTCAGCACTCAGTGCCTGCCTCTCCCAGGGATGGGGTTACAAAGTTTGTTGAAGATAGAATTAGTATGCCTGGCAGTTTTTCTCTGTGTTTATAATTTGTGTTAATCGCGCCTTCTTAATTTGTGTTAATCGTGCTTTCTTAATTTGTGTTACTCGCGCTTTTTGATGTTAATAAAGAAGGGGGAGATGTGGGAGTGTGGCCATGGGGGTCGACAAGCCCCATGGTTGCTGATAAGATCGCACTCTTAAGGATGAGACCATCAGGAATGTAAAGAGCTGAGAGGGAACAAAGGAGGGTGATTCAGGAGACACCTTGTTGTCTCGGGTTGCTTGTTCTCCAGCCCTGAAGACAGGGAAGCTGCTGGGTGTTTGCTGTTGCCAGGCAAAGTTGTTGACCAATGAATAGTTAGTGGAAAGGTACTGCTGTGGGCCGAATGTTATAGGAAGGGAGCCTGTCCTGAATAAGGTGTTAGTGTTGGGGAGAATCGAATGGATGTTCTATTAATGTTTCTCAGGTGATGGATCATACGGTATAATTAAATATTATTAAATGTACTTACATTATCAAGTAATCTATGTATACTGGAAACCTAGGGAGTGCACTGAACATTTAAAGGAATCGTTGAAGGGGAACCCTGGGAGGGAATAGGTACAACCTGACCTTGGATAAGGGCCTGGAGATGATGAAATGAGCTGAAGCAGAACCAAGGAGCGGAGGGAGCATGCGTCGAGTGAGAAAGGTGAAAGAGTTCAGCGGAGAGGAAGACTCCTTACTTCATCTGGACGACCACCTGGACGACCACCAGAGTGCGCCACGCATGTGCAAAGGGGAGGGGAGCTAATTAGAATGAAAAGCGAGGCTGATGTTGCAACCTGTAATGAATATGTATACCTGACGCAATATTGTATGTATAAATAACGGCTGGGAAGTAACGGGACTTGAAGCCAGATTTGGGCACCTGCCCCGGCTTCCAGCGCTGAATAAAGCACCTTCATATAATCACTTGGTGGTTATGTGGTTGCTACGCTAACATTTTGGCGACCCAGATGGGACAGCGTGGGCACTGCTGAGGCGGATCGTGTCTCGGTTTCGCTCCAGCCGGCACCGAGGGATTCTCGGGGAGCAGTCGACCACGACCGACCTCCGCTGCTCACGACGTACCACTGGAGTGGTAAGCAAAGGTGCTTTCAACTTTGGGTATTCGGTACCGATTTGGTTGGGAAAGCCTGCCGGTCAGACGCGGCGAAAGCCACGCTCGGTTGGGCAGGGAGCTCCCGGGGTAAGCCTAGGCGCCGTCCGTTAGACAGAGCGAAAGCTCTGCAGGTTCGGCATTGGTAATTGTATTGGTTTGTGCTGAAGGGTCAGCACCTGGTATTATTGGTATGTAAAAAGCGTGCTGCTGCTGCTCCGGCAGCTTTTGGGAAAGCACGCTGCTGCTCCGGCAGCTTTTGGGAGAGCACGCTGCTGCTCCGGCAGCTTCCGGAAAGTGTGCTGTTGCTGCTCCGGCAGCTTTCGAGAGAGTGTGTTGCTGCTCCGGCAGCTTTCGGGAGAGTGTGTTGCTGCTCCGGCAGCTTTCGAGAGAGTGTGCTGCTGCTCCGGCAGCTTTCGAGAGAGTGTGTTGCTGCTCCGGCAGCTTTTGGGAAAGCACGCTGCTGCTCCGGCAGCTTCCGGAAAGTGTGCTGTTGCTGCTCCGGCAGCTTCCGAGAGAGTGTGTTGCTGCTCCGGCAGCTTTCGAGAGAGTGTGTTGCTGCTCCGACAGCTTTCGGGAGAGTGTGTTGCTGCTCCGGCAGCTTTCGGGAGAGTGTGTTGCTGCTCCGGCAGCTTTCGGGAGAGTGTGTTGCTGCTCTGGCAGCTTTCGGGAGAGTGTGTTGCTGCTCCGGCAGCTTTTGGGTCCGTATCATAAGCTCAAAATGAAAAAGATTAAAGAAATTCTGGGAAAAGATGTACCTATCCCGCGGACATCCCCGCTGGGGTGTTTGCTAGCACACTGGAAAGAGGGAGGTTTTGGTCAAGAAATGCGGAAAGGAAAGCTGATTGATTATTGTAATATTTGGTGGCCACAGTATAAACTAGAGGACCAAGAAACTTGGCCTGAGAATGGAACATTGCAATATAATACAATTTTACAATAATGCTATTTTGTAAGTGGGAAGGAAAATATGATGAACTGCCGTATGTGGAATTATTCTTTTATTTGCGCCGAAAGCCTGAATGGCAGCATGCTTGTGGAATAATGGTGCTTGAAGTTTAAACTGAGGAACGTTGTTGTGCATGTACTAAGGAGGGACGCTGTATACAGCATCAGGCAATAGAGAATAATAAGTATTATGGGAAATAATATAATATAATAATATAATAATGGAAATATTGATCTGGAAGTTGCGCCGTCGGCTCCGCCGGAAGAGCCAGGACAGGGAGGGAAAAGAGAAAAGGAAGATAGCAGTAGTGATGGAGAATCCCCGATTTTAGTCTCCCCGTGTCACATAGGACCCGGCAACAGCGAAGGGCAGGAGAAACTATAAATGAACAGGGAGGGAAAATAATCGCTCCCCTCAGGCAAGGAGTGGGGACAGAAGGACCGGTATATGTCAAGGTGCCTTTTTCAGCTGGGGATTTAATGATATGGAAACAAGCAGCCGGCACCTACAGGGAAAACCCAGAACCAGGGTAATGAAAATGATAATTAAAACCCAAAATCCCGATTGGGATGATCTCCAGGTGATCCTGGATACTTTGATGGATTACATGGTATTACGGGCAGCCAGAGAGAGAGCCCGAGAAGATATACGTAATGGATTAGTGCTTGGAAATCTAGATCAAAACTTCCCCACCGAGGATCCCCAATGGGATTATAACACAGGGGATGGAATAAGGAGGCTGAAGAGATATCAAGATTGGGTACAAATCGGGGTACAGAATGCCATGCCCCGGACCATAAATTGATCAAAATTGTATAATGTCAGGCAAGAAAAAGCGGAATCACCTTCCGCCTTTTTAGAGAGATTGAAAGAAACTGCTAAGAAATATACAGATTTAGACGTAGAGACTGAGCAAGCTAAAGCTCAATTAGCACTCATTTTCTTGGGACAAGCCCAAGAGGATATTAGGAAGAAATTGCAAAAGTTAGAAGGTGCAGATTTGAGAAATTTGGATAGGCTGTTGGAAATAGCCTGGAAAATCAAAACTAGCCCAGCCAGTAAAAATTGAACTTAAGGAAGGGGCCCGACCGGTACGGATTAAACAGTACCCGTTGAAGCTAGAAGCTAGGCTAGGGATAGTAAAGATTATAGATAAATTTCTTAGCTACCACATTCTGGAGGAATGCAAATCTGAATATAATACCCCAATTTTCCCGGTAAAGAAACCTAATGGGGAATACAGGCTAGTGCAGGACCTTAGGGCAATAAACGAAATAACAAAAGATATTCACCCAGTGGTGGCTAATCCTTATACATTGTTAACATCTGTAAAAGAAAAATATAAGTGGTTTACTGTAATTGATTTAAAAGATGCCTTCTTCTGCATACCCATTGACAAGGATAGTAGAAAACTTTTTGCTTTTGAATGGGAAAATCCACGGAACGGACGAAAGATGCAACTAACCTGGACAAGGTTGCCTCAAGGATTCAAGAATAGCCCGACCCTCTTCGGCAGTCAACTAGCTAAAGAAATAGAAGACTGGATTAACCAAGGACAAATTCAGGTACCAAAGGATCGATACCTGCTGTTACAACATGTGGACGATATATTAATAGCTACCGAAGGAGAGTCAGAATGTATTCAGGTAACTATTGATATTTTGAATCAATTGGGACTAAATGGGTACAAGGTTTCTAAACAAAAGGCACAAATCGCGTGCACAACAGTAATTTATTTGGGATGTGAAATTTCTCAAGGACAAAGAAAATTGGGAGTTAACCGAATACAAGCTATTTGTGAAATCCCCGAGCCGCGAAATCTGCACGAACTACGGGCTTTCCTAGGTATGGCCGGGTGGTGTAGACTGTGGGTAATGGACTATGGACTCATAGCAAAGCCCCTCTATGAAACCCAAAAGGCCTGTACATTTACCTGGGGAAAGCCACAACAAGAGGCCTTTAAGAAATTAAAAGAAGCCCTGATAAAGGCGCCTGCCTTGGGCTTGCCGGACTTATCAAAGGACTTTCAGCTGTTTGTGCATGAGAGACAACGATTGGCATTAGGAGTACTGACCCAGCGACTTGGGAGCTGGAAAAGACCTGTGGGGTATTTTTCTAAACAATTGGATGCGGTAAGCGCCGGATGGCCCTCGTGTTTAAGGGCCGTGGCAGCCACAGTCCTTTTAATACAGGCAAAAGGGGGGCCATTGGCTATCGCCCAGCCAAATGAATCTTAAGAACTACTAACCTATTGAACCCAGCAGTGTTTCTAGGAACAACTGCGGAGGAAGGAGACCTCAGTCATGATTGCGTGGAGATCATCGAACATACCTATGCCAGCAGAACAGACTTAAAAGATCAGCCTCTGGAGAGACCGGATTGGGAACTTTTCACGGATGGAAGCAGCTTTGTGGAAAATGGGACTCGTTATGCAGGATACGCGGTAACAACATCAAAGGTAGTGATTGAGGCAAATTCCCTACCTCCGGGGACTTCAGCCCAACGAGCAGAAATAGTTGCCCTGACACGAGCCCTGGAACTAAGCGAGGGTAAGAATGTGAATATTTGGACAGATTCAAAATATGCATTCGGGGTAGTCCACGTACATGGGGCATTATGGAAAGAAAGGGGAATGCTATCCTCATAAGGGACTAATATAAAATATCAGGAAGAAATATTGAAATTAATAACAGCTGTACAGAAACCCCAACAGGTGGCCATAATGCATTGTAAAGCCCATCAAGGAGGGATGTCAGAGATTGCAGAAGGTAACAGATTGGCAGATTTGACAGCCCGGAAGGTCGCGCGTGAAGTACGGAAAGTAATGGCTCTAATTCCATCGAAGGTAGGCCTCTCTTGTTTCAAATTACCTAAAAAAAACCCAAAGTATTCAGTAGAAGATGAGAGACTTGCAAATTTGATGAAGGCCCAGAAGAATCCTGACGGCTGGTATGTGACTGCGACAGGACAACTTATAGTGCCTCCTATAGTAATGCGAGAAATCTTACAAATAAAACATAATGAATGTCACTGGGGTGCAGGAGCAATGGTGACCTATTTGAAACGAGGTGTCATCTCGGTACACATGTTAACAATGGCAAAGTCAGTAATGTCAAAATGTGAGCTTTGCTTAAAGAATAACCCGGTAGCAAGGAAACATGCTGAGATGGGGAGAATTAGAGCTGGAATAGAGCCTGGAGATTACTGGCAAATAGATTTCGTGGAACTGCCTAAAGCAAGAGGTTATAAATACCTATTGGTAGGGGTTGATACTTTTTCAGGATGGCCGGAGGCCCTTCCCTGTCGCACCAACCAAGCAAAGGAAACGGTAAAATGGTTACTACAGGAAATAATCCCTAGATTTGGTGTACCATTGGGTATTTCTTCAGACAGGGGACCACATTTCATTGCCAATGTGGTTAAGGAGGTTAGTAGGTTACTGGGAATCACCCAGAACACCCTATCCCACTTACTCCACCCCCATCCTATAGTACTAGCGTTAACAAGCAGGCATAGAGGAATCAATAAGATAGTAGACTAACGAAGATGCGTTAAGATTATACTTACTAATCTCTATATCAAGTTATACTCACTAACCTCTACTAACCTGATTCAACCTAATAGTAATGAAAATACTTGCTCTTGGTATGAGTGAAGTATTTTCAAAGGGGGGAAATGTTAGTGTTGGGGAGAATCGAATGGATGTTCTATTAATGTTTCTCAGGTGATGGATCATACGGTATAATTAAATATTATTAAATGTACTTACATTATCAAGTAATCTATGTATACTGGAAACCTAGGGAGTGCACTGAACATTTAAAGGAATCGTTGAAGGGGAACCCTGGGAGGGAATAGGTACAACCTGACCTTGGATAAGGGCCTGGAGATGATGAAATGAGCTGAAGCAGAACCAAGGAGCGGAGGGAGCATGCGTCGAGTGAGAAAGGTGAAAGAGTTCAGCGGAGAGGAAGACTCCTTACTTCATCTGGACGACCACCTGGACGACCACCAGAGTGCGCCACGCATGTGCAAAGGGGAGGGGAGCTAATTAGAATGAAAAGCGAGGCTGATGTTGCAACCTGTAATGAATATGTATACCTGACGCAATATTGTATGTATAAATAACGGCTGGGAAGTAACGGGACTTGAAGCCAGATTTGGGCACCTGCCCCGGCTTCCAGCGCTGAATAAAGCACCTTCATATAATCACTTGGTGGTTATGTGGTTGCTACGCTAACAAAGGGATTGAATGAAGTTGTGCCCTCACTCTGAGAGATGAAGTTACGCCCTCAGTAAGGGAGAGTTGAAGTTACATCATCAGTAAAGAGGTAGCACTTACAGATCCTGAAAGAACCCTGGAGTCCGTGTGGTCATTACGCCCCAAATGGCGCCAAAAAAAGGACATGAAGAAAACGAACAGGAACCTGAAGAAAACAAACAGGGACATGAAGAACAGGAACAGGGACAGGCTAAAAAAACAGGGACAAAAACAAAAAAGGAATGAAGAGGTACAGGCTAACAGAACAGGGACAAACAAAAAACATCGTATGGGAGGGTCCCGCTGGCATATGCAGGACCCACAAAGAAGGACTCCAGGAGTTGGAGGGGCAGCCAGAACCCCCCGGCTGGTCAGCACTCAGGGCCTGCCTCTCCCAGGGATGGGGTTACAAAGTTTGTTAAGGAAAGACTTGGTATGCCTGGCAGTTTTTCTCTGTTTTAGTTTGTGTTAATCGCGCCTTCTTAATTTGTGTTAATCGCGCTTTTTGATGTTAATAAAGAAGGGGGAGATGTGGGAGTGTGGCCATGGGGGTCGACAAGCCCCATGGTTGCTGATAACATCGCACTCTTAAGGATGAGACCATCAGGAATGTAAAGAGCTGAGAGGGAACCAAGAAGGGTTGTTCAGGAGACACCTTGTTGTCTCGGGTTGCTTGTTCTCCAGCTGTGAAGGCATGGAAGCTGCTGGGTGTTTGCTGTTGCCGGGCAAAGTTGTTGACCAATGAATAGTTAGTGGAAAGGTACTGCTGTGGGGCGAATGTTATAGGAAGGGAGCCTGTCCTGAATAAGGGATAGAATGAAGTTGTGCCCTCACTCTGAGAGATGAAGTTACGCCCTCAGTAAGGGAGAGTTGAAGTTACATCATCAGTAAAGAGGTAGCAGCAACTGATCCTGGAAGAACCCTTGAGTCCGTGTGGTCATTACGCCACAAATGGCGCCCAAACAGGGACATAAAAAGACGAACAGGGACAGGCTAACAGAACAGGGACAAACAAAAAACAGCGTATGGGAGGGTCCCGCTGGCATATGCAGGACCCACAAACAAGGACTCCAGGAGTTGGAGGGGCAGCCAGAGCCCCCCAGCTGGGCAGCACTCAGGGCCTGCCTCTCCCAGGGATGGGGTTACAAGGTTTGTTGAAGATAGAATTAGTATGCCTGGCAGTTTTTCTCTGTGTTTTAGTTTGTGTTAATCGCGCCTTCTTAATTTGTGTTAATCGGGCTTTTTTATTTTAATAAAGAAGGGGGAGATGTGGGAGTGTGGCCATGGGGGTCGACAAGCCCCATGGTTGCTGATAACATCGCACTCTTAAGGATGAGACCATCAGGAATGTAAAGAGTTGAGAGGGAACCAAGAAGGGTGGTTCAGGAGACACCTTGTTGTCTGGGGTTGCTTGTTCTCCAGCCGTGAAGGCATGGAAGCTGCTGGGTGTTTGCTGTTGCCAGGCAAAGTTGTTGACCAATGAATAGTTAGTGGAAAGGTACTGCTGTGGGCCGAATGTTATAGGAAGGGAGCCTGTCCTGAATAAGGGATTGAATGAGGTTGTGCCCTCACTCTGAGAGATGAAGTTACGCCCTCAGGAAGAGAGAGTTGAAGTTACATCATAAGTAAAGAGGTAGCACTTACAGATCCTGAAAGAACCCTGGAGTCCGTGTGGTCATTACGCCCCAAATGGCGCCAAAAAAAGGACATGAAGAAAACGAACAGGAACCTGAAGAAAACAAACAGGGACATGAAGAACAGGAACAGGGACAGGCTAAAAAGCAGGGACAAAAACAAAAAAGGAATGAAGAGGTACAGGCTAACAGAACAGGGACAAACAAAAAACATCGTATGGGAGGGTCCCACTGGCATATGCAGGACCCACAAAGAAGGACTCCAGGAGTTGGAGGGGCAGCCAGAACCCCCCGGCTGGTCAGCACTCAGTGCCTGCCTCTCCCAGGGATGGGGTTACAAAGTTTGTTAAGGAAAGACTTGGTATGCCTGGCAGTTTTTCTGTGTTTTAGTTTGTGTTAATCGCGCCTTCTTAATTTGTGTTAATCGCGCTTTTTGATGTTAATAAAGAAGGGGGAGATGTGGGAGTGTGGCCATGGGGGTCGACAAGCCCCATGGTTGCTGATAACATCGGACTCTTAAGGATGAGACCATCAGGAATGTAAAGAGCTGAGAGGGAACCAAGAAGGGTGGTTCAGGAGACACCTTGTTGTCTCGGGTTGCTTGTTCTCCAGCCGTGAAGGCATGGAAGCTGCTGGGTGTTTGCTGTTGCCGGGCATAGTTGTTGACCAATGAATAGTTAGTGGAAAGGTACTGCTGTGGGGCGAATGTTATAGGAAGGGAGCCTGTCCTGAATAAGGGATAGAATGAAGTTGTGCCCTCACTCTGAGAGATGAAGTTACGCCCTCAGTAAGGGAGAGTTGAAGTTACATCATCAGTAAAGAGGTAGCAGCAACTGATCCTGGAAGAACCCTTGAGTCCGTGTGGTCATTACGCCACAAATGGCGCCCAAACAGGGACATAAAAAGACGAACAGGGACAGGCTAACAGAACAGGGACAAACAAAAATCATCCTATGGGAGGGTCGCGCTGGCATATGCAGGACCCACAAACAAGGACTCCAGGAGTTGGAGGGGCAGCCAGAGCCCCCCGGCTGGGCAGCCCTCAGTGCCTGCCTCTCCCAGGGATGGGGTTACAAGGTTTGTTAAAGATAGACTTAATATGCCTGGCAGTTTTTCTCTGTGTTTTAGTTTGTGTTAATCGCGCCTTCTTAATTTGTGTTAATCGCGCTTTTTGATGTTAATAAAGAAGGGGGAGATGTGGGAGTGTGGCCATGGGGGTTGAGAAGGCCCATGGTTGCTGATAACATCACACTCTTAAGGATGACACCATCAGGAATGTAAAGAGCTGAGAGGGAACAAAGGAGGGTGATTCAGGAGACACCTTGTTGTCTCGGGTTGCTTGTTCTCCAGCCATGAAGACAGGGAAGCTGCTGGGTGTTTGCTGTTTTCCGTGCAAAGTTGTTGACCAATGAATAGTTAGTGGAAAGTTACTGTTGTGGGGCAAATGTTATAGGAAGAGAGACTGTCCTGAATAAGGGATAGAATGAAGTTGTGCCCTCACTCTGAGAGATGAAGTTACGCCCTCAGTAAGGGAGAGTTGAAGTTACATCATCAGTAAAGAGGTAGCAGCAACTGATCCTTAAAGAACCGTTGAGTCCGTGTGGTCATTACGCCCCAAATGGTGCCCAAACAGGGACATGAAGAAAACGAACAGGAACGTGAAGAAAACAAACAGGGACATGAAGAACAGGAACAGGGACAGGCTAACAGAACAGGGACAAACAAAAAACATCGTATGGGAGGGTCCCACTGGCATATGCAGGACCCACAGAGAAGGACTCCAGGAGTTGGAGGGGCAGCCAGAACCCCCGGGCTGGTCAGCACTCAGTGCCTGCCTCTCCCAGGGATGGGGTTACAAAGTTTGTTAAGGAAAGACTTGGTATGCCTGGCAGTTTTTCTCTGTGTTTTAGTTTGTGTTAATCGCGCCTTCTTAATTTGTGTTAGTCGCGCTTTTTGATGTTAATAAAGAAGGGGGAGATGTGGGAGTGTGGCCATGGGGGTCGACAAGCCCCATGGTTGCTGATAACATCGCACTCTTAAGGATGAGACCATCAGGAATGTAAAGAGCTGAGAGGGAACAAAGGAGGGTGATTCAGGAGACACCTTGTTGCCTCGGGTTGCTTGTTCTCCAGCCCTGAAGACAGGGAAGCTGCTGGGTGTTTGCTGTTGCCAGGCAAAGTTGTTGACCAATGAATAGTTAGTGGAAAGGTACTGCTGTGGGCCGAATGTTATAGGAAGGGAGCCTGTCCTGAATAAGGGATTGAATGAGGTTGTGCCCTCACTCTGAGAGATGAAGTTACGCCCTCAGTAAGGGAGAGTTGAAGTTACATCATCAGTAAAGAGGTAGCATTTACAGATCCTGAAAGAACCCTGGAGTCCGTGTGGTCATTACGCCCCAAATGGCGCCAAAAAAAGGACATGAAGAAAACGAACAGGAACCTGAAGAAAACAAACAGGGACATGAAGAACAGGAACAGGGACAGGCTAAAAAAACAGGGACAAAAAAAAGGAATGAAGAGGTACAGGCTAACAGAACAGGGACGAACAAAAAACATCGTATGGGAGGGTCCCACTGGCATATGCAGGACCCACAAAGAAGGACTCCAGGAGTTGGAGGGGCAGCCAGAACCCCCCGGCTGGTCAGCACTCAGTGCCTGCCTCTCCCAGGGATGGGGTTACAAAGTTTGTTAAGGAAAGACTTGGTATGCCTGGCAGTTTTTCTCTGTGTTTTAGTTTGTGTTAATCGCGCCTTCTTAATTTGTGTTAATCGCGCTTTTTGATGTTAATAAAGAAGGGGGAGATGTGGGAGTGTGGCCATGGGGGTCGACAAGCCCCATGGTTGCTGATAACATCACACTCTTAAGGATGAGACCATCAGGAATGTAAAGAGCTGAGAGGGAACAAAGGAGGGTGATTCAGGAGACACCTTGTTGTCTCGGGTTGCTTGTTCTCCAGCCGTGAAGGCATGGAAGCTGCTGGGTGTTTGCTGTTGCCGGGCAAAGTTGTTGAGCAATGAATAGTTAGTGGAAAGGTACTGCTGTGGGGCGAATGTTATAGGAAGGGAGCCTGTCCTGAATAAGGGATAGAATGAGGTTGTGCCCTCACTCTGAGAGATGAAGTTACGCCCTCAGTAAGGGAGAGTTGAAGTTACATCATCAGTAAAGAGGTAGCACTTACAGATCCTGAAAGAACCCTGGAGTCCGTGTGGTCATTACGCCCCAAATGGCGCCAAAAAAAGGACATGAAGAAAACGAACAGGAACCGGAAGAAAACAAACATGGACAAGAAGAACAGGAACAGGGAAAGGCTAAAAAAACAGGGACAAAAACAAAAAAGGAATGAAGAGGTACAGGCTAACAGAACAGGGACAAACAAAAAACATAGTATGGGAGGGTCCCGCTGGCATATGCAGGACCCACAAAGAAGGACTCCAGGAGTTGGAGGGGCAGCCAGAGCCCCCCGGCTGGGCAGCACTCAGTGCCTGCCTCTCCCAGGGATGGGGTTACAAAGTTTGTTAAAAATAGACTTAGTATGCCTGGCAGTTTTTCTCTGTGTTTATAATTTGTGTTAATCGCGCCTTCTTAATTTGTGTTAATCGTGCTTTCTTAATTTGTGTTACTCGCGCTTTTTGATGTTAATAAAGAAGGGGGAGATGTGGGAGTTTGGCCATGGGGGTCAACAAGCCCCATGGTTGCTGATAACATCGGACTCTTAAGGATGAGACCATCAGGAATGTAAAGAGCTGAGAGGGAACAAAGAAGGGTGATTCAGGAGACACCTTGTTGCCTCGGGTTGCTTGTTCTCCAGCCCTGAAGGCACGGAAGCTGCTGGGTGTTTGCTGTTGCCGGGCAAAGTTGTTGACCAATGAATAGTTAGTGGAAAGGTACTGCTGTGGGGCGAATGTTATAGGAAGGGAGCCTGTCCTGAATAAGGGATAGAATGAAGTTGTGCCCTCACTCTGAGAGATGAAGTTACGCCCTCAGTAAGAGACAGTTGAAGTTACATCATCAGTAAAGAGGTAGCAGCAACTGATCCTTAAAGAACCCTTGAGTCCGTGTGGTCAATACGCCACAAATGGCGCCCAAAAAGGGACATAAAAAAAACGATCAGGGACAGGCTAACAGAAGAGGGAGAAACAAAAAACTGCGTATGGGAGGGTCCCGCTGGCATATGCAGGACCCACAAACCAGGACTCCAGGAGTTGGAGGGGCAGCCAGAGCCCCCCGGCTGGGCAGCACTCAGTGCCTGCCTCTCCCAGGGATGGGGTTACAAAGTTTGTTGAAGATAGAAATAGTATGCCTGGCAGTTTTTCTCTGTGTTTATAATTTGTGTTAATGGCACCTTCTTAATTTGTGTTAATTGTGCTTACTTAATTTGTGTTACTCGCGCTTTTTGATGTTAATAAGGAAGGGGGAGATGTGGGAGTGTGGCCATGGGGGTTGTCAAGCCCCATGGTTGCTGATAGCATCGCACTCTTAAGGATGAGACCATCAGGAATGTAAAGAGCTGAGAGGGAACAAAGAAGGGTGATTCAGGAGACACCTTGTTGTCTCGGGTTGCTTGTTCTCCAGCCGTGAAGGCATGGAAGCTGCTGGGTGTTTGCTGTTGCCAGGCAAAGTTGTTGACCAATGAATAGTTAGTAGAAAGGTACTGCTGTGGGCCGAATGTTATAGGATGGGAGCCTGTCCTGAATAAGGGATAGAATGAAGTTGTGCCCTCACTCTGAGAGATGAAGTTACGCCCTCAGTAAGGGAGAGTTGAAGTTACATCATCAGTAAAGAGGTAGCACTTACAGATCCTGAAAGAACCCTGGAGTCCGTGTGGTCATTACGCCCCAAATGGCGCCAAAAAAAGGACATGAAGAAAACGAACAGGAACCTGAAGAAAACAAACAGGGACATGAAGAACAGGAACAGGGACAGGCTAAAAAAACAGGGACAAAAACAAAAAAGGAATGAAGAGGTACAGGCTAACAGAACAGGGACAAACAAAAAACATCGTATGGGAGGGTCCCACTGGCATATGCAGGACCCACAAAGAAGGACTCCAGGAGTTGGAGGGGCAGCCAGAACCCCCCGGCTGGTCAGCACTCAGTGCCTGCCTCTCCCAGGGATGGGGTTACAAAGTTTGTTAAGGAAAGACTTGGTATGCCTGGCAGTTTTTCTCTGTGTTTATAATTTGTGTTAATCGCGCCTTCTTAATTTGTGTTAATCGCGCTTTTTGATGTTAATAAAGAAGGGGGAGATGTGGGAGTGTGGCCATGGGGGTCGAGAAGCCCCATGGTTGCTGATAACATCCCACTCTTAAGGATGAGACCATCAGGAATGTAAAGAGCTGAGAGGGAACAAAGACGGGTGATTCAGGAGACACCTTGTTTTCTCTGGTTCCTTGTTCTCCAGCCCTGAAGGCACGGAAGCTGCTGGGTGTTTGCTGTTGCCGGGCGAAGTTGTTGACCAATGAATAGTTAGTGGAAAGGTACTGCTGTGGGGCGAATGTTATAGGAAGGGAGCCTGTCCTGAATAAGGGATAGAATGAAGTTGTGCCCTCACTCTGAGAGATGAAGTTACGCCCTCAGTAAGAGACAGTTGAAGTTACATCATCAGTAAAGAGGTAGCAGCAACTGATCCTTAAAGAACCCTTGAGTCCGTGTGGTTAATACGCCACAAATGGCGCCCAAAAAGGGACATAAAAAAAACGATCAGGGACAGGCTAACAGAAGAGGGAGAAACAAAAAACTGCGTATGGGAGGGTCCCGCTGGCATATGCAGGACCCACAAACGAGGACTCCAGGAGTTGGAGGGGCAGCCAGAGCCCCCCGGCTGGGCAGCACTCAGTGCCTGCCTCTCCCAGGGATGGGGTTACAAAGTTTGTTGAAGATAGAATTAGTATGCCTGGCAGTTTTTCTCTGTGTTTATAATTTGTGTTAATCGCGCCTTCTTAATTTGTGTTAATCGTGCTTTCTTAATTTGTGTTACTCGCGCTTTTTGATGTTAATAAAGAAGGGGGAGATGTGGGAGTTTGGCCATGGGGGTCGACAAGCCCCATGGTTGCTGATAACATCGGACTCTTAAGGATGAGACCATCAGGAATGTAAAGAGTTGAGAGGGAACAAAGAAGGGTGATTCAGGAGACACCTTGTTTTCTCCGGTTCCTTGTTCTCCAGCCCTGAAGACAGGGAAGCTGCTGGGTGTTTGCTGTTGCCGGGCAAAGTTGTTGACCAATGAATAGTTAGTGGAAAGGTACTGCTGTGGGGTGAATGTTATAGGAAGGGAGCCTGTCCTGAATAAGGGATAGAATGAAGTTGTGCCCTCACTCTGAGAGATGAAGTTACGCCCTCAGTAAGAGACAGTTGAAGTTACATCATCAGTAAAGAGGTAGCAGCAACTGATCCTTAAAGAACCCTTGAGTCCGTGTGGTCATTACGCCACAAATGGCGCCCAAAAAGGGACATAAAAAAACCAAACAGGGACAGGCTTACCGAACTGGGAGAAACAAAAAACAGCGTATGGGAGGGTCCCGCTGGCATATGCAGGACCCACAAAGAAGGACTCCAGGAGTTGGAGGGGCAGCCAGAGCCCCCCGGCTGGGCAGCCCTCAGTGCCTGCCTCTCCCAGGGATGGGGTTACAAAGTTTGTTAAGGATAGACTTAGTATGCCTGGCAGTTTTTCTCTGTGTTTTAGTTTGTGTTAATTGCGCCTTCTTAATTTGTGTTAATCGCGCTTTTTTATTGTTGTGGTTTAACCCGGCTGGCAGCTAAACACCACACAGCGGTTCGCTCACCCTCCCCCCTCCCTCTCTGGGATGGGGGAGAGAAACGGGAAAGTGAAGTCGGTGAGTTGAGATAAAGACAGTTTATTAAGACAGGAATATAATAATAACAATAATAATAATAATAGTGATAATGATAATAGTATTAATAATAATAATGTGTAAGAAAACAAGTGATGCACAATGCAATTGCTCACCACTCGCTGACCGATGCCCAGCCTATCCCCGAGCAGCCGGCCCCCCCACCCCGGCCAGCCACCCCTATATATTGTTTAGCATGACGTCAGATGGTATGGAATACCCCTTTGGCCAGTTTGGGTCAGCTGTCCTGGGTCTGTCCCCTCCCAGCTCCTGCTGCACCCCCAGCCTGCTCGCTGGCAGGACAGAGCGAGAAGCCGAAAAGTCCTTGGCCTGGTGTAAACACTGCTCTGCAACAATTAAAACATCAGCATGTTATCAGTGCTCTTCTCATCCTAATCCAAAACATAGCACCCTACCAGCTACTATGAGGGAAAATTAACTCTGTCCTAACTGGAACCAGGACAGATATCCACCCCTTTTTCCATACCATTTATGTCATGCTCAGGTTACACTCTTTCCAATACATTCTAATTAATCACCCTTTTCTATCTATGATATATAGCAATCATGGTAGTGATGACATACAGTATTATATAATAATTAACATACTACAATTCAACTCATGGGCTATTCTCACCCAGTATCAAATCCCCTTGAGGTACACACCGGACCTCCCCATTCTTTTGCATTACCCACCAAGTGCATCCAGGTCCCTGAGCAAAAGCAATTCCACGAATGGGTTTGCCTTTTCCTGAGGCAGGAGTAGCCCAGACTGTTTTACCCAGCATGTTTCTTACGTGCACTACAGGAACTTTATCCCCTTCTACAGTGCGTAACAGGTTTGATTGGGCAGGTCCAGCTCGGTTGGCAGATCCCCTGGTATTGACTAACCAGGTGGCCTTTGCCAAATGTGTATCCCAATTTTTGAATGTCCCAGCACCCATTGCTTTCAGTGTAGTCTTCAACAGTCCATTGTATTGCTGAACTTTTCCAGAGGCTGGTGCATGATAGGGGATGTGATACACCCACTCAATACCATGTTCTTTGGCCCAAGTGTCTATAAGGTTGTTTCGGAAATGAGTCCCGTTGTCTGACTCAATTCTCTCTGGGGTGCCATGTCTCCATAGGACTTGCTTTTCAAGGCCCAGGAGAGTGTTCCGGGCGGTGGCATGGGGCACAGGATAGGTTTCCAGCCATCCGGTGGTTGCTTCCATCATTGTAAGTACGTGGCGCTTGCTGTTGTGGGTTTGAGGGAGTGTGATGTAATCAATCTGCCAGGCCTCTCCATATTTATATTTCAGCCATCGTCCTCCATACCAAAGAGGTTTTGACCGTTTGGCTTGCTTGATTGCAGCACATGTTTCACAGTCATGAATAACCTGTGCTATAGTGTCCGTGGTCAGGTCCACCCCTCGATCACAAGCCCATCTGTATGTTGCATCTCTACCTTGATGGCCTGAGGTGTCATGGGCCCATCGGGCTATAAATAATTCACCTTTATGTTGCCAGTCCAGGTCCACCTGAGCCACTTCAATCTTAGCAGCCTGATCCACCTGCTGGTTGTTTTGATGTTCTTCAGTAGCCCGATTCTTGGGCACATGAGCATCTACATGGCGTACCTTTACAACCAGGTTCTCTACCCGGGCAGCAATATCTTGCCACAATGCCGCAGCCCAGATGGGCTTGCCCCTGCGCTGCCAGTTGTTCTGCTTCCATTGCTGTAACCACCCCCACAGGGCATTTGCTACCATCCATGAATCAGTATAGAGATAGAGAACTGGCCACTTTTCTCGTTCAGCAATATCTAAAGCCAGCTGAATGGCTTTCACTTCTGCAAACTGACTCGATTCACCTTCTCCCTCAGCAGCTTCTGCAACTCGTCGTGTAGGACTCCATACAGCAGCTTTCCATCTCCGATGCTTTCCCACAATACGACAGGACCCGTCAGTGAACAAGGCATATTTCTTCTCATTTTCCGGTAGCTTGTTGTACAGTGGGGCTTCTTCAGCAGGGACCACCTCCTCCTCTGATGATATCCCAAAGTATTTGCCTTCTGGCCAGTCCATAACCACCTCCAAGATTCCTGGGCGACTGGGGTTTCCTATTCGAGCCCGCTGAGTAATCAGTGCAACTCACTTGCTCCATGTAGCATCAGTTGCATGATGTGTAGAGGGGACCCTTCCTTTGAACATCCAGCCTAGTACCGGCAGTCGGGGCGCCAGGAGGAGCTGCGCTTCAGTACCGACCACTTCCGAAGCAGATCAAACTCCTTCATATGCTGCCAATATCTCCTTTTCAGTTGGAGTATAGCGGGCCTCAGATCCTCTGTATCCCTGACTCCAAAACCCCAGGGGTCGACCTCGAGTTTCCCCAGGTTCTTTCTGCCAGAGGCTCCAGGTGGGACCATTCTCCCCGGCTGCGGTGTAGAGCACATTCTTTACATCTGGTCCTGTTCGGACTGGCCCGAGGGCTACTGCATGAACTATTTCCTGCTTAATTTCTTCAAAGGCTTGTCGTTGCTCAGGGCCCCATTCAAAAGCATTCTTCTTACGGGTTACTTGGTAGAGCGGGTTTACAGTCAGACTGTAATTTGGAATATACATTCTCCAAAACCCCACGACACCTAGGAAAGTTTGTGTTTCTTTTTTGCTAGTTGGTGGAGACATAGCTGTTATTTTGTTGATCACATCCATTGGGATTTGACGACGTCCATCTTGCCATTTTATTCCTAAAAACTGGATCTCTCGTGCAGGTCCTTTAACTTTATTCTGTTTTATGGCAAAACCGGCCTTCAGAAGGATTTGGACTATTTTCTTCCCTTTCTCGAAAACTTCTTCTGCAGTGTCACCCCACACAATGATGTCATCGATGTACTGCAGGTGTTCAGGAGCTTCCCCCTGCTCCAGCGCAGACTGGATCAGTCCATGGCAAATGGTAGGGCTGTGTTTCCACCCCTGGGGCAGCCGATTCCAAGTATATTGGACTCCCCTCCAAGTGAAAGCAAACTGTGGCCTGCACTCTGCTGCTAGAGGGATGGAGAAAAATGCATTAGCGATATCAGTTGTGGCATACCACTTGGCTGCCTTTGATTCCAGTTCATACTGGAGTTCTAGCATGTCCGGCACTGCAGCACTCAGTGGTGGCGTGACTTCGTTCAGGCCACGATAGTCCACTGTTAGTCTCCACTCACCATTAGACTTTCGCACTGGCCATATAGGACTATTAAAAGGTGAATGAGTCTTGCTGATCACTCCTTGGCTCTCCAGTTGACGAATTAGCTTATGGATGGGACTCAGGGAGTCTCGGTTGGTGCGATATTGCCGCCGGTGCACAGTTGTGGTAGCGATCGGCACTTGCTGTTCTTCAACCCTCAGCAACCCCACAACAGAAGGGTCCTCTGAGAGACCAGGCAAGGTAGACAACTGTTTAATGTCCTCTGTCTCCAAAGCAGCTATGCCAAAAGCCCAGCGGAACCCTTTTGGGTCCTTGAAATATCCTCTTCTAAGATAGTCTATGCCAAGGATGCACGGAGCATCTGGGCCAGTCACAATACGGTGCTTTTGCCACTCATTACCGGTTAGACTCACTTCAGCCTCCAATACAGTTAACTGCTGGGATCCCCCCGTCACACCATAAATACAGATGGGCTCTGGCCCTTTATAGCTTGATGGCATTAGAGTACATTGTGCACCGGTGTCTACCAAAGCCTTATACTTCTGTGCGTCTGACGTGCCAAGCCATCGAATCCACACAGTCCAATAAACTCGATTGTCCCTTTCCTCCCCCTGGCTGGAGGCAGGGCCCCTCTAGTCCTGGTCAGAATCTTCGTTTCTCCAAAGCATTCTCTTTTAGCTGGTGGACACTGGTTCGTTCAGGTGGAGGGGAAGATAAATTCTCTTTAAGTTGGTGGACCTCTTCAGAGAGTTTCTCCACAGCTGAGACACAGGCCTGTAGGGAAGAGGAGAGATTTCCTTCGTACTGCCGGAGTATTTTAGTCACTTCATTCACTGTGGGATTCTCCTCCGCTTTCCAGGCTAGTATTGCCAATGAGCTGGCATATGATGATGGTGCACTCTGTACAAACTTCCGCCACATATGTAGTGTACACCGGACTGCATCTGGATCTGCGGATGTTTGTGCGTCGTCTAGGTCCTTATAAATTACTTCCCGTACGGCCAATTCCCTCAGGTACTGAATTCCCTTCTCCATGGTGGTCCATTTGCCTGGTAGACATACAAGTTCTTCCTTGAAGGGATACCTTTCCTGCACAGCTGACAGGAGACGCCTCCAGAGGCTGCGAGATCGTGCTCCATCTCCAATTGCTTTGTCAATGCATGCGTCCCTAGCAAGGGATCCCAGCCGCCTGGCTTCCTTGCCCTCTAATTCCACATAATTGGCTCCCGTGTCCCAGCACCGGAGCAGCCAGGTGACAAGCTGCTCGCCTATACAGCGACCAAAATCTTTTCGCACATCTCGTAGCTCACGCTGGTATAGAGTCCAGGTAGTTACAGTTGATTTTTCAACATCCTCATCCTCATCTTCAGTCTCCTGCACCTTTGATGGCCCAGCCTCGTCTTCACTATGCCCAGACTTAGCAGAAGACTGTCTGCGTTCTAAACGACCTGAGCCTCTATACCATTTTTTCACCTTGTCTACAGGGGCAACTTGCACTGCTACAGCTCGTTTCTCTGACCCAGCCACAGGGTCTGCCACAGAGGTTGGAATACCCTCTGCGGGGTCAACTTGCACTGCTACAGCTCGTTTCTCTGACCCAGACACAGGAGTGGGAGCAGCTGCAGGAGCTGGAGCTGCTGCAGGGGCTGGAGTGGCTGCGGGAGCTGGAGCTGGAGCGGCTGCAGGAGCTGGAGCGGCTGCAGGAGCTGGAGCTGGAGCTGGAGCGGCTGCAGGGGCTGGAGTGGCTGCGGGAGCTGGAGCTGGAGCAGCTGCAGGGGCTGGAGCGGCTGCAGGAGCTGGAGGTGGAGCGGCTGCAGGAGCTGGCGCGGCTGCAGGAGCTGGAGCTGGAGCAGCTGCAGGGGCTGGAGTGGCTGCAGGAGCTGGAGCTGGAGCAGCTGCAGGGGCTGGAGTGACTGCAGGGGCTGGAGCTGGAGCTGGAGCGGCTGCAGGGGCTGGAGCGGCTGCAGGAGCTGGAACTGGAGCGGCTGCAGGAGCCGGAGCTGGAGCGGCTGCAGGAGCTGGAGCTGGAGCGGCTGCAGGAGCTGGATCTGGAGCAGCTGCAGGAGCTGGAGCGGCTGCAGGACCTGGAGCGGCTGCAGGAGCTGGAGCTGGAGCGGCTGCAGGAGCTGGAGCGGCTGCAGGAGCTGGAACTGGAGCGGCTGCAGGAGCTAGGTTGCTAGTAGCATCAATTGCAGCTCGATAGGCACAAGCCAGACCCCAGCACGCTACAGTGATTTGTGTCACTTTGGAACTGCCAGAGTCATGACACCTTTTTTTCAAGCATTCTGCCAGCTTTTTAGGATTTTGCAGTTGTTCAGGGGTGAATGTCCAAAACACTGGAGGTGACCACTGCTCTATAAACCTGCCCATATCCTCCCACACTCCCTGCCACTCGCAACTATCCCGCCTCAAGACAGATCTCCGGATGAGATTCCTAAGTAGTTGTTTAACCCTCAACAAAACCTGAAGCGCATTCAGGAGACATAACAACAAGAGCAGGCTGGTCTGAGTATCCCAAGGATTTTCAACATCTCGGAGAACCACCGTAACTAGCTCGGGGGATAAGAGGGTGGTGGTGAAGGAGAAAGGGAGAGTGAACAGGTAGGGAAACATGTCTTCCCCTGTCCCCTTCACAGAGTGGCTCCCTAACGAAAACAGGCAATAGGTGTAATTGCTAATAGTTTCCGAGATATGGTTTCCAAAGTATAGAGTCGACGTCAGTGCTGAGTACAAATACCAGGTTAGAGTTGTGACCAGATATTTCATCATTTCATAAGCCATTTTTACACCGCACAGTACCATAACAATCTTAAACCAGGGCCCGGAAAGGATAAACAGTGCAACAGGGAGCACATACAGAAAGTAACGCACCATAAAACTCAATTTGGAATACAGGTACAGCAGACTGGAGATTAAGGCAATCAACATCGTGACTAGCAACTATTAAGCAGGTGCAATACTTATACCAATTTTAGTTTAACACACTCTGGTCAAATTTGTCGATATCTCAACCCTTCGAGCCCCACGTTGGGCGCCAAAAGGACTGTTGTGGTTTAACCCGTCCGGCAGCTAAACACCACACAGCCGTTCGCTCACCCTCCCCCCTCCCTCTCTGGGATGGGGGAGAGAAACGGGAAAGTGAAGCCGGTGAGTTGAGATAAAGACAGTGTATTAAGACAGGAATATAATAATAACAATAATAATAATAATAGTGATAATGATAATAGTATTAATAATAATAATGTGTAAGAAAACAAGTGATGCACAATGGAATTGCTCACCACCCGCTGACCGATGCCCAGCCTATCCCCGAGCAGCCGGCCCCCCCACCCCGGCCAGCCACCCCTATATATTGTTTAGCATGACGTCAGATGGTATGGAATACCCCTTTGGCCAGTTTGGGTCAGCTGTCCTGGGTCTGTCCCCTCCCAGCTCCTGCTGCACCCCCAGCCTGCTCGCTGGCAGGACAGAGCGAGAAGCCGAAAAGTCCTTGGCCTGGTGTAAACACTGCTCTGCAACAATTAAAACATCAGAATGTTATCAGCGCTCTTCTCATCCTAATCCAAAACATAGCACCCTACCAGCTACTATGAGGGAAAATTAACTCTGTCCTAACTGGAACCAGGACAGCCTGGCAGTTTTTCTCTGTGTTTTAGTTTGTGTTAATCGCGCCTTCTTAATTTGTGTTAATCGCGCTTTTTTATGTTAATAAAGAAGGGGGAGATGGGGGAGATGTGGGAGTGTGGCCATGGGGGTCGAGAAGGCCCATGGTTGCTGATAACATCGGACTCTTAAGGATGAGACCATCAGGAATGTAAAGAGCTGAGAGGGAACCAAGAAGGGTGATTCAGGAGACACCTTGTTGTCTAGGGTTGCTTGTTCTCCAGCCCTTAAGGCACGGAAGCTGCTGGGTGTTTCCTGTTGCCGGGCAAAGTTGTTGACCAATGAATAGTTAGTGGAAATGTACTGCTGTGGGGCGAATGTTATAGGATGGGAGTCTGTCCTGAATAAGGGATAGAATGAAGTTGTGCCCTCACTCTGAGAGATGAAGTTATGCCCTCAGTAAGGGAGAGTTGAAATTACGAAAGCAACAGAGGTAGCAGTTCCTGATCCTGAAAGAACCCTGGTGTGCGTGTGGTCATTACGCCACAAATGGTGCCCAAACAGGGACATGAAGAAAACGAACAGGAACCTGAAGAAAACAAACAGGGACATGAAGAACAGGTACAGGGACAGGCTAAAAAAACAGGGACAAAAACAAAAAAGGAATGAAGAGGTACAGGCTAACAGAACAGGGACAAACAAAAAACAGCGTATGGGAGGGTCCCGCTGGCATATGCAGGACCCACAAACTGTTAGCGTAGCGACCACATAACCACCAAGTGATTATATGAAGGTGCTTTATTCAGTGCTGGAAGCCGGGGCAGGTGCCCAAATCTGGCTTCGAGTCCCGTTACTTCCCAGCCATTATTTATACATTCAACATTACGTAAGGTATACATATTCATTACAGGTTGCAACATCAGCCTCGCATTCCATTCTAATTAGCTCCCCTCCCCTTTGCACATGCGTGGCATTCTGGTGGTCGTCCAGGTGGTCGTCCAGATGAAGTAAGGAGTCTTCCTCTCCGCTAAACTTTTCACCTTTCTCACTCGACGCATGCTCCCTCCGCTCCTTGGTTCTGCTTCAACTCATTTCAGCATTTCCAGGCCCTTATCCAAGGTCAGGTTGTACCTGTTCCCTCCCAGGGTTCCCCTTCAACGATTCCTTTAAATGTTCAGTGTACTCCCTAAGTTTCCAGTGTACATAGATTAATTGATAATGTAAGTACATTTGGCAATTCTTAATTATACTGTATGACCCATCACCTAAGAGACATTAGTAAAACATCCATTCGATTCTCCCCAACACTAACATTTCCCCCCTTTGAAAATACTTCACTCATACCAAGAGCAAGTATTTTCATTACTATTAGGTTGAATCAGGTTAGTAGATGTTAGTGAGTATAACTTGATATAGAGATTAGTAAGTATAATCTTAACGCATCTTCGTTAGTCTACTATCTTATTGATTCCTCTATGCCTGCTTGTTAACGCTAGTACTATAGGACGGGGGTGGAGTAAGTGGGATAGGGTGTTCTGGGTGATTCCCAGTAAGGACTCTCATTATTCGGCGATTCCATGCACTACTCCTAACTATTTCTCCTTTCACACACGAGAACATTACTCCCATTGCAGCGAATACAATTAACAGCAGCACAATGCTTTGTAGGAGGGACTTGAGCCATCCTTCCAGATGAAGGCCTAGTCCCTCAAAAGTTGCTCCCAACCAATTTTGGTCAGCTTCTTGCTTTTCTTTCTCTAGCTCGTCTTCCACATGAGCCAGTTGGGATATGTCATTTTCCACATCAGTAGAACTTGGTAAGGTCCATCCCACCGTTCCTTCAAGGGTTCCTCGTTCCAATTTTTGATGTAGACTCTGTCTCCTGGCTGTATATCATGCACTGGATTCTCCAAGGCCAGGGGTCGGTTCCACACCAGAACGCTGCGTAGTTGAACTAAAGTCTTACCAAGGGATAAAACATAATTATATACATCCTGTTTACCGGTAACATGCATATTCGGGTTCGGTTCAGGAGACTCATAAGGTTTTCCATACATGATTTCATAGGGACTTACTGACATCCCACTTCTTGGCTTTATTCTAATTCTTAGCAAGGCTATCGGTAAGGCCTGTGGCCACTGTATCTTAGCTTCCTGACAGATTTTGCTTAATTGTCCTTTTAAAGTTTGGTTCATCCTCTCTACCTGACCACTAGATTGAGGCCTCCATGGGGTATGTAAGTTCCAGGTAATTCCCAGTAACCTACTAACCTCCTTAACCACATTGGCAATGAAATGTGGTCCCCTGTCTGAAGAAATATCCAACGGTACACCAAATCTAGGGATTATTTCCCGTAGTAACCATTTTACCGTTTCCTTTGCTTGGTTGGTGCGACAGGGAAGGGCCTCCGGCCATCCTGAAAAAGTATCAACCCCTACCAATAGGTATTTATAACCTCTTGCTTTAGGCAGTTCCACAAAGTCTATTTGCCAGTAATCTCCAGGCTCTATCCCAGCTCTAGTTCTTCCCATCTCAGCATGTTTCCTTGCTACCGGATTATTCTTTAAGCAAAGCTCACATTTTGACATTACCGACTTTGCCATTGTTAACATGTGTACCGAGATGACACCTCGTTTCAAATAGGTCACCATTGCTCCTGCACCCCAGTGACATTCATTATGTTTTATTTGTAAGATTTCTCGCATTACTATAGGAGGCACTATGAGTTGTCCTGTCGCAGTCACATACCATCCGTCAGGATTGTTCTGGGCCTTCATCAAATTTGCAAGTCTCTCGTCTTCTGCTGAATACTTTGGGTCTTTAGGTAATTTAAAACAAGAGAGGCCTACCTTTGATGGAATTAGAGCCATTACTTTCCATACTTCACGCGCAACCTTCCGGGCCGTCAAATCTGCCAGTCTGTTACCTTCTGCAATCTCTGACACCCCTCCTTGATGAGCTTTACAATGCATTATGGCCACCTGTTGGGGTTTCTGTACAGCTGTTATTAATTTCAATATTTCTTCCTGGTATTTTATATTAGTCCCTTGTGAGGATAGCATTCCCCTTTCTTTCCATAATGCCCCATGTACGTGGACTACCCCGAATGCATATTTTGAATCTGTCCAAATATTCACATTCTTACCCTCGCTTAGTTCCAGGGCTCGTGTCAGGGCGACTATTTCTGCTCGTTGGGCTGAAGTCCCCGGAGGTAGGGAATTTGCCTCAATCACTACCTTTGATGTAGTTACCGCGTATCCTGCGTAACGAGTCCCATTTTCCACAAAGCTGCTTCCATCCGTGAAAAGTTCCCAATCCGGTCTCCCCAGAGGCCGATCGTTTAAGTCTGTTCTGCTGGCATAGGTATGTTCGATGATCTCCACGCAATCATGACTGAGGTCTCCTTCCTCCGTAGTTGTTCCTAGAAACACTGCTGGGTTCAATAAGTTAGTAGTTCTTAAGATTACATCATCTTGCTCAGTTAGTATAGCTTGATATTTCATCATTCGGCTGGGCGATAGCCAATGGCCCCCCTTTTGCTCCAATACCGTAGTCACCATATGTGGCACGAACACCTCAATTCGTTTCCCTAATGTGAGCTTCCTGGCTTCCTGTATTAAAAGGACTGTGGCTGCCACGGCCCTTAAACACGAGGGCCATCCGGCGCTTACCGCATCCAATTGTTTAGAAAAATACCCCACAGGTCTTTTCCAGCTCCCAAGTTGCTGGGTCAGTACTCCTAATGCCAATCGTTGTCTCTCATGCACAAACAGCTGGAAGTCCTTTGATAAGTCCGGCAAGCCCAAGGCAGGCGCCTTTATCAGGGCTTCTTTTAATTTCTTAAAGGCCTCTTGTTGTGGCTTTCCCCAGGTAAATGTACAGGCCTTTTGGGTTTCATAGAGGGGCTTTGCTATGAGTCCATAGTCCATTACCCACAGTCTGCACCACCCGGCCATACCTAGGAAAGCCCGTAGTTCATGCAAATTTCGCGGCTCGGGGATTTCACAAATAGCTTGTATTCGGTTAACTCCCAATTTTCTTTGTCCTTGAGAAATTTCACATCCCAAATAAATTACTGTTGTGCACGCGATTTGTGCCTTTTGTTTAGAAACCTTGTACCCATTTAGTCCCAATTGATTCAAAATATCAATAGTTACCTGAATACATTCTGACTCTCCTTCGGTAGCTATTAATATATCGTCCACATATTGTAACAGCAGGTATCGATCCTTTGGTACCTGAATCTGTCCTTGGTTATTCCAATCTTCTATTTCTTTAGCTAGTTGACTGCCGAAGAGGGTCGGGCTATTCTTGAATCCTTGAGGCAACCTTGTCCAGGTTAGTTGCATCTTTCGTCCGTTCCGTGGATTTTCCCATTCAAAAGCAAAAAGTTTTCTACTATCCTTGTCAATGGGTATGCAGAAGAAGGCATCTTTTAAATCAATTACCGTAAACCACTTATATTTCTCTTTTACAGATGTTAACAATGTATAAGGATTAGCCACCACTGGGTGAATATCTTTTGTTATTTCAATTATTGCCCTAAGGTCCTGCACTAGCCTGTATTCCCCATTAGGTTTCTTTACTGGGAAAATTGGGGTATTATATTCAGATTTGCATTCCTCCAGAATGTGGTAGCTAAGAAATTTATCTATAATCTTTACTATTCCTAGCCTAGCTTCTAGCTTCAATGGGTACTGTTTAATCCGTACCGGTCGGGCCCCTTCCTTAAGTTCAATTTTTACTGGCTGGGCTACTTTTGATTTTCCGGGCACGTCCGTTTCCCAAATCGTAGGCATTACTGCATTTTCTACCTCTTTTGGTATATGAGGAACAGCCTTCTCTTTAATCATTAATATTTGTCCCACTTTTGATTCCGGGATTCTCATAATCAATTCTCCATCTTCAAACATTATGGTAGCGTTTAGTTTAGTTAGCAAATCCCGTCCCAAAAGAGGAATAGGGTATTCTGGTACATATAAAAATTCATGCGTAATTTCTTTACCTCCAAACCATAAATCAGGGGGTTGTAAGAACGGCCGTATTTCCTCCTTCCCGGTGGCACCTACAATAGTAGTTTTCCTTTCCCCTATCTTACCACTTAATCTATTGAGTACTGAATATGTGGCCCCTGTATCAATTAAAAACTTTACTTCCTTATTTCCTATTTGAATTTTTACTAAGGGCTCTTTAGTTTCTGCTACCGGATCTCCTAGTCAGCTACTATACTCCCCCAGAACCATCGCCTTAGCTGCTTCTTGGTTTCGGAACGAATTTCCCCCACCAACGATCAGCTGTCCACGGAGAGGGCACTCGTTTTTCCAATGACCCTCCCCCTTACAATGGGCACATTGGTTAAGACCCAGCCGGTTTCCCCCTGAGCTCGGGTAGCCTCTCCCTGTTCCTCTACCTCGACCGTTAATATTTCCTCTTCCCCTGCCCCTTAATCCTGCATGTTCTCTCCCTTGAATTACTGCTAATAAGTTCTGTTGTTGCCTTTTTGTCGTTTCCTTTTCTCTGTTATTATACACTTTCCAGGCTATTTCCAACAGCCTATCCAAATTTCTCAAATCTGCACCTTCCAACTTTTGCAATTTCTTCCTAATATCCTCTTGGGCTTGTCCCAGGAAAATGAGTGCTAATTGAGCTTTAGCTTGCTCAGTCTCTACGTCTAAATCTGTATATTTCTTAGCAGTTTCTTTCAATCTCTCTAAAAGGCGGAAGGTGATTCCGCTTTTTCTTGCCTGACATTATACAATTTTGACCAATTTATGGTCCGGGGCATGGCATTCTGTACCCCGACTTGTACCCAATCTTGATATCTCTTCAGCCTCCTTATTCCATCCCCTGTGTTATAATCCCATTGGGGATCCTCGGTGGGGAAGTTTTGATCTAGATTTCCAAGCACTAATCCATTTCGTATATCTTCTCGGGCTCTCTCTCTGGCTGCCCGCAATACCATGTCTTTTTCTGTCGAGTCCATCAAAGTATCCAGGATCACCTGGAGATCATCCCAATCGGGATTTTGGGTTTTAATTATCATTTTCATTACCCTGGCTACTTTATCTGGGTTTTCCCTGTAGGTGCCGGCTGCTTGTTTCCATATCATTAAGTCCCCAGCTGAAAAAGGCACCTTAACATATACCGGTCCTTCTGTCCCCACTCCTTGCCTGAGGGGAGCGATTATTTTCCCTCTCTGTTCATTTATAGTTTCTCCTGCCCTTCGCTGTTGCCGGGTCCTATGTGACACAGGGGAGACTAAAGTCGGGGATTCTCCATCACTACTGCTATCTTCCTTTTCTCTTTTCCCTCCCTTCCTGGCTCTTCCGGCGGAGCCGACGGCGCAACTTCCAAATCAATATTTCCATTATTCATTTCCCCATAATACTTATTATTCTCTATTGCCTGATGCTGTATACAGCGTCCCTCCTTAGTACATGCACAACAACATTCCTCAGTTGAAACTTCAAGCACCATTATTCCACAAGCATGCTGCCAATCAGGCTTTCGGCACAAATAAAAGAATAATTCCACATACGGCAGTTCATCATATTTTCCTTCCCGCTTACAAAATAGCATTAATTGTAAAATTGTATTATATTGCAATGTTCCATTCTCAGGCCAAGTTTCTTGGTCCTCTAGTTTATACTGTGGCCACCAAATATTACAATAATCAATCAGCTTTCCTTTCCGCATTTCTTGACCAAAACCTCCCTCTTTCCAATGTGCTAGCAAACACCCCAGCGGGGATGTCCGCGGGATAGGTACATCTTTTCCCAGAATTCCTTTAATCTTTTTCATTTTGAGCTTATGATACAAACCCAAAAGCTGCCAGAGCAACAGCACACTCCCCCAGAAGCTGCCGGAGCAGCAGCACGCTCTCCCAGAAGCTGCCGGAGCAGCAGCGTGCTTACCACATACCAATAATACCAGGTGCTGACCCTTCAGCACAAACCAATACAATTACCAATACCAAACCACCAATGCCGAACCTGCAGAGCTTTCGCTCTGTCTAACGGACGGCGCCTAGGCTTACCCCGGGAGCTCCCTGCCCAACCGAGCGTGGCTTTCGCCGCGTTTGACTGGCAGGCTTTCCCAACCAAATCGGTACCGAATACCCAAAGTTGAAAGCACCTTTGCTTACCACTCCAGTGGTACGTCGTGAGCAGCGGAGGTCGGCCGCGGTCGACTGCTCCCCGAGAATCCCTCAGTGCCGGCTGGAGCGAAACCGAGACACGATCCGCCTCAGCAGCGCCCACGCAGTCCCATCTGGGTCGCCAAAATGTTAGCGTAGCAACCACATAATCACCAAGTGATTATATGAAGGTGCTTTATTCAGCGCTGGAAGCCGGGGCAGGTGCCCAAATCTGGCTTCAAGTCCCGTTACTTCCCAGCCATTATTTATACATTCAACATTACGTAAGGCATACATATTCATTACAGGTTGCAACATCAGCCTCGCATTCCATTCTAATTAGCTCCCCTCCCCTTTGCGTGGCACACTCTGGTGGTCGTCCAGGTGGTCGTCCAGATGAAGTAAGGAGTCTTCCTCTCCGCTAAACTTTTCACCTTTCTCACTCGACGCATGCTCCCTCCGCTCCTTGGTTCTGCTTCAACTCATTTCAGCATTTCCAGGCCCTTATCCAAGGTCAGGTTGTACCTGTTCCCTCCCAGGGTTCCCCTTCAACGATTCCTTTAAATGTTCAGTGTACTCCCTAAGTTTCCAGTGTACATAGATTAATTGATAATGTAAGTACATTTGGCAATGCTTAATTATACTGTATGACCCATCACCTAAGAGACATTAGTAAAACATCCATTCGATTCTCCCCAACACTAACAAAACCAGGACTCCAGGAGCTGGAGGGGCAGCCAGAGCCCCCCGGCTGGGCAGCTTTCAGTGCCTGCCTCTCCCAGGGATGGGGTTACAAAATTTGTTAAGGATAGACTTAGTATGCCTGGCAGTTTTTCTCTGTGTTTTAGTTTGTGTTAATCGCGCCTTCTTAATTTGTGTTAATCGCGCTTTTTGATGTTAATAAAGAAGGGGGAGATGTGGGAGTGTGGCCATGGGGGTCGAGAAGGCCCATGGTTGCTGATAACATCGGACTCTTAAGGATGAGACCATCAGGAATGTAAAGAGCTGAGAGGGAACAAAGAAGGGTGATTCAGGAGACACCTTGTTGTCTCGGGTTCCTTGTTCTCCAGCCGTGAAGGCATGGAAGCTGCTGGGTGTTTGCTGTTGCCATGCAAAGTTGTTGACCAATGAATAGTTAGTGGAAAGGTACTGCTGTGGGGCGAATGTTATAGGAAGGGAGCCTGTCCTGAATAAGGGATTGAATGAAGTTGTGCCCTCACTCTGAGAGATGAAGTTACGCCCTCAGTAAGGGAGAGTTGAAGTTACATCATCAGTAAAGAGTTAGCAGTTACTGATCCTGAAAGAACCCTGGTATCCTTGTGGTCATTACTCCCCAAATGGCGCCCAAACAGGGACATGAAGAAAACGAACAGGAACCTGAAGAAAACAAACAGGGACATGAAGAACAGGAACAGCGACAGGCTATCAGAACAGGGACAAACAAAAAACATGGTATGGGAGGGTCGCGCTGGCATATGCAGGACCCAAAAAAAGGACTCCAGGAGCTGGAGGGGCAGCCAGAGCCACCCGGCTGGGCAGCACTCAGTGCCTGCCTCTCCCAGGGATAGGGTTAAAAAGTTCGTTAAAGATAGACTTAGCATGCCTGGCAGTTTTTCTCTGTGTTTTAATTTGTGTTAATCGTGCTTTCTTGATTTGTGTTAATCACGTTGTCCTGGTTCCAGTTAGGACAGAGTTAATTTTTCCTCATAGTAGCTGGTAGGGTGCTATGTTTTGGATTAGGATGAGAAGAGCGCTGATAACATGCTGATGTTTTAATTGTTGCAGAGCAGTGTTTACACCAGGCCAAGGACTTTTCGGCTTCTCGCTCTGTCCTGCCAGCGAGCAGGCTGGGGGTGCAGCAGGAGCTGGGAGGGGACAGACCCAGAACAGCTGACCCAAACTGGCCAAAGGGGTATTCCATACCATCTGACGTCATGCTAAACAATATATAGGGGTGGCTGGCCGGGGTGGGGGGGGCCGGCTGCTTGGGGATAGGCTGGGCATCGGTCAGCGGGTGGTGAGCAATTGCATTGTGCATCACTTGTTTTCTTACACATTATTATTATTAATACTATTATCATTATCACTATTATTATTATTATTGTTATTATTATATTCCTGTCTTAATAAACTGTCTTTATCTCAACTCACCGGCTTCACTTTCCCATTTCTCTCCCCCATCCCAGAGAGGGAGGGGGGAGGGTGAGCGAACGGCTGTGTGGTGTTTAGCTGCCGGACGGGTTAAACCACAACAGCCCTTTTGGCGCCCAACGTGGGGCTCGAAGGGTTGAGATATCGACAAATTTGACCAGAGTGTGTTAAACTAAAATTGGTATAAGTATTGGACCTGCTTAATAGTTGCTAGTCACGATGTTGATTGCCTTAATCTCCAGTCTGCTGTGCCTGTTTTCCAAATTAAGTTTTATAGCACGTTACTTTCTGTATGTGCTCCCTGTTGCACTGTTTATCCTTTCCGGGCCCTGGTTTAAGATTGTTATGGTACTGTGCGGTGTAAAAATGGCTTATGAAATGATGAAATATCTGGTCACAACTCTAACCTGGTATTTGTACTCAGCACTGACGTTGACTCTATACTTTGGAAACCATATCTCGGAAACTATTAGCAATTACACCTATTGCCTGTTTTCGTTAGGGAGCCAATCTGTGAAGGGGACAGGGGAAGACATGTTTCCCTACCTGTTCACTCTCCCTTTCTCTTTCACCACCCTCTTATCCCCCGAGCTAGTTACGGTGGTTCTCCAAGATGTTGAATATCCTTGGGATACTCAGACCAGCCTGCTCTTGTTGTTATGTCTCCTGAATGCGCTTCAGGTTTTGTTTAAGGTTAAACAACTACTTAGGAATCTCATCCGGAGATCTGTCTTGAGGCGGGATAGTTGCGAGTGGCAGGGAGTGTGGGAGGATATGGGCAGGTTTATAGAGCAGTGGTCACCTCCAGTGTTTTGGACATTTACCCCTGAACAACTGCAAAATCCTAAAAAGCTGGCAGAATGCTTGAAAAAAAGATGTCATGACTCTGGCAGTTCCAAAGTGACACAAATCACTGTAGCGTGCTTGGGTCTGGCTTGTGCCTATCGAGCTGCAATTGATGCTACTATCAACCTAGCGACAGACCCTGCAGCCGCTCCAGTTCCAGCTCCTGCAGCCGCTCCAGCTCCAGCTCCTGCAGCCGCTCCAGCTCCAGCTCCTGCAGCCGCTCCAGTTCCAGCTCCTGCAGCTGCTCCAGCTCCAGCTCCTGCAGCCGTTCCAGCTCCAGCTCCTGCAGCTGCTCCAGCTCCAGCTCCTGCAGCCGCTCCAGCTCCTGCAGCCGCTCCAGCTCCAGCCCCTGCAGCCGCTCCAGCCCCTGCAGCTGCTCCAGCTCCAGCTCCTGCAGCCGCTCCAGCTCCTGCAGCCGCTCCAGCTCCAGCTCCCACAGCCACTCCAGCCCCTGCAGCAGCTCCAGCTCCTGCAGCTGCTCCCACTCCTGTGTCTGGGTCAGAGAAACGATCTGTAGCAGTGCAACTTGACCCCGCAGAGGGTATTCCAACCCCTGTGGCAGACCCTGTGGCTGGGTCAGAGAAACGATCTGTAGCAGTGCAAGTTGACCCCGCAGAGGGTATTCCAACCCCTGTGGCAGACCCTGTGGCTGGGTCAGAGAAACGAGCTGTAGCAGTGCAAGTTGCCCCTGTAGACAAGGTGAAAAAATGGTATAGAGACTCAGGTCGTTTAGAACGCAGACAGTCTTCTGCTAAGTCTGGGCATAGTGAAGACGAGGCTGGGCCATCAAAGGTGCAGGAGACTGAAGATGAGGATGGGGATGTCGAAAAATCAACAATAACTACCCGGACTCTATACCAGCGTGAGCTACGAGACGTGCGAAAAGATTTTGGTCGCTGTATAGGTGAGCAGCTTGTCACCTGGCTGCTCCGGTGCTGGGACACCGGAGCCAGTTGTGTGGAATTAGAGGGCAGGGAAGCCAGGCGGCTGGGATCCCTTGCTAGGGACGCATGCATTGACAAAGCAATTGGAGATGGAGCACGATCTCGCAGCCTCTGGAGGCGTCTCCTGTCAGCTGTGCAGGAAAGGTATCCCTTCAAGGAAGAACTTGTATGTCTACCAGGCAAATGGACCACCATGGAGAAGGGAATTCAGTACCTGAGGGAATTGGCCGTACGGGAAGTAATTTATAAGGACCTAGACGACGCACAAACATCCACAGATCCAGATGCAGTCCGGTGTACACCACCCATGTGGCGGAAGTTTGTATGGAGTGCACCATCATCATATGCCAGCTCATTGGCAATACTAACCTGGAAAGAGGAGGAGAATCCCACAGTGAATGAAGTGACTAAAATACTCCGGCAGTACGAAGGAAATCTCTCCTCTTCCCTACAGGCCTGTGTCTCAGCTGTGGAGAAACTCTCTGAAGAGGTCCACCAACTTAAAGAGAATTTATCTTCCCCCCCACCTGAACGAACCAGTGTCCACCAGCTAAAAGAGAATGCTTTGGAGAAACTTTCTGAAAAGATCCACCAACTTGAAGAAAGATTATCTTCCCCTCCACCTGAACGAACCAGTGTCCACCAGCTAAAAGAGAATACTTTGGAGAAACTTTCTGAAAAGATCCACCAACTTGAAGAGAGATTATTTTCCTCCCCACCTGTACAAACCAGTGTCTCAGCTATTAGGGGTGGAAACATAGCCCTACCATTTGCCATGGACTGATCCAGTCTGCGCTGGAGCAGGGGGAAGCTCCTGAACACCTGCAGTACATCGATGACATCATTGTGTGGGGTGACACTGCAGAAGAAGTTTTCGAGAAAGGGAAGAAAATAGTCCAAATCCTTCTGAAGGCCGGTTTTGCCATAAAACAGAATAAAGTTAAAGGACCTGCACGAGAGATCCAGTTTTTAGGAATAAAATGGCAAGATGGACGTCGTCAAATCCCAATGGATGTGATCAACAAAATAACAGCTATGTCTCCACCAACTAGCAAAAAAGAAACACAAACTTTCCTAGGTGTCGTGGGGTTTTGGAGAATGTATATTCCAAATTACAGTCTGACTGTAAACCCGCTCTACCAAGTAACCCGTAAGAAGAATGCTTTTGAATGGGGCCCTGAGCAACGACAAGCCTTTGAAGAAATTAAGCAGGAAATAGTTCATGCAGTAGCCCTCGGGCCAGTCCGAACAGGACCAGATGTAAAGAATGTGCTCTACACCGCAGCCGGGGAGAATGGTCCCACCTGGAGCCTCTGGCAGAAAGAACCTGGGGAAACTCGAGGTCGACCCCTGGGGTTTTGGAGTCAGGGATACAGAGGATCTGAGGCCCGCTATACTCCAACTGAAAAGGAGATATTGGCAGCATATGAAGGAGTTCGATCTGCTTCGGAAGTGGTCGGTACTGAAGCGCAGCTCCTCCTGGCACCCCGACTGCCGGTACTAGGCTGGATGTTCAAAGGAAGGGTCCCCTCTACACATCATGCAACTGATGCTACATGGAGCAAGTGGGTTGCCCTGATTACTCAGCGGGCTCGAATAGGAAACCCCAGTCGCCCAGGAATCCTGGAAGTGATTATGGACTGGCCAGAAGGCAAATACTTTGGGATATCACCAGAGGAGGAGGTGGCCCGTGCTGAAGAAGCCCCACTGTACAACAAGCTACCGGAAAATGAGAAGAAATATGCCCTGTTCACTGATGGGTCCTGTCGTATTGTGGGAAAGCATCGGAGATGGAAAGCTGCTGTATGGAGTCCTACACGACGAGTTGCAGAAGCTGCTGAGGGAGAAGGTGAATCGAGCCAGTTTGCAGAAGTGAAAGCCATTCAGCTGGCTTTAGATATTGCTGAACGAGAAAAGTGGCCAGTTCTCTATCTCTATACTGATTCATGGATGGTGGCAAATGCCCTGTGGGGGTGGTTACAGCAATGGAAGCAGAACAACTGGCAGCGCAGGGGCAAACCCATATGGGATGCTGCGTTGCGGCAAGATATTGCTGCCCGGGTAGAGAACCTGGTTGTAAAGGTACGCCATGTAGATGCTCATGTGCCAAGAATCGGGCTACTGAAGAATATCAAAACAACCAGTAGGTGGATCAGGCTGCTAAGATTGAAGTGGCTCAGGTGGACCTGGACTGGCAACATAAAGGTGAATTATTTATAGCCCGATGGGCCCATGACACCTCAGGCCATCAAGGTAGAGATGCAACCTACAGATGGGCTCGTGATCGAGGGGTGGACCTGACCATGGACACTATAGCACAGGTTATTCATGACTGTGAAACATGTGCTGCAATCAAGCAAGCCAAACGGTCAAAACCTCTTTGGTATGGTGGACGATGGCTGAAATATAAATATGGAGAGGCCTGGCAGATTGATTACATCACACTCCCTCAAACCCACAACGGAAAGCGCCACGTACTTACAATGGTGGAAGCAACCACCGGATGGCTGGAAACATATCCTGTGCCCCATGCCACCACCCGGAACACTCTCCTGGGCCTTGAAAAGCAAGTCCTATGGCGACATGGCACCCCAGAGAGAATTGAGTCAGACAACGGGACTTATTTCCGAAACAACCTTATAGACACTTGGGCCAAAGAACATGGTATTGAGTGGGTGTATCACATCCCCTATCATGCACCAGCCTCTGGAAAAGTTGAACGATACAATGGACTGTTGAAGACTACACTGAAAGCAATGGGTGCTGGGACATTCAAAAATTGGGATACACATTTGGCAAAGGCCACCTGGTTAGTCAATACCAGGGGATCTGCCAACCGAGCTGGACCTGCCCAATCAAACCTGTTACGCACTGTAGAAGGGGATAAAGTTCCTGTAGTGCACGTAAGAAACATGCTGGGTAAAACAGTCTGGGCTACTCCTGCCTCAGGAAAAGGCAAACCCATTCGTGGAATTGCTTTTGCTCAGGGACCTGGATGCACTTGGTGGGTAATGCAAAAGAATGGGGAGGTCCGGTGTGTACCTCAAGGGGATTTAATACTGGGTGAGAATAGCCCATGAGTTGAATTGTAGTATGTTAATTATTATATAATACTGTATGTCATCACTACCATGATTGCTATATATCATAGATGAAAACGGTGATTAATTAGAATGTATTGGAAAGAGTGTAACCTGAGCATGACATAAATGGTATGGAATAAGGGGTGGATATCTGTCCTGGTTCCAGTTAGGACAGAGTTAATTTTCCTCCTTGTAGCTGGTAGGGTGCTATGTTTTGGATTAGGATGAGAAGAGCGCTGATAACATGCTGATGTTTTAATTGTTGCAGAGCAGTGTTTACACCAGGCCAAGGACTTTTCAGCTTCTCGCTCTGTCCTGCCAGCGAGCAGGCTAGGGGTGCAGCAGGAGCTGGGAGGGGACAGACCCAGGACAGCTGACCCAAACTGGCCAAAGGGGTATTCCATACCATCTGACGTCATGCTAAACAATATATAGGGGTGGCTGGCTGGGGTGGGGGGCCGGCTGCTCGGGGATAGGCTGGGCATCGGTCAGCGGGTGGTGAGCAATTGCATTGTGCATCACTTGTTTTCTTACACATTATTATTATTAATACTATTATCATTATCACTATTATTATTATTATTGTTATTATTATATTCCTGTCTTAATAAACTGTCTTTATCTCAACTCGCCGGCTTCACTTTCCCGTTTCTCTCCCCCATCCCAGAGAGGGAGGGGGGAGGGTGAGCGAACAGCTGTGTGGTGTTTAGCTGCCGGACGGGTTAAACCACAACACACGTGTTTTATATGTTAATAAAGAAGGGGGGGTTGTGGGAGTGTGGCCATGGGGGTCGAGAAGGCCCATGGTTGGTGATAACTTCGGACTCTTAAGGATGAGACCATCAGGAATGGAAAGAGTTGAGAGGGAACAAAGAAGGGTGATTCAGGAGACACCTTGTTGTCTCGGGTTCCTTGTTCTCCAGCCGTGAAGGCATGGAAGCTGCTGGGTGTTTGCTGTTGCCGGGCAAAGGTGTTGACCAATGAATAGTTAGTGGAAAGGTACTGCTGTGGGGCGAATGTTATAGGAAGGGAGCCTGTCCTGAATAAGGGATAGAATGAAGTTGTGCCCTCACTCTGAGAGATGAAGTTACGCCCTCAGTAAGAGAGAGTTGAAGTTATGGCATCAATACAGACGTAGCAGTTACTGGTCCTGAAAGAACCCTGGTGTCCGTGTGGTCATTACGCCACAAATGGCGCCCAAACAGGGACCTGAAGAAAATGAACAGGAACCTGAAGAAAACAAACAGGGACATGAAGAACAGGAACAGCGACAGGCTATCAGAACAGGGACAAACAAAAAACATTGTATGGGAGGGTCGCGCTGGCATATGCAGGACCCACAAAGAAGGACTCCAGGAGCTGGAGGGGCAGCCAGAGCCCCCCGGCTGGGCAGCACTCAGGGCCTGTCTCTCCCAGGGATGGGGTTACAAAGTTCGTTAAAGATAGACTTAGCATGCCTGGCTTTTTTTCTCTGTGTTTTAGTTTGTGTTAATCGTGCTTTCTTGATTTGTGTTAGTCACGTGGTTTATATGTTAATAAAGAAGGGGGAGTTGTGGGAGTGTGGCCATGGGGGTCGACAAGCCCCATGGTTGCTGATAACATCGGACTCTTAAGGATGAGACCATCAGGAATGTAAGGAGTTGAGAGGGAACAACGAAGGGTGTCCCTGTGGTCATTACTCTACATATTACCGCATAGCCAATACCACCCTTTGCCGTTTGGGGTATACCATCCAGTTAGTGTAATGATTCCCGTGCACTGTTTGGTGCGCATTATATATATTAGCACTCCCTTAATTACCATATTTTGGACAGTACAGATAATTCCCTACCTCACAGGTAACATTTCCACACCCATGGTAAGTATTATTGCCCCCTGAATTTCCCTCAGTATGAAGAATAATACACATACTAATATAACAAACAGAATACCCTGGAAACTGTAATTTAATGTAATCCAGTACTTTCCCCCAGTTACATGTGCTATTCATTTTTTTTCCCAAGTAGAAGTTAAAAGTCAGTTTACAACTGATTCTCACCTCCTCCTGTTTTTATTTTTATTTTTTAATTTTAAAGGTTCTCCTGCAGGAACAGTCTCTCAGGTCTCAGGGTCAACTGATGCTTTCACCTTGGTGTGATGAGTCCCCCAATTCTCGGCTGTTCTTACTGTCATCTCAGTAGTCAGGAGTACTTGGAACGGTCCATCCTGCTCAGGTTGTAACTTCGATTTACTCCATGTCAGAAGCCAATCTCCTGCTTGGAAGGGAAGGACTTTCAAGGGTAGGGTCCAAGGGTAATTCATTCCCTTTGCCTAGGTACAGCAATCCAAATAATATTCCCTATGGTCAAACTCCCACATCTTTTTTGCCGCCGTTTGAATTCAGAGAAGTGCCAAAGGTAAGCACTTTGTTTGGGGAAGCCGAGTTTCCAGAACTCAGTCAATTGCTTCTTTACTGTCTGATTCACCCGCTCCACCCTTCCAGAAGAGGAAGGATGCCAAGGAGTGTGAAATTTCCACTTGATTCCTAGAGTCCACATTAGCCCTTGCAATATTTCTGACATAAAGTGATTTCCTTGATCCAAGTCAATATTTTCAACGATTCCATACCTGGGAATTATCTGTTCTAGAGTTACCTTAGCTACCAAGCTCACAGTAGCAGATACTGAAGGGAAAGCTCCTACCCACCCCGACAAGTGATTGACCAAGACTAATAAGTATTTAAATCTACCTGCTCTAAGGAGTTCTGTAAAATCTACCTGTACACTTTGGAAGGGTTGAATTCCTGGTTCTAGCCCCATTTTGGGCTGCTTGTGGATAATTTTCCTATTTACCTTTTGACATACTACATAACCCCTGAATACTTGTTTACCAAGAGTATATATTCCCACACATACATATTTCCATAGCACAGCGTCACGCATTGCTTGAATTCCCCAATGACTCCCTTGATGTAAAACAGTTAATATTTGCCTCATTAGCACTTTATTCAGCATTTCTCTCCCATCAGGAAGTATCCATTTACCTTCAGACTTCGTGGCTCCTAATTCCTTCAGGTATAAGATAATTTATAGTGATTTCTGATTGTAAGGCTGCCTCCCAGGCTTTTTCATCTTCCACGGAGTTCCCTGGGGCAGTGACTGAATTCCCTTTCTGGTGCTCTTCTATACGCACTATTATTATTACATACTGGAAGTGCAAATTATCTAGGTCTTGCTTTACGAGCTCTTCGTGGACCAGTTCCTTCCCCTTAAATTTGGTCACCCCACGTTCCTGTACTGGGTCGGGCTGGGATGTTAACTTTCCCTGCAGCAGCCCATACAGTGCTGTGCTCTGCACTCGTAGCTAAAACAGCAATGGTATCACACCAGTGTTGTGTCTGCTGCTGAGCAGTGCTGGCACAGTATCAGGACTCTCTCTAACCCCCCTAGGGGTGGGCAAAGATGTGAGAAAAGAAACATCACCAGGGTAGCTGACCTAAACCAACCAAAGGGATATTCCATACCATATGATGTCACACTCAGCAATAAAAGGTGGAAAAAGGAGGAAGAGGGGAGGGGTGGGCTCTCGTTGTGAAAACGTCTGTCCTCCTCCCGAACACCGGCTACGTGCGTTGAGGCCCTGCTTCAAGGACGTGGTCAAGCACCGCTCATTTGTGGGAAGTAGAGAGTAATTTCTTTCCTCTGCACTTCCACATAGCCTTTACTTGTTTTGTTTAGTTTTCCCTTTCCCCCTCCCTTTTCCCCTTTCCTATTTTCCCCCTTTATTTAAATTGTTATTTGTTTAGTTAAATTGTTTAATTAATAATAATCTTTCCTTAATAATTATTTCTTTTTTTTTCCCTTTAATTAAATCATCCTTATCTCAACCCGTGAGTTGTTCTTTCCTTTACTTCTTCCCCTCCTCATCTAAGGAGGGGGAGTGAGAGAGCGGTTGTGGTGTTCAGCTGCCTAGCACGGTAAAACCACCACAGTTCCTCCCAGATTTTCCGAATGTGTGAACCACCAAATATGCATATCTCGAATTGATACAGATGGTTCCCTCTTTTCCTTCAAGAAGTTTGAGTGCCTGATTCAAGGCATATAATTCATGTTTCGGCTGACCAGTTATTGGGCAGTCAGCTCATCTCTTTTACTTCCTCACTTAATCCATCAACTATAGCATATCCAGTACACCTTTTTCCCTGTACTACCCTTGAGGATCCATCGAAACAGAATATCTCCTTCCTCAAGGGGAATATCTTGTAAATTAGGTCTCACTTTAGTCTTGTGAGAAAAATCTCAAATAATTTTCTTCAGACAGGATCTTCTATGAAGCTATTTTATTTGCGATTGCAGTGGCGGGCGTCCTGTCAATCAGGAGCACATTTTAGTAAACAAATCATAACCTTTTATTCCCTATTACCTGACACCTTATCACCTCCCCTGTTTCCTCATTGGCTGAGTACTACAGGTTCACAAGCTACTCGACACTCCTCTATACCATAGACGTACAATTTTTCTTTTTTTCAACCCTTGTTTTTTCAACCCTTTAATTTCTCCTTTTTCCCTTTTTTTTCCCTTTCTTCTGTTTTGAGAACTTGTGATCTTTGTTTTACTGTTCCAGCACTGCTCATCCTGTTTCTCTCAAGCTCCCACCTTATTTTGGAACAGTGAGGCCTTCTACTGTCCACTTATCTACTTAGCATTTCTCCTTATTATGGCTACACAACTACTTTGGAATACAGAAAAGTAATTCTCTACTGCAAAAACACAACTTAGTTTCTCACAGTCTGACATTCGATTAAATCCAGGCAGTTATGTTCTATATCCTCTCCAGCCCTTTCTCCTCTCCATAGGAATGCAGCTGGATTCAAGCATGATTTTGTGGTTAACACTAAATCATCCCTCTCAATCAGTGTTGCCTCATATTTCAAAATCCTAGAATCAGTCAGCCAGCGCCCAGCTCTCTGAGTCAAGAGCGTCTTAACCTGGTGTGGTGTAGTAACTATCAGACGACCCCCAAAGGTTAATTTCCTGCTCTCTTCCACCAGAATAGCAGTTGCAGCTACAGCTTGAACAAATTCAGGCCATCCTCTGGAAACTAGGTCCAGCAGTTTAGATAAATAAGCCACTGGCTGCCGCTTGTCCCCCCCCACTCCTGGGTGAATACTCCCAGTGCTGCTTCCCAATCCACAGTAGCAAAGAGATAAAAAGGCTTATTTAATGCGGGAAGAGCTAAGACTGGTGCTGTGATTAAGCTCTGCTTCAATTCTTCTGTTAAATCATTTTCCTCTTCTGTCCATTCAAGTATATTAGGCTCCTCCTCTAATAACTTAAGATACAACTCTTTTGTCTTTTGAGCATATGCTTCTATCCGTAATTGACATTATCCCATTAACCCCAAAAGCTTTCTTAGTTCTCTCTTAGTTTTGGGTAGGGGTAACTCAACAATTCCCTGAATCCTCTCTGTATTTATTCTTCATTCTCCCTAAGACACTGGATGCCCTAAATACTTGACTTCTCTTTCCACATATTGTAATTTATTTTGCAATACTCTCAAGCCCTGTTTTCTCAGAAAGCTGAATAGCTTGTTCATGGCTTCCTTCACAACTGTTTTCTCCTGTCCTGACAATGAAAGATCATCCACACATTGTAACAGTAACACCTCCACTGGAGGTTGGAATTGTTAGTGTTGGGGAGAATCGAATGGATGTTCTATTAATGTTTCTCAGGTGATGGATCATACGGTATAATTAAATATCATTAAATGTACTTACATTATCAAGTAATCTATGTATACTGGAAACTTAGGGAGCACATTGAACAATCAAAAGAATCGTTGGAGGGGAACCCTGGGAGGGAATAGGTACAACCTGACCTTGGATAAGGGCCTGGAGATGATGAAATGAGTTGAAGCAGAACCGAGGAGCGGAGAGAGAGCATGCGTCGAATAGAAAGGTGAAAAGTTTAGCGAAGAGGAAGACTCCTTACTTCATCTGGACGACCACCTGGACGACCACCAGAGTGCGCCACGCATGTGCAAAGGGGAGGGGAGCTAATTAGAATGAAAAGCGAGGCTGATGTTGCAACCTGTAATGAATATGTATACCTTACGTAATGTTGGATGTATAAATAATGGCTGGGAAGTAACGGGACTTGAAGCCAGATTTGGGCACCTGCCCCGGCTTCCAGCGCTGAATAAAGCACCTTCATATAATCACTTGGTGGTTATGTGGTTGCTACGCTAACAGAATTGCTCCAAAATCTGCTCTAGAACTCGCCCAAATAAATTTGGTGACTCTGTAAACCCCTGAGGTAGTACTGTCCATCTGTATTGTTTCTTCTGCCCTGTTTCAGGGTCTTCCCACTCGAAGGAGAATATGTTTTTGCTCGCAGGGTCAGGCCCAATAGACAAGCCCAAAAGGCATCTTTTAAATATATCACGCTAAACCACTTATGCTCATGTGGGATCTTGCTCATCAGAGTGTATGGATTTGGAACCACAGAGTGGCACATCCTCACTATCTCTTTAATTTTTCTTAGATCCTCTACCAGTCGGTAAGAACTGTCAGCCTTTCTTACTGGCAGGATAGGAGTGTTAAAAGGAGACGTGCATGGCTCCAATAATCCACCTTTAATCAGCCTTTTTACCACTGATTTAAGACCAGTTCTTCCCTCAGATGAGATGGGGTATTGCTTCTGCTTTATTGCCTCATATCCTTCCTGCATACCTGTCTTCAGGGTATTGATATTAAGCCCTCCTCTATTTCCTTCCTTGACCCAAACTATGGGGTCTGTTTCTTTTTCATCATCTTCTGTCAATAACTTCATTGACACCATTATTCCATTCTGACAACTTACTATTTGAATACCCAATTTCATCATCAAATCCCTTCCCAACAAATTAGTCCCTGCCTCGGGTACATATAATAATTACTCAGTGATTGTTTTATCCCCTAGTCTCAGCTTGGTGTCCCCAAAAAGTAGCATTGTTATCCCAGTCCCTTCTACCCCTGTCACCTTTAGGGTTTCATTAGTTAATTTAAGACCTGATACTTTATGGGCCAGTGATGACCTAGCTGCTCCAGTATCTACTAAAATTTTCAACTTCTTCATTAGGTCCAACCACTATATTTATCAAGTGTTCTCAGTAGGACCAGCTTTTTGAGAAGCCCCAACTCCCGTATTCTGAATTTATAACACCAATCTCTCCTCCTTCTTCTACTCCAGATATTCCTACTTGAAGTGGCCGGCCCGGCCACACTTAAAACATCTTACCAAAGCCTGTCCCTGCCTGGATTTAGACTGCAGCACAGGTAGCTTTCCTTGCCTGCCATTCCTTCATCTCTCTTCCTCTCCCTTCCATTCTGGCCCTGACTCCCCCTGAAGATTTTCTTCCTATATCTCCAGCCCTCTGCCTCACTATCTGGTCCACTGGGAAGACCATTAGTTTCACTCTGCTTTTCCTTCTCATCTCCCCTCCTGACATACACCTTCTGGGCCTCCCACTGAGAGAGGGAGTTAAGAGAATCTTAGTAGATGGGATGCTGATTAATGAATTGTTGTATTGAACTAGTAGATGTTGCTGCTAACTATTGTGCAAATTAACCGAAGCGAGAAGTTTTGGGGCCCCTCACAAAGGATAGTTCTTGATAAAGATGAAGAACCTGTCTCAAGAACGGCTGAAACTGCTCCTGTGGTTTGGACAAAGGCCAAGGATTTAAAAGCACAAGCTCCAGGGAAAAAGGTGAAAAGTTCAGATATGAGGAAGAGGAAGGAAAAGACTTACTTCATCTTAAGAGACCACCAGAGATGACCACCAGAGAGCAGTACGCAGGCGTGGATGGGAGGACCACATGTAGATTAGTTCTTGGAACTAATTATAATATGAAGCAGGGATAAGTTATGCGTATGTATAAGTGTATTGGGAAACTTCGTGCATATGTAACTCTTTACTGCATATAACCAAGGCAAGTTGCTGCGTTGGGGTGCACCTGCCTTTGGGAGCTATCCCGCATGCGCCCAACACTTAAATAAACCACATACCTACTTTATAACTCATTTGCTTTGAGTTGTAGAGTTCTTCCACGAATCACCACAGGAGGGCTTCCAGTGACTGTTTGCTCCATCCTCCCACCTTCTGGAGCTTTTTCTGTGTATCTGGCCAGGCTTTAGTCACAAAATGAACTTTCAAGAGCCCTTGGGCTACTGGGTCCTCAGGATTCATCTCCGAGTACTTTCTCGTTCTGACCCCAAGTCTTTCCAGAAAGTCATTAGGCATTCATCCTTTTGTTGTTGGACTTCAAATGCCTTGACAAAATTCTGGGACTTTGGTACTGCTTCCCTAATTCCCATTGTTATTATATCCCCTAAGTCTCTCATGATTTCTGTGCTGTGGGTTGTTATTATCCCAGTTAGGGTCGGCAAGCAGATATTTCTGCTCTACTGGAATTACTCACGGTCGGGGGGGGGGGGGGGGGGGGGGGGGGGGGTGTTGATTCTTTCCCATTCTTGCTTAGCTGCCAACCTAATCATTCCCTGCTCCTTTCTAGTGAATAACATACTCAGGACTGACATAATTTCCCCCCAGGAATACAAATTAGGCATTAGAAACTGATCTAACTGTTCCGCTAGTCCTATAGGGTCCTAAATCAAAGGGTTCATTTCCTTCTTAAAACGCCTAAGCTCTCTGCTGTTAAGGGGAGGGAGTTCACATAACATATTTGTCCCTTTCGTGCTGGGACCTCCCTAAGAGGATACATAGAAGTGCCAGCACTATTATTATCAGGGAAGGGAAAATTTTCCATGTCTTTTTTTACATTGTTATAACTCTCATCGGAGCTTAGAGTGTACTTTCTTTTTTGTGACAGTGTGCCCAGTGCAGTACGAAGTACCTCTCTGAGATCCCCTGTGTGCCTATCTGGAAGTGTCCTTCCTGATGCCCAGGCTTGCAGAGATAGCAGAGAGGACCACAGTTACCATGTCCTCCCTACTCTTCCATCTTTGATATCAGGTGAGAATTAACAATTTTCGAAGCCCAATGATATGCAAAAAGACTAAGATGACATTGCGTAGTCTCCACACCTTTTACATCTGCAATAAGATCAGACACAATTTGGTCCCAAACTATGACATTATTGTTTTCAAGCTGCAACAGAAAGCACAAGAAAGGTTGCGCAATAAATGCCTTAGTATGATGATTCTGGCCAGCAGTCAGAGTGCCTCTGAGGATCATGAAGAAACACATGCTAAAGCAAGAGCTCTGCTGCCATTCAACCAAATTCAATACTTCACATGCTGTAAACTAACTTAGCTCAGTTTATAACTGTTTAGAACTGTGAAGTTTTTTCAGGCTCATCTCTCCTTACACCTCTTAAAGAAGTTTAGGGGGCTATTTTGTCCAGGAAAGATCACTTAATGCCTTTCTAAAAATGTTTCCTTAGAAAGAATGTTTACAGCTTGTACTGGAACACTTTCCAGGGATATTTGTCCTTTGATGAATTTACAATATCTAAGTAAACACATGTTCAATTATTCATTCTTTCTTTTTTTGAGAGAGTAATTTTTTCACTTACGCCTGAAATGTTCATCATTCCATCTTCCATTTTGAAATCAGCTTTGAGTTCACTGTGTTCAACAGCCTTTTTTACTGGGGAGAAAGAGCAGTGTTTTTTATTGAGGAGAAAAAACACCTCTTATTCGCAATACTGAAATGTTTCATAATGTATATAGTTCTTATACTTTGTGCAATTTACATTTGTCATGTCACCATTTGCGCTTTTGGTAATGTTATTTAAAAATATAACTTTCTGGAAAGCAAGTAATCAGTTGCTCTATTTTTATATCATCATGGTTGAGCACTTTGGGACTGTGTGTCCTAATGGATCAGTTATTGTATTTCTTCTAAGGATACATTATAAGAGGGCACACAAAAAACACAGCTGTGTCAAAACTAGTACAAATCTAGATGACCTGATTACAGAATGAATTTGGTGTTTTTTCATTCTCTAGATGAGGATATGTTGCCACCTCTTTGAGCAGAGTTTTGAGAAAAAAGAAAAAAAAAAGTTTTAGGCAAAATACTGCAACATGTATTTTTATCAGGACATTCTGGTATGCATACAGGCGTATCCTTGGTGTCCTGGTTTCAGTTAGGATAGAGTTAATTTTCCCTCATAGTAGCTGGTAGGGTGCTCTGTTTTGGATTAGGATGACAAGAGTGCTGATAACATGCTCATGTTTTAATTGTTGCACAGCAGTGCTTACACCAAGAAAAGGACTTGGTCCAGGACAAGGACAAGGTTCCAGCTCCCGCAGCCGCTCCAGTTCCAACTCCCGCAGCGCTCCAGCTCCTGCAGCCGCTCCAGTTCCAGCTCCTGCAGCCGCTCCAGCTCCCGCAGCCATTCCAGTTCCAGCTCCTACAGCCGCTCCAGGTCCCGCAGCCGCTCAAGCTCCTGCAGCCCTTCCACTTCCAGCTCCTGCAGCTGTTCCAGTTCCAGTTCCTGCAGCCGTTCCAGTTCCAGCTCCTTCAGCTGTTCCAGTTCCTGCTCCTGCAGCCACTCCAGCCCCTGCAGCCGCTCCAGCCCCTGCAGCCACCCCAGATCCTGCAGCCACTCCCGCTTCTGTGGCTGGGTCAGAGAAATGAGCTGTAGCAGTGCAAGTTGACCCTGCAGAGGGTATTCCAACCCCTGTGGCAGACCCTGTGGCTGGGTCAGAGAAAAGAGCTGTAGCAGTGCAAATTGCCCCTGTAGACAAGGTGAAAAAATGGTATAGAGGCTCAGGTCGTTTAGAACGCAGACAGTCTTCTGCCAGGTCTAGGTATAGAGAAGACGAGGCTGGGCCATCAAATGTGCAGGAGGATGAAGATGAGGATGTCGAAAAATCAACAGTAACTACCCAAACCCTATACCAGCATGAGGTACGAGATGTGCAAAAAGATTTTGGTCGCTGTATAGGTGAGCAGCTTGCCACCTGGCTGCTCCGGTGCTGGGACACCGGAGCCAGTTGTGTGGAATTAGAGGGCAGGGAAGCCAGGCGGCTGGGATCCCTTGCTAGGGACGCATGCATTGACAAAGCAATTGGAGATGGAGCACGATCTCGCAGCCTCTGGAGGCGTCTCCTGTCAGCTGTGCAGGAAAGGTATCCCTTCAAGGAAGAACTTGTATGTCTACCAGGCAAATGGACCACCATGGAGAAGGGAATTCAGTACCTGAGGGAACAACCTTATAGACACTTTGGCGAAAGAACATGGTATTGAGTGGGTGTATCACATCCCCTATCATGCACCAGCCTCTGGAAAAGTTCAGCAATACAATGGACTGTTAAAGACTACACTGAAAGCAATGGGTGCTGGGACATTCAAAAATTGGGATACACATTTGGCAAAGGCCACCTGGTTAGTCAATACCAGGGGATCTGCCAACCGAGCTGGACCTGCCCAATCAAACCTGTTACGCACTGTAGAAGGGGATAAAGTTCCTGTAGTGCACGTAAGAAACATGCTGGGTAAAACAGTCTGGGCTACTCCTGCCTCAGGAAAAGGCAAACCCATTCGTGGAATTGCTTTTGCTCAGGGACCTGGATGCACTTGGTGGGTAATGCAAAAGAATGAGGAGGTCCGGTGTGTACCTCAAGCGGATTTGATACTGGGTGAGAATAGCCCATGAGTTGAATTGTAGTATGTTAATTATTATATAATACTGTATGTCATCACTACCATGATTGCTATATACCATAGATGAAAACGGTGATTAATTAGAATGTATTGGAAAGAGTGTAACCTGAGCATGACATAAATGGTATGGAATAAGGGGTGGATATATGTCCTGGTTCCAGTTAGGATAGAGTTAATTTTTCCTCATGTTTTGGATTAGGATGAGAAGAGCGCTGATAACATGCTGATGTTTTAATTGTTGCAGAGCAGTGTTTACACCAGGCCAAGGACTTTTCAGCTTCTCGCTCTGTCCTGCCAGCGAGCAGGCTGGGGGTGCAGCAGGAGCTGGGAGGGGACAGACCCAGGACAGCTGACCCAAACTGGCCAAAGGGGTATTCCATACCATCTGACGTCATGCTAAACAATATATAGGGGTGGCTGGCCGGGGTGGGGGGGCCGGCTGCTCGGGGATAGGCTGGGCATCGGTCAGCGGGTGGTGAGCAATTGCATTGTGCATCACTTGTTTTCTTACACATTATTATTATTAATACTATTATCATTATCACTATTATTATTATTATTATTGTTATTATTATATTCCTGTCTTAGTAAACTGTCTTTATCTCAACTCACCGGCTTCGCTTTCCCGTTTCTCTCCCCCATCCCAGAGAGGGAGGGGGGAGGGTGAGCGAACGGCTGTGTGGTGTTTAGCTGCCAGCCAGGTTAAACCACAACACTTGGGTCTCCCTTGTATCCAGAACCTTGAAACTACTCTTGATCCTTTTTTAAAGGATTTGGTAATCACTCTAGGCACAACGGACATACATTCTTTGTGCATGGAACTTCCAGCTATCACACAATCCGATAACCTCTGCAATTTCTAGGCCAGCCTTTTCCAGACTCTTTTTAGCTGAAGATGCTCTTTGAAAAATTAGTGGTATTCCATAGATCACTGAGTTTAGCCTCCCAGACCTGTCACCACTTCTCATTTGCTCTGCCAGCTATGCTGCTGGTCCTGGCAGGACTCTCACTCAACCAGGCACACCAGGGACAGGCAGGACCCCGTGTCACCGTTGCAGTGGGCTCTGCCTTGGATCCCCAGCATGCAGGAGCAGCAGCAGCAACACCCATGCTGCCTCTTCAGGGACAAGAGGGCTTCACCAGGTAGGTTCCACACCACACCTGGGTTTACACCTCACCATTTGGAATTTGCTGCTTTAGGATATAACAACTCATAATAATTGAAATCAAGGAAGTTATACAATACTTTATTCTAAAAAAGAACTAGATAAATTAAAAGGAGGAGGAAAAAACTGGCAATCCTCCTTCTCTTTCTGAGTCCTTTTTATTCCCAGTTCCACTGCTCCTATATATTGGATCTACCTGACATCTCCACTATCTTCTCTCTTTTATAACCCTTCTCTTTTTTCTAGTGTCTTTTCTTTCTCTCGTTCTTCACCAAGATTTTTTCATCTTTCTCTAGTCAGCCAATCTCTAACTTCTCACAGTATTTCTTTTCTTTCAATCTCCTCCAGCACTGCTATCTGGAAAATAACTCACATACAGACCTTCGCCCCATTTAATGTAGTCACCAGCACTGCTCCTGAAGATAAGGAGGGGGCTTTCAGAACTCCTTTGCAGAACTTCTTCACTCACTGTAAAGATAGAAGTAAGGGGTCTCAACCTGTGTCTCTACTGCATTCTTTGTTAATTCTGTCGTCCCCACATAATAAAAAGAATAAAAATGAAAAAATCTTTGCCTGGTCATCACTTACATCTGTTGGTTCTATTACTGTCACTTTTCCATTCCCAAGAAAGAAGTTAAAAACTTTTGTAAAACAATGTTAGTGGCAACAGATGGCATTCTCAATGTAACTCATTTGACTCTTTCAGGTGATATCCAAAGATTTCTTCTGTCTATGAGTTCTTACTGTTTCCAGATGGACAACCAGTGGCTTTATGAAACAGCAATCCAACAGGATACAGTGTTCTACCGAAAAAAATCGTCTAGCCAACAAAGAACAATATGAAGATGATAGAAAGTGATTGTGAAAAATTTTCTATTAAAAATGCTACCTGGGCAGATGATTATTTTGTTTATTGTGTCTCCAACTGCCACCAGTCTTGGTTTATATGTTGACAGCCTGCTTCACACCTTTTCCCCATCCATTCATTTAATATACCAGCTTTTAATCTTTCTGACCTTCAACCTGTCCAGCAAAACTACATCCTTAATAGTGTATATTTAGTTTGTTTTAAACACATTAATGTCAATACAATTTTACTGCAGAGCATTTATATTTTTAATTCCACTTAAAATGTACTTAGCATGCTATGACTAATCTCAAACAAATTGCTGATGCAGAATGCTTGAGGCAATAGCAGTTTCAGTTGCTACTGTTAAATTTATCTTCAATAGTGAAGCAAAAACATTAGGAAAGCAGCTTATTCCTCTGTAGTGATACAAAATGGAAAGTAACCTGATACCTAACATCTAAAGCTGAACACCATCTTGCCTACATGTAGTTGAAAAAGTATTTTTAGTGTAGAAAAAAAGTGGATCAAAGGTGTATTTCAATGGAGCCTAGCTAACTGCTCCTCAAAACGCATTGCTTGCTTATAAATATTTAAGTTTATGAAAACAGAGAAATCTTAAGAAAGTTGACAGAAAGTTAGTACTCTGTATTTACCTGAAAACTGGTTAAAGTCAGGCAAAGGTAACTCATCTTTCATTCTTCCCTCTTTTGGTCTCTACCCAGTGAAAGGCCACACTAAGCCTGGATTACTCTAATTGCAGTAGCCACCAAAAAGGCTATTCTCGCAATTGAGGACTGTGAAGTGAAGGCATGAAAGACACGGACTCCTGATGGCTCTTGAACAGGAGACATTTATTGCCCTTTTTCACTACTACATATACTTTCCCCATAGCCCCACGCACTGTCCACGCACCCGAATCTGTCATACAATTGGTTAGAGAGCCTCAGACACGCCTCGAGCCAGCCAGCAATTGGCCACTGCCCAAAGCTCATCTTTAACACTGTAGCCAATTTACTTTATCTCGACCTTGCTCAAGTTTTTGGTTCTACCACTTGTTTCCTCATTATCTCTAATTCAGGGACGTGTGAAACAGCGCAAAGCTCCCTGCGAATTCCTTTCCCACAGTGAAGTACAAAGGCAGTGTAGCCACAATTGTACTATGAACTGTGTGACGTGATCTGGGTGTTCCTGTGTA